>NC_133363.1:57014797-57149679 GCF_049309525.1 Garra rufa
AGAGGTGGCTGTCCATGCTACATTGTTAGGTCTTGTCCCTCCCCACCTGCCAACGATTCAAATTTCCGTAGGTGGGATTTATTTAAATGATATTCTAATGGACCACGTTGTGACATCATAGTATTCGGAAAACAAATGCTGTAGTCCAAAGGAGCTGTAATTTTGTAGATGTTTTTAAGCCCAAACAAACACACCACACACTGGCTAAAATTCAAAAAGTGAAAAACCATAATAGCACACCTTTAAAAAAATCTAAATTAGGGAAGCACCAAAATTTCTGTAAGAATGGTTCTGTTTTTACTACATTTGGTGTACATTAGGGCTGCACGAATTGGCGTAGCTTGTCAGTGATTTAAGTCTCTGTGTATTAATTGCCACTCCAGCTGAACGCACGTGATGGAGATTTACTACTAATCAAAGTACCGGCTTCATTCACTAAACGCGCCTTAGAATCGCTTTCGATTTATCACCCAGCCCTAGTGTGTATATATGTGTGTATATATATATGTTAAATTCAGCCTTTGAACTGCATTCCAGTAAATATCCCAGTCATATAACCTACATTCAGAACGTTAAGTAAAGAGATCGAAATGAAGGGGAAAATAACGACATATAACATAACATAATATCACGTTCCCACGAGTTAAATGTAGTGGCCAAGACAAACATAAGTGAACCGAAGGTGTCCCCTTACGGTCACCGTAAAAACGTGATTGGTTGGAGCGAGAACGTGCAACGATTGATCAGCCCCACATGGCCGGTATCTGATTGGCTTAAGTAGAAGGTGGGTGGAGTCCATCCATTTGTGGATTAGTTTGCGTCTTGACGCTTGAAATGTTTCAAAATTCACAAATACGTGCAGCGATTTACAAATGCACAGAGATCAATCCACAAATACACACAGCAATCTACAAATGCACAGTACGCGATTCACATATAAATGCCGGACAAAGTTGTGTTTGTAGAATAAAAAAAATATTTGTGAGTATGTTTTTTATTTGCAATTAAATTTTTTTTTTACTTGTGAATATAATTCATGTTTGTGGAACTCTAAGATTTATTTGTGGATCTCATTTTATTTATTTTGTGAATATGCTTGGTTTTTGTCAATCGCTTTACATTTATTTGTGAATCATAATTTATTTATTTGGAATTAAGCAACAATTCTAACTCCATAGTTCCCCTTCTATATACGGTGAAAAACTGTTGGACATTGCATGTAATTTTACGGTAGTATACCGTTTTTTGAAGTGAAAAAAACAGAATTCCAGGTTTCACTTTTTTTAATTGAATGTTTTTTTTGTTGAAATAACTTTTTCTTCTTTGATTTTTCTTGGCAGTTTTGTACAGTAGGGTTGTATGTTACATCTAATGTTGTTAAATTAATGTTTTTTGCATTATTTCAGTTTTATGTGTGCTACCATGATGGTGTTTAGTCTTCTGTTTTTATTGTTGTGATTATGATTTTTATATTTTGATATTAATTCCTCTTATGTACAGCACTTTGAATTACCATTGTGTATGAAATGTGCTTTATAAATAAACTTGCCTTGGCTTTGTGTGAATGACACTGTGCACCTTCTATATATGTTATTATTTAAAACCTCTATGTGATGGGCTTTGGTTCATCATGTGATGTTGTCATCACCACCTGCTTTTGGTGGTCATCAGTGTACTACAAAAGTACAAAACAGATTTCAGTACTTTAAAAGGTTGGTAGATCACCATTATATTAGTTAAAAAATTCTGAAATTACGGTATTTACCTGTATATTTAAGTGAAAACCGTAAAATGTAAAACATTGCTACCGTATTTTTTACAGTAAAACTTTGGTAACCACAGCTGCCAGGTTTTTACTGTAAATTTATGGCTTTTTTTTTTTTTTACAGTGAAGCTATAAAACTCAATTAATTAGATGACTTTTTGATGACCAAATTTAACCATTAAAACGGAGTATAGATAAATTCTAACAGAAAAAAAATAAATTTGAAAAAAAATGGATAATTATATAATTTTAATTATTCTTGTGTGGTAATAAAAATAGATTCAAGTGAACAATAGCCTTTAAAATAACAACCCTTTAAAGACCTTGAAAAAAAAAAAAAAACTTTAAAGATCATGAAAATGCAGTAATCGAGATCAAATGAATATTGTGCCCCATTCATTCCACCACCTAACCAGTGGTGCGCTTTCATGCATGCAAATCGCACTTTACTTTCACTTTGCTTTTGTTCAAATTTCCAAAGAAACATGCTAATCGGTGGTTCAAAAGACCAAAACCTATGTTTCTTGGTTAAATAGATGAAAGTTTGAACCAATCTGGGCACAGGGGTGGGACTAAGCATCAACAATCATTCCTGTTTGGCTCAGAGGACCGAAATGCATTGGTTTCATCTGACGAATCAGTCAAGCTACGGAGCCTCTGAATATCCAAATGAGACTAAAGGCTAAAATACAAATGCGACTAAAGGCTAAAATACATTTATAATAGCAATGAGTTAATAATTAGTTCAAATAAAGAATCAAAAGCAAGAATTCATATGGTTTTAACGCACATATCTGTTGAAATGCGTAGTGTATTATAAACAATAGAGCTAATGTACGTTACGCAATACAACAAAGGCCTGCAGAGGGCGCCAATGGCCTGATGACTGTTTTTATACATTACTGGCGATCTAATCCTTGTTTAATATTGACTAAACAACATTAAAGCCAAATTTCCACTTTAATCTTAAATATTTGGCCATATCTTTACCACAGAAATGCTATAGCCACAGTAATTTAATGAATATGTGGACATCAAAATGTATAAACGAGTGAGGGTTCAAACTTTTATTTTGAAATCGCGACAAACACTTACCATGAGAAAGAGGTTTATAAATGATTTACCTTACAAATCTGATGAAATGGAGCAGGTTGAGTTCCCAGATAAATGTTATAATAAACCTAAACTTACAACAACATGCAGAGATGGAGTTTGAGATGCTCCACATGTAAATGATAACAGATCCTGTAGAACAGCACACTGTGAACAGAACTGCTGTGAGATGCACGTATGATGCATATAAATAATTGACGCACATATATTGATCGCATTCATTTATTTATCTGAATCGTAGCATTGGTAAATTCACCATTATGCTTAATTCTGATTTTTAAATGGGTTTAATATACAGTGCAGCCTTGGAAAACGGTCTAATAATCCATTTAATGGATTCTCGTCCATGAAATGCGCCACTTCCGGTATTTTATTAAAAATAATTATTATTTTTTTAATCGGATAGTTGATTAGAAACGACGAATCGCAACAGCCCTATATAATAAAAGACAATCATACTAAGGAAGATATATTTATTTGCAGTGCATACAACATTTAATGCCACGAGTTTATGAATTGAAGACTTTCTGCTCTTATTTAAAGCCTTAATTTGAAAGGCAAAATACAACTTCTCAAGGCCAACAGAAACACTGAAAAATATCACACTGTAACATATAACAGTTGTAAATAGCAGATGCCGCAACTGTTTGACATTATAAAAACAATCATCATAAACACTTCAGAAAGTATACATAGTGACTCATGGTTGACTTGGTAGAAAAATACAAATCAAGTACCACTCATGAAAAAGCGCATGTACACTCATCACTTCATTTTTTAAGACTGAGTAAAGAATGAAACAGTTAAAGCATTTTATGACAAGAGTTGCTCCTGCATTTCTATGAAAATGAGCACTGAAAGGGAGGGCTGTGAAAACACAGTTTAATGGCGTAATTTATCTTGTAATGAGCCTGACCTTAAGATACGCCAGCAACCACTTAGTAACTAAACAAGGACAAGGGCAAGTGCGAGAGCATGAATACGGAGAAGACTAAAAGGAGATATTTCGGAGAAACTCTATGACACTCGTGACATCAACAAAAAACTTTATAACCAATTTACAGCTTTTGGTTAGAAGAAGTGCTTGGCCGTGTTTATAGAAAGTCTTAGGACACAACCACACCCCACGTCAGCGGTGCTCACTGGAGCTGAAGCAGCGGCCTGAAACCACGCTGGAAAACAACAGATAACTAGCAGTTTCCCTTAATACCAGATGGCCAAAGCCATGGGGAAAAATTGCGGAAAGGAGCAAAGGTCAACCAAAGCTTTTAACAAAGGTTGTGGCAATACAATTTTATAATATAATATAATATATAAGTCTCGACTCTTATGATCATCAAGGCTGCAGAAAAAAAAAATACAGAAAAAAACTGTAATATTGCAAAATGTTATTACAATATACTTTAAAACATACATTTTCATCAGCCATTACTCCAGTCTTAGTGTTACATAATTATTCAGAAATCATTCAAACATTTATTTTTAGCATTATTTATGTTGGTAACAGTTGTGCCCCCAAACGTTTTTGGACCTGTGATACTTTTTCAGGATTCTTTGATGAATAAATATAATATAAGTTTTTGCCATCACTTTTTTATCAATTTAACACATCCTTGCTAAATAAAAGTATTAATTTCTTTAAAAAAAAAGAATAAAAATGTACTGACCCCAAACTTTTGAACGGTACTGTATTTTGTTAGAAAAGATTTCTAATTTCAATAAATGCTGTTCTTTTTAACTTTTTATTCATCAAAGAATCCTGAAATAAAGTATCACTGGTTCAAAAAATATTAAGCAGCACTGTTTCCAGCACTGATAATACATCAGCATATTTAAAAGATTTCTGAAGGAACATGTGACACTGAAGACTGAAGTAATGATGCTGAAAATTTAGCTTTGCATCACAGGAATAAATTGTATTTTAAATTTTATTAAAAATTTAAATCGCAATATTATTTCACAATATTACAGTTTTTTTCTGTATTTTTAATCAAATAAACACAACCTTGACGAGCATAAGAAACTAAAATATAATAATAATAAAAAAAAAAAAATAGAAATAAAAAATCTTACTGATCCCAAACCTTTGAACGACAATGTATATATAAATAAAGAGATATAAAATATGAAACGTATAACAAAACATAGGATAATACAAATGAAATATAATTTACAAATATATTTTATTATTAATATAGCGTACTGTTCAAAAGTTTGAGGTTTAAAAAAATAAAATGTTTCTCAGGACAGCATTTATTTGAGAAATGACATTGACATTCAGAAATCACATTTACAGAACTTTTCTTATATGTTACATATTAAATGATTAATCAAACTACTATTTTTAATAAATTGTAAAATGCAATTTATTCCTTTGATGTTAAAGCTGAATTTTCAGCATCATTACTCCAGTCTTCAGTGTCACATGATTCTTCAAAAATCATTCTTATTACAGATGTTGAAAACAGCTTCGTATTTTTGTGGAAACCATGAAGCATTTGTTCCAGTTCTGATGAATTCAGCATTTATTTTAAATAGTTTTCTGTATTATAAATGTATTTACTTTCACGTTTATTCATCAAAGAATCTGGAAAAAAGATTAAGCAGCATAACTGTTTTCAACACTGATTATGAAAGTAATAAATCAGCATATTAAAATAATTTCTGAAGGATCATGTGACACTGAAGAATAGAATAATGATGCTAAAAATTCAGCTTTGCATCATAGGAATAAATTACATTTTCAAATAAATTGACATAGAAAACAGATAATTTACATTTAAATAATATTTCACAATATTACTGTTTTTTTGATCAAATAAATGCATTCTTGATGAGTATAAGAAAAAAAAAAATAATAATCTCACTGATTCCAAACTTTTGAACAGCAGTGTATATATCCAAATCTATCCTCAAATCAACTTGTATATCTACCATTTATCTTGTTCTTTTATACCAGCAGGTCTTCATTTCTTATATATCACTCTAATGTTCTCTATCCCGCTTTCTCCAACTTATTTTGAGTCTCATTCCATCTCAGTCTATTCTCAGCCAGGGATTGATGAATCACCACATCCATCAATCAACACTGCAGCCCGTTCTCCGAGTCCACCAACCTTCCAAACACATTCAGAGGGAATTAGACCGCACAAACAGTCCAACAGTCCCAGCAGATCCCGGTCCAGGTGTACGTGAACATGGTACATTAAGGATGTGCTTCTACACTCCAGGTGCATCAAGCACGAGTCGAGCCATGAAGCGTGATACTCCAGTGAAGAGCATCTCCGCACATCGTCGTTAGATCATTTTCATTATTCTTTCTGCTGAGGTCATCCGCAAATTTGTTTCAGATTTATGAAAACGGCCAAAAGACGAGGTTCCAGCTGCACGGTGCCATCCCCAGAGATGGACCAAGAAGAAAACTCTCACGGCTGCCAAAAGAAAAAAATATAATGTCTAAACCTGTGAAAGAACCGTTTAGGGGAAGATGTGGGTTGCTTCTTGCCTGGGCGAGTGGAGTTTATGGAGTGCACTGGCGCCAAAAAAACGGATAGTAAAGAGCAGCTTTTTAGAAAACAGGTTCATGAGCTGCTTTGAACGTTGTTCCCACAGTGTAGGGATGCACAATTAATACAATTTCTAATTGCGATCACAATTACAGAGGCCACGATTACGTAATCGTTAAAGGATTAATTATTGGTATAAAGCTATTTAAAACATCAATTAATGTAAATTGTGATAAATTGTGAACTACTCCTTTAAGTTCTATAAGAGGATGAAAACTTATCTGCAAGACTCGTCATAATCAATTAAACCTGATCAATGAATACGTCTCCACTGAAAGCAAAACATTTCGACTTTTGAAACCAATCTGTGCATGCAGGTTTTCACATTAGTAGCTGGTTAATCAATTACGCCTGAAAAACAAACTCAAGCTCTCCAAACATAACAGGTCTACTTCAGCTCATGCATTATTAAAGAGAGATTTTTGGGAAAAAATGTCCTGTGGGGGGAAAAAAAAGATAGAGAGGGCATTGACAGAAGGTGAGGAGCGAAAAAAGAAAAAAAAAAGAAATATTCATACCTGGCTACACATGGTTACTATAGAAACAGCCCATGGTAGGCAATGAATCTGACATCTTAGTTTTTAGTAACGGCAAAAACAGACAGACCAATAACCTTTCCAGAGGAATAATATCCATGTTGCACTGTCAAGTGAGTTGACATCACATTTTCCATGCTTTAGTAACTGCTTTCATGCCTAGCGTGGCACAATATTCAAGATGAGCCGTGCTGAATTAATTCAATGATGTTCAAATATATTGCATCGCATTCCCATGGTGATTTCCCACGGTGAAACAAAAACCTGACTGGTCAGAAAACAAATAAATAAATGTGTTAAGTTTGTGACATAATGCAATGCAATGTAATGCAATGCATGGAACAACAAACTAACAGGTACACCAAAAGACTTGATGTGCTAACCACAACTCTGCTGAACAAGTGAAAAGAATTTCACTGAAACGAAACTGTATTTCACTTCACATGTGTGAAGGATGACTATCTGAAAAAGCTTAATGTCAAACCCGGCCTCATTACAGAACCACATAATGACGCCACTGAAGACGTCAACGCTACAGTATCCACCGCTTCACGTCACTAAACCCATTTCAATTTAACCTTCATATGAGTTTATTTAGATACTGTTTACTCATGAAAATTGGTTCCATTGTGGGTTTGGGTTGTCTTCAGGCAAGAACGAAAATAACAGTAGGTGATCTGGCCCAAGACTAATGGAGAAGAGAGACCTTGAAGAAAAAACCTTGATGAAAATGAGTCAAACCAATGCTGTTGGGTGAAAAAGATCCTTGTATTTGCAAATGAATACCTGCAAATGAAAACCTAAATTGTGCGTCTTACTAAACAGAAAAAGTACCAAAGCAAATACATGTAATGTCTGGGTTTTTAAAGGAATAATTCAGCCAGAAATTAAAATGTGATGATTCACTCACTCTCATGTAGTTTCAAACCCATATGATGTTGCCTTTTAGTGGAACACTGAAGCTTTGTAACTTTTGATATTTTAGTTATTTTTTAACTTTAGAGACTGAGCAGGATTTTGTTAAAGTATATCCTGACTACTCTTTTCAATATTGAAATGGGTCTGTCAAGCACCAAAATGACCAAAAGAAATTACCATAATCAGAATCTGCAAAATGTTAATTTTACCAAAATAAGATGGATCATACAAAATGCATGTTATTTTTTATTTAGTACTGACCTGAATAAGATATTTCACATAAAAGCCATCTACATATAGTACAAAAGAGAAAACAGTAGTTGAATTTATAAAAATGACCATGTTCAAAAGTTTACATAAACTTGATTCTTAGTACCGTGTTATTACCTGAATGATCCACAGCTGTGTTTTTTTTTTTTAATGTTTAGTGATAGTTGTCCCTTGTTTGTCCTGAACTTCTTCAGAAAAATCCTTCAGGTCCAACAAATTCTTTTTTCAGCATTTTTGAGTATTTGAACACTTTCCAACAATGACTATATGAGTTTGAGATCCATCTTTTCACACTGAAGACAACTGAGGGACTCATATGCAACTATTACAGAAGGTTCAAACCTCACTGATGCTTCAGGAGAAAAAACGATGCATTAAGAGCAGAGAGTGAAAACTTATGAAGAGAATAAAGATGTGTAGATTTTTCTTATTTGCCTAAATATCATATTTTTGCATTTAGGACTTTCTTTCAGAAGCTACAAAAGATAATTACATGCTTCCCAGAAGACAAAATATGTTACATTTAACCTGATCTTTAAATTTAAAAAGTTTTCACACCCGGGTCTTAAAGCATCATTTTTATCCTTCTGAAGCATCAGTGAGTGCTTGAACCTTCAGTAATAGCTGCATATAAGTCCCTCAGTTGTCCTCAGTGTGAAAAGACGGTTCTCAAAATCATACAGTCATTGTTGGAAAGGGTTCAAATGCACAGAAAGTCATTGTTTGAAATGTCTTGTGAAATATCTTATTCAGGTTAGTACTAAATAAAATAATAACATGCATTTTGTATGATCTCTCCTATTTTGGTTAATAAATAATTAACATTTTGCAGATTCCACAAGGTGTATGTAAACTTTTGACCTCAACTCCATTTAGTCATATATTATATTTTTATGGTGCTCATAAGAGTTGATAGGTGAATTTTGAAGAATATCCTATCAACCTATTCTGGAAAGACAGAAACAGAAAGATATGAGTTTGAAACAACACGCAGTTGTCTAAAATAAGACCATTTTTATTTTGGTGTGAATCATTCCTTTAAATGTCAGATTTTGAGTTTTACACTTTTAAATCTCCAGATACAGGACTACACCCATAACAGGAAGTAACAAGTTTCACTTGTGGTCTCTGAAAAGTTCCTGCTGAGCCAAGAACAAAGCACAATTATATTTGAAGAAAAGCAAATCATCACAGATTTGCATGCATCACCTAACAAGCGTTTCAAAAACCAATCTCATCAAATGATGAGAAAAATGGCATAATTGTTGAAGAAAGAAAACTTGATACTTTCAATCTCGATTGAGGTACTGAAGCTCCCTTTATGAAGTGTTAAAAATCCAATAATGGCTTTTAATTAAAATCCCATTAGGCAAACAAGCCTGCCTTTCTTTTTTTTTCTCCTATGAGATGCCAACGATATTAAGCCACTAAAAATCACAATTCCCTCACTGAAGTGCCACAAGTAAAACATAATTTTGAAAGCGTTGTCGAGCAGCTGCTAAGACTGATAATAAAAAACTAAAACACCATAGAAACCAAGTCAAAAGAGACCTTCAAGTCTTTAAGATATTCTGGTCTCTAGATGTGATTCATTGTAAATCTAAGACTTTTTTTTTGCCTTTTTTATTGTTGGCCATCATGAAAATCAGGAGATCAACTGCTAGACAGAAAAGTAACATCTTTCTTTAACAATCTGGTCAATATTAACTCAGGTCTATCTTTAAATCTCTCTTGTCTTTATTGTGAGAAAACACTGTCTTAAAGGAACAGTTCACCCAAAAATGACAATTGTTACCTTAATGTCATTCAAAAACTGTCAGACATTTATCTTTGGAACTCAAATTAAGATTTTTTTTATGAAATCCGAGAGCGTGCATCTGACTACCACGTTAAAGGTCCAGAAAGGTTATAAGGACATTGTTAAAATTAAACTACAAGAACACGCAAAGAAAACAAAAATAACGACTTTACTCAATTTCTTCTCTTCTGTTTCAGTCTTTGGCTATTTTAACAATGTCCTTACTAAAATCATTCATTTTGTGTTCAGAATATGAACAAAGGTCTTACGAATATGAAACGACATGAGGTTGAGTAATTAATGATGGAATTTTAATTTTTGAGGTGACCTATCCCTTTAAAGCCCTTCCTAAGTTTGTTGTAATGAAAGCGGCCATATATTGCCAGTCATAAAAATTTAAGCACAGACCTTTCCATTTCATGCCACAGCACAGGACAAACCACTTCCAGTATAGCGTCTTAAAAATAAATGGCGTATGCAGTAACTTCTGCATTAAAAATGTTTGGCATCTATAAACTGAACCTCCATTTTCGGCTTGGTCAAAAGAGCCTCACATAACGCTTCCTCCCCGCCAGCGGGACTTTTAGAGGAGCGCTGTTAAAAAGCCCATGCAGGGAAACTGTAGGAACTGTAGGGGTATTAGGATGCTATCCGTCAGACCATGGGCAACATTAATCACGGTAAGAGCACCGTAGGCTCCTGTGAGGGTGACAGAATGGAGTGGCAAAGTCAGTAACTAAATTGTTTTTCAAAGCTCTAGATAAGCACCTTTTCCGAAAGTTACTACGGCCGATGGAAAAACACAAATGGACCGAGAAGGAGCAGTGGAAAGTTTATCTTTATTTTCAGAGGAGCCAGAGAAGCTGGTGCAGATGGATCACGGGCCGCACCATTAACCAGCGCTGTGTGTCAGCAAGTCAACAAGCTGCAGTTCGGGCCGCCGCTGACCTCCAGGCTGTAGGGGGAAAAAACTGTTCACCAAAGCGGCACCACCCTGCTCCAGTGGAGAAGAGAGTTAAGAGGAAAGAACGGAAAGTCTTTCGGAAAGAGCTGTGAAACAAACATACTCTTGCTCTTTGCAAGTTCCTTTAATTTTCCTCACTCAGGAGAGCCAATGCTGCATCTCCGCACCATTACAGCGCTCAATTAGTTTATCTAAACCGGCTAAAACACAAAAACATTATCTGGGGTTTTGGAGGGTCTTTTTAAATTGCAGTCTGCTGCATATTTAAGGAAATGCACACATGGTTCTCGTTTGCGTCGGAGGAGGCCGAAAGAATGCCTGAAGTATGGACTTTCAAAGACATTTCAACATAAGCTCCAAACATTAAATCAAAGCGAGAAGCAGGACCAGGTTACGCAAGCAAAGTCATACATTTAACACATCTTCTCATTAGAACCATCTTGACTTGCCCTTTCATACAAATTTAGTCTTTTGTCTACCAAAACCAAAACATAAATGTCAAAAAAGCATCTAAGGCAATTACACTTGTGGAAAAAAAAAAGGGGCGTGATATATATATTTTTTTAAACAACCCCATATGCCCAAGAGACTTCTCCATTGATACATCTGGAATGGGATTGTGTGAAGGGCCGGGTCAAAGGTGAATTAATTTGCACAGAAACTCTGAATTGGTTTTCCCTTCTGGGCTCTGGCCCAATTACAGGAAGACAGGAGAATATGATTGCTCAGGTGTTTGAAGGCGAAACACATCATTTAATTTCAGGCGTCTATGGCCGAGTAACATCAAAAGACAAGTGAAGAGTAGCCTGAAATAAACTGCACAGTCTGTTTAAAGACTTTACTTCAGCTATGAGACTGACTGAAGACATTCCATCACAGTTATAGTAAAACGTTACATAACTGCAAGCAGTAATAAAACACTAAATTAACACTTTAAAAAGCACCGAAACACTTAAGTGCAATCTTAACTGACACCAATATAAAGCCATTTTTAAGACATGTTATACAACGGTGAAAAGTTTGTGGTCAGTTTAAGGATTAGTTCACTTCCAGAATAAAAATGTCCTGATAATTCACTCACCCCAATGTCATCAAAGATGTTCATGTCTTTCTTTCCTTCTTCAGTCGAAAAGAAATTAAGGTTTTTGAGGAAAACATCACAGGATTTTTCTCCATTTAGTGGACTTCAATTGGAGCCAATGGGTTGAAGGTCCAAATTGCAGTTTTAATGCAGCTTCAAAGGGCTCTACAGGAACCCAGCCAAGGAATAAAGGTCTTATCTAGTGAAATGATCAACCACTTTCTAAAAAATAAAATACAAATTGATGTACTTTTTAAACCATAAATGTTCGTCTACGACTTAAATAAACACACTGGAAATGTCACTTGTGGTTAGTTCATCATCTGGGTACTTCGGTTCAAAAGGGTAGGGTAGGGCGAAAAAAAATCATTTTCTCCTCCGAGTTCAAAATCGTCCGACAACGTTGTTACCTTTTTTTTTTTTTAAGGGCGTTTGACTTTCCTTGCATGTTCACTTTGTAAACACTGGTAAGTTCTTCCGCCTACGTCACACGTGACCTTTTTCAACGTGATTGATGCGTGAAGTCGAAAATTACTGGATAAGAAGTATATACTTTATTTTTTCCGTTTCACTAGATAAAACCCTTATTCCTTGGCTGGGATTGTGACCTTTGAAGCCGCAATTTGGACCTTCAACCTGTTAGTTCTCATTAAGTTCACTATATGTAGAAAAAAAAATATTTTCGAGTGAACAAAAAGACATGAAGATCTTGGACAACATGGGGGAAATCTTTCCTCTGGAAGTGAACTAATCCTTTAAGACTTTTAAATGTGTAAAAAGAAGTCTCTTATTCTCACCAAGGCTGACTTTATTTAATAAAAATACAGTAAAAACAGTAATATTGTGAAATATTACAATTTAAAATAAATGTTTCATAATTTAATACATTTCAAAGTTTCAAAGCTGAATTTTCAGCAGCCATTAGTGTCACATGATCCTTCTGAAATCAATAAACAAGACATTCCATATTATCATGAAAGTTAAAACTATTGTGCTGCTTAACAGTTTTGTGGAAACCATTTTAGGGATTCTTTGATGAACAGATAAAATTACCACATTTCTTTGAAACAGAAGTTTTGTAACATTATAAATGTCTTCACTGTCACTTTTGATAAATGTAATGGCCCCCTTGGCTTTAGTATTATTTTCCACCTAAAAAAAACTGATCCCAAACTTTTGAACTGTAAAAGGAAAGTCTGCAGCTCTTTCCCCAAAACCTAGTCAGTTAACAATGGCCCTACAGGAACAAGTCTGCTTTTAAGGCATCATAGGTGTGCTTTCATCATGACGTCTGTTAAATGCTACCTTCTAAAAACCAAATTGTAGTGTTTGAAAAGGAGATACAATTACGTCCGAAATCGCAGAGAAGGCAATCCCTGAATGCACTGCATTTTTCTTCATTTGAAGTGCCCTGCGAAGAACATTTCAAATCAGTCACACCAATTCAGTTTGGATGCTGCATTGGAAGGTCGCCTATGTAGCAGCTCACTGGAGTTTGGAACAGGGCTTACTTTTATCTCTGACTGTGGCAGCTTTGGAAAGACTTGAAGAAAAAGACAGATTTCCCCTTGTAAAAACACATTACTGTATCCTCTGAGCTGTGAGCCAGCTGAAAGATCCTGGGATCAATATATTTCCTACAAAAGACTAGACTTGGTATATGCCAATAAATGTCAGGGGATTTCTTTATGGATATCAAAATCGGTAATTGATTTAGGACGGCACAGTGACATCTAAAGCTACATAACATCATCCGAACGAGACGCAGGAGAGAGGATACAGCATGGCTGGAGAACATTAATGCAATGCAGTTCTACTGAAGAAACATGAAAGAGAGGGGAAAAAGGCAAAGCTGCGGTTGAAGTATGATAACTTGGGCTTTGGGACGGCTGGGTGCCTATAAACGATCCATATGAAATCACTGGCATGGGACGATATAACGACCCCAGTTTCCAAATTTTAAAGTTTTTCTGATTCTGTTGGTCACGGTTTAGTCTTACCATGTTATTTTAATTATATTACGGTCAGAATGTCTGCAAAAATCAGCCATACTAAAAAACAAGTAACCCTAAGTTTCATATCCCATACTAAACATGACAAATCACAGTAAAGATTAGTGCCATGTTCTTTTGGCATTTAAAACAGCACTTGTGGAAAATGCTGATGTGACATTGACTACTTCTATGTTTGTTACACTATTACAGAAGGTTCAAACGCTCACTGATGCTTCAGAAGGAAAAAAACATGCATTAAGAGCCAGGGTGTAAACTTTTAAACAGATTAAATATATGCACGTTTCTTATTTTGCCTATATATCATATTTTTTCATTTAGTACTGTCCTTCAGAGGCTACAGAAGATACTTACATGTTTCCCAGAAGACAAAATAAGTTAAATTTACTCTGATCTTCAAATTCAAAAAGTTTTCACTCCCTCTCTTAATGCATTGTGTTTTCTTCTGAAGCATCAGCGAGGGTTTGGACCTGTAATAGTTGAAGTCCCTCAGTTGTCCTCAGTGTGAAAAGATAGATCTCAAAATTATACAGTCATTGTTGGAAAGAGTTCAAACACACAAAAAAGCTGAAAAACCAAAGAGACTAAAGGATTTTTCTGAAGAACAGCAGGCAACTGTTTAGGACAAACAAGGGACTCATGAACAACTATCACTAAACAATAAACACAGGATCTACTTTTGAATGGGGTCATTTTTTAAAATTCAACTATTGTTTTCTCTTGTGGACTATATGTAAACGTCTTTTCTGTGAAATATCTTATTTAGGCCAGTATTAGTAAAAAAAATAGCATGCATTTTGTATGATCAATCTTATTTTGGTAAAATAATTACATTTTGAAGATTCTGCAAGGTGTATGTAAACTTTTGACTTTAACTGTATATATAGCGTTAGATGACAGCAAAAATACTTTAAAATCTAAAAACTGACAGAAACGAGTTCAATTAAATGCCCAATGTCAACAGATTCTGCACACGCAAAACATGGCACAATAGTTAACAAGATATGTAGGAGATGTCACATAACATCTATCTTTAGGAACAATAGATATCATAAAAAGCAGAACTTCCCTCAACCAAGATGGTCATTAAAGCCTTTTATAAAGGAACAAAATATACCCAAACACACAACTATACCATACTGTGTAGGCCTTGTTTTGACATGTCAGTCATCATTTGGTTTTTCAGCACACAGAGAGGAGAATGACAAAGGGAAAAAACCCACTAGAGTATGTGACGTTAAACCACAACAGACTAGCGTCTGCAATGGCCAGACCGTCAGATGTTAGGACCACTCGCTGAATAATAAGTCTCTCTCACGCTCTTGATTATGTATGCTCATACCACAATGACTAAAAAAAACACACAAAAAAACAAAGGAGTGAGTAAGAGAAGACACACACACCTACTCCAGATGGCACACAATATATTTCCATTTCTCCAGTTCCCATGGAGCCTGGTATAGTGTTATTAAAATCGATTTAAGATTACATTTGCTCACTCAGTGTCTCCAACATGAAGCTTTATTAGAAAACGATGAAGAGGACAAAAGGTGAGCTGCAACACCACAAACCTGGTGATTTGCTACAGTAGAAAAACTAACAGATGCCGTTTCACCTGGCTGAAAATCATGTTTTATTGAACGATGAACTGCTGGCAGCTTGCGATAGGGCAGGCCTGAAGCTAATTGTTCTATTCTCATGCAAGTCCAGGTACAGCATGATACAGTCGGATCACCATCAACTCAGTGACCATCAATGCCCTTTTGTTCTCACACTGCTTGGATGCTTCAGAAAGTTTTATCTTTGTTTTCAACAGTTTCAAGTACACAATATATAGGGAACATGTCAATTATCCATATTGGATTTTTCAATACTTGTTTCTGGACAAGATTTTAAATCACCTTTGTCTAATTTAAAGGGATAGTGCAAGATTATACATGTTTTTTCCCCCACTTGGTCACACTTGTGGTGTTTTTAGTCAAAAATGACTGGCCTACAAGTCTTTGAGTGAATACTGTCAAAATGATCCAGAAAATAATGATTTCATTCATTCAAAAAGTCAATAAAAGTGTTAATTGAAAAAAGAAAAAGATTTATTACAAGATTTGGTGATTAATATAGTATAATGAGAGATTCAATCAATTTTTGTCAAGGTCAGCTATTTTTGATATAAAACACCAAATTACACAACCATCCAAAAGTTTTTGAACAGTAGGATTTTTTAAAGAATTTTTTTCTGCTCACGAAACCTGAATTTATTTGATCCAAAAGTACAAAAAAAGCAGTAATATTGTGAAATATATTTATTATTTAAAATAACTGCTTTCTATTTTAATATATTTTAAGTATATATGCTGATTTGCTGTTCAAGAAACATTATTATTAATATTTAAAACATATTTGATAAATTGAAAGACCCAAAGATCATCATTTATCTGAAATAAAAAGCTTTTGTAACATACACCATACTATTCAAAATCATTTTTTAAGAAATTATAGAAATACTATTTATATATTATATAATACTTGTATTTAGCAAGGATGCTTTAAATTACACAAAAGTGATGATAAAGACATTTATAATCTTACAAAAGATTTCCATTTCAGATAAATGCTGTTCTTCTGAACTTTTTATTCATGATGAGAAACCTGAAAAAAATTCTACTCTGCTGATTTCAGCATAATAATGATAATAATAAAAGTTTTTGGAGGAGCAAATCAAAATATTAGAATGATTTCTGAAGGATCATGTGACTGGAGTAATGATTCAGCTTTGAAATCACAGGAGTAAATTATATTTTAAAATATATTCAAATAGAAAGACGTTATTTTAAATAGTAAAAGTATTTCAAAATTGTACTGTTTTTGCCGTACTTTGGATCAAATAAATGCAGGCTCGGTGAGCAGAGGAGACTTAAAAAAAAAATTCAAAATCAAAAAAACTTGACTGGTAGAATAAGGTAAAGGGTTTTCGGGACACAGGTTAGGTATCGCATTCGATTCCTTTAAATTATTTAGAAAATCTAAATAACATGTCACAAAAACTACTATAACACTATCATTTCACTTTAAGAATTGGTTTTTGCAGCGAGAATGTTAACAACTTGCACCATAGACATAGAAAAAGTCACATCATGAAACACTCGTCAGAACAACAGACATGAACATTTAGCATAAATCAATCCTCCTCTGACCCTGGGAACGTAACCTGGCTACTCGCCCATGAACACATCTCGCCTCAAGGTGGAACACATGCTCTTGATTGCAGCAATGCCATTCAACACTTTGAGCAGAATCATTCTGAGACTAACGTGTCAGCGTTTCAAAAAACACCGCAGCCGTCTAAGGTTGGAGGTGGACCAAATAAGAAAAGCATCAAATAATATAAAAACAAATTGGTTATTATATGCAACTGCCAAATTCTGACAAGACGATGAGGTGAGTTTGAGAAGATCATACAGGTTCAATTACTTGCCAACATGGAGGGAAAAAAACGACTTGACATTGAAGTGTCAATTCTCATGAGAAATTACTGAGGGAAAAAAAAAAAAGCTTTAAAAAGACTGCAAATTGGGTCAGAACAATTTTGAGGTCTGTCAAAAGAGTTCTCTATGGTGAATAAGTAACAGAGTTTCACTGGATAATTTAAAAACTAGGGGAAAAGGGATTTCGAGAGGAGGACAATCTTGTGCAACAGGGATTTACCACATTTAAGGGGTGTCGCTGGACAAGGCTAAAATGTTCTGGCATTGACAAAATCTTCAATAAATAACTGTGTTACTAATATTAAAATAGAAAGGGAAAAATACATCAACCTTAGGAAAGCATGTCCTGTATAATCTGGGCAATGCATTTTATAAAACGAACATATGTGAACCCGGACCACAAAACCAATCGCGAGTAGCACAGGTAAATTTGTAGCAATAGCCCAAAATACACTGTATGGGTCAAAATTATAGCTTTTTCTTTTATGCCAAAAATCATTAGGATATTAAGTAAAGATCATGCTCTATGAAGATATTTTGTAACTTTCCTACTGTAAATACATCAAAACTTAATTTTTGATTAGTAATATGCATTGCCAAGAACTTCATCTGGACAACTATGAAGGTGATTTCCTCAATATTTAGATTTTTTTTTTTAACCCAGATTGCAGATTTTCAAATAGTTGTATTTCCACCAACTATTGTCCTATCCTCAAAACCATACATCAATGTAAAGCTAATTTATTAAAAAAATTGACCCTTATGACTGATTTTGTGGTCCAGGGTCACATATGCAGTTATATATACTACCAATCAAAAGTTTGGACACACTTGACTTCATGTTTTTATTGTTTTTTTTTTTATTGTTTTTTTTTTTGTCAAATATTAATTATTTAAAAAAAAAAAAACAATATATTTTTTATTTGATTTGATAAGATTTGATTTTATTTGATTTTCAAATACAAACTGTGCCCAGGAATGATATTTTTAAGAAAAACTGAAGTTAAGAATTTTTTTTCCCATGGAAAAAAACAAATGATTTTCTTAAAAACATACTGCTTTAAAAATAAAATCAAAATAAATCAAAACAAAACAAAACCAAATAAAATAAAACCAAACCAAACAAAACAAAACAAAACAAAACAAAACCTAATAAAACAAAACAAAACAAAACCTAAACAAAATAAATCAAAATAAAATATTGTATTGTATTGTATTTTAAAACAATTCATATTTGACTAAAAAAAATTAAGTCAAGTGTGTCCAGACTTTTGACTGGTAGTGTATTTTAAACATAATTAAAGTTTGGTGTTGGAATTTTGTTTTTGTTTTTTTAAGTTGTTAAAAACTCTTTTCTCACCAAGGCTGTATTTATATGATCAAAAATACTGTAAAAACAGTAATATAATATTGTGAAATATTATTACAACTTACAATAACCGTTTTCTCTTTTCATATTTTTTGAGACTTGACTTTTCAGTATCATTACTCCAGACTTTAGTGTGACATGATTTTTCAGAAATGAGTCTAATATGCTGAATTCCTGCTCAAGAAACATTTTTTTTCCTTCTTTGAAGAATAGAAAGTTCTAAATAACTTATTTGAAACGGATTTATTTGAAACCAAAGTCTCTTGTAACATTTTAAATGTCTTTACTGTCGCTTTTGATCAATGTAATGCATCCTTGTTCAATAAAATGAATTCCTTTTTTTTTTTTTATCCAAAAGTTGAGCACTAGCATAGATGAAATAAATAACAGCAGAAACATCAATAGCAAAGAAAAAAAACTCATTGATTAAGTTAATTACAGTTTCAAAAAAACTAATGCATCTCTGTTCGATTATGTCATCACAAAGAAATTATGGGAAGTATTTAGTCAGTGGAAGTCTCACAAACATCCCTCATTTCCTTGACTTTCTTTATCCTTATTGACATCAGCCTTCTTTGGAAATGATTGCCTGTGATTTTCAAAACTGTAACGCCTCATTTGCACAATCAAGTAATCCAACCATTTCCTCTCCAGACAGTTAAGTGACTTTTCTCAATCGCCAATAATTTCCCAATTAAGTAATTTTTCTGAGGAGGATCCCTTCTTCACATACACTGCCATTCAACAGTTTGGGATCAGTAAGATTTTTAATGTTTTTAAAGTCTTTTCTGCTCATCAAGGCTGCGTTTGTTCGATTAAAAACACAGAAAATTGTGATATATTATTGCAATTTAAAATAGTGGTTTTCTGTTTTAATATACTTTAAAATAGAATTTATTTTGTGATGCAAAGCTGAATTTTCAACATCATTACTCTGAGCATTATCAGTCTTCAGTGCCAAATGATCCTTCAGAAATCATTCTAATATGTGACCCTGGACCACAAAACCAGTCATAAGGGCACAACTATTTAAAAATCTGTAATCAGAGGGTGCAAAAAAAAAAAAAAAAAAAAAAATATTGCCTTTAAAGTTGTCCAGATGAAGTTCTTAGCAATTCATATTACTAATAAAACATTTTTTGATTTATATACAGTAGGATATTTACAAAATCTCTTCATGGAACATGATCTTTACTTAATACCCTAATGATTTTTGGCATAAAAGAAAAATGTATAATTTTGACCCATACAATGTATTTTTGGCTATTGCTACAAATATATCCATGCTACTTAAGACTGGTTTTGTGGTCCAGGATATGCTGATTTATCAATGTTGGAAACAGTTGAGCCGCTTAATTATTATTATTTTTTTAAACCTGTGATACTTTTTTTAGGATTCTTTGATTAATAAAATGTTAAAAAGAACAGCATTTATTTAAAATAGAAATCTTTTGTAACAAATTACAGAACCGTTCAAAGTTTGGGATTAGGAAATATTTTCTTTCTTTGCATGTTTATGTGATAAATTGATTAAAAGTGACAGTAAAGACTTATAATGTTAGAAAATATTTATATTTTGAATAAATGCTGTTCTTTTTAACATCAAAGAATCCTGAAAAAAAAAAAAGCATCACAGGTTCCAAAAAACAAATCGTTTAGAACACTGATAATAAAATCATGCATATTGGAATGATTTCCGAAGGATCAGTTTCAGTTTCAGTTTATTTATAAAGCACTATTCCAACAACAGGAAGTTGTACCAAAGTGCTGTACAAGCAATTCTAAAATTAAAATAAAACAATAAAACAACACCACAATAAAATCCACATAATAAAACAGATGCACAAGAGCTCATCCCTCTTCACCTAAAGAAGACATATGCAATAAGTGAATTTTCAAAAGGCTTTTAAAAGAGCCTACAATTGGGGCAGACCAAATAGGTGACATTAAAGACTGGAGTAATGGATAAACTAATAAAATTCTTGAAGTATATTAAAACAGAGAACTATCATTTTAAATGGCAATAATATTTCATAATATTACTTTTTTCATGTATTTTTGATCAAATTAATGTAACATGATGAGAATAAGAGACTCAGTGCAGTATTTGAGTCATTAAAGCAGCTTTACAAATGGATGAGTAACAAAGATGTGGCTAAACAATGGAAACACTAAAAGCAAACGGCACCATCCATCATCATACAAGCCTATAAATAGCAACATATTGCTCAGAGCTTCATTTGAGCATTTCTATTAGGCGTTCGTAGTGATTTCTACCGTATCAGCATTACTAAAATATCTGCGTGCAGTAAAAATAAGCCCAGCCTTGAGTCGTCCCAGGTGCATGTATGATCCTGTACTGTTCTGTGATTAGGCAGCGCCGTGCCGCTCTGTTCAGTTCGAACACGGAACATTCCATTCCCTCCCTGGAGGCCACTTCCACTCCCAACTTTTGTAGCTGCTCGGGAAGGTCAGACGGTCACCATGGCGACAGTTCTGGGGTCGCAGGTCAACAGGGCCGCTCTGCTGACTGGTGATGAGAGATGACAGCATGAGAGGCCACGGGGAGCTCTTTGAAGTTCATAAAAACGAGTCACATGGACTCCATTATGATCCATGTATGAGCAACTAATATCAAGTTGCGGGATCTAATAAATAAACATCAGCTCACCGAGCCGCTTTAAGCACTACCGTCAGGGTTGCGCGAGATAAATGCGCTCCTGTTAAATATTAGACAGCATGCTAAACAGTTCACCACCCAGCTCCATTAAGCATCTCACACTGGGATCCGACGGTTCACAAACATTCAAGTGTTTCCTCAAACAAAACAGTGTGCAGCTCAATACAATGCAGACAAAAGCCTACTAGTTGCAGAATCTCCCAGACGAAACACAGCTCAGCTATTTCCACACAGCCGTAATTGCACGCCGCGTGGTTTGGTGCCGTGGACCAAAGCTGCGGAGGACTCAGAAGAAGACGGCTGGCCGTGATCCCGACGAGTCAACAAGATGTGTACGCGAGTGAATCTGGCCTGCTGCGGCTCTCCAATTATAACCTGCCCAAGTTTCCTGTGGTCAAGTGTTCCCTGGCGGACTCACCCTTGAGCTATACGCTGCGCCGAATACATTTTACTGAATTTAAAATAAATCTCCTCCCAGATGCGCTGAGCTGCGGCAGAGGTGAACATTTGAAATAGTTCGCAATCCTTTCAGATTACCAAGAACATGAATTAAATGAATATTTCTCTAGCCAGACAGTGAAGTGAAAGAAAGGGCATCTTCATTTGAGATTCGACTCGGGCAGTCAATTAGATTTTTGTTAGAGTCATATAAATCAAATTAAAACTCTGAAAGGGATGGTCCACCCTCAATAAAAATTGTTATCGTTTAATCACTCTCATGTCATTTCATTCTTGCATGAACATCAACAAAAATATATCAATTCTTTTTGTCCGTAAGAGGTCTACTGAATTTCAGTACTGTATATGAATGAAAACAACACAGATACATTTTTCCAAAATATCCTCTTCTGTTCTACAAAAGTCAGTCAGTCAAAATTTGAATGAGTGCATTTTGAATGCATTTTTCTTTTTTTTCCTAAATGAGCAAAAATGCTAAGTGCGGAAAAGAGAAATCTGGCTTATTATTCAGATGGTATTGAAGCTTTAACCTTATTTGAAGGTTACTGAAGTCCCTGAGGAACTAACAGAGAAAAACATAAGAAGCAGTTCTGTATAGGCCTGAATAGGAGTGGACTTAAATATCCTTCTCAAACAGAAATTACTGACTATGAAAACACAATTACGTAACTGGATATTTTACACAATTAAAAATGAACTGGTTTGGCAGTGTCAGAGTTGGGAGACCAACAGTGTTCAACATTTTTGAAGAGGATTGGGGACGTTTACATACACTACCAGTCAAAAGTTTTTTTGCTCACCAAGTCTGCATTTATTTAATCCGAAGTACAACAGTAAAAATATTTCAGAATTTTACTATTTAAAATAACTGTTTTCTATTTGAACATATTTTAAAATGTAATTTATTCCTGTGTTTTCAAAGCTGAATTTTTAGCATCATTACTCCAGTATTATTATGATGATGATGCTGAAAACATCTGAACAGAATTTTTGCAGGTTTTCAGATTTTCAAGAAATCTTTCTCATCACTTGATCAATTTAAAGCATCCTTGCAAATCAGCATAATAAAATGATTACTGAAGGATCAAGTGACACCGAAGACTGGAGTAATGATGCTGAAAATTCATGAATAAATTACATTTTAAAACATTTAAATAGAAAACAGTTATTTTAAACAGTAAAAACATTTTACAATAATACTGCTTTTACTGTATTTTGGATCAAATAAATGTAGACTTGGTGAGCAGAAGAGACTTCTTTAAAAAACATTACCAGATAAATGTTTTTGGACAGTGAGATTGTTAGTAGGACATTGTTAGTTGTTGTGTAGGACATGGCTATGGGATACAACTGATGAAACAGAACAGGGTCTCAAGACACAATATTAAAATAACTATTATTAAAAGTACAAAATTTTATACTAAAGTGATGCATATTGCACAAAACACAAAAAAATAACAAGGTGAGCACTTGCATTTTGGCCATTTTGACTCCCTCAGAGCCATTTTCAGCAGCATAAGGTAAGATGATTGATTTGACAAGCAGAAAACAGGTAGATCCACCATACGGCGACAAGGATTCGCAATCCAGCAAGAAGCAATGTCACCATGTTATCAGAGGTTTTTGCCGTGACAAGTAGATAAATGTCCTGCAGGTGGCCGGTCCGTGTTGCATGACTCCATACTGTGCTGTTAATCGATGGTTTCTGTTGATCATTCCTGCTGTAGAGAAAGATTAATACGTCTGGAGAGCCAGCCTTGTCTTCGAAAACAAACAGCGGGTAGCAATTTGTTCCAAGCACAATATCAGCAATCCGGACGCAAATAGAAATCTCCAAGAAGGAATTCAAAACTCCAAAACCGAGGAGTGGCAAGCCAAGCCAAAGCTGCTGGAATCATTTTCCCCAACATGGGGTTAGAAACAGCAGACATACATATATATACACACATAGATAGAGATTACAAGGGTAGACATTAATAACTTCTAGGAATATGCTCCCCAACTGAAGAAAGAACTACACTCAGGTTTCCATTAAATGTTATCAAATGGCTGATGTTATCTATGTAATATATGCAATACAAACTGGCTTAAAATCTAGTAATTACTACACATAATGGTCCTAAATAGGTAATAATATCATTAAAATAGTAACATTATCTTGATTATATTTGATCATTTCTTTTATGTTGCCTGACAACACAAAAACACTGTTGTTTAACTTTACGTTTGTAGACTGGTTTGAAAAAGTTGAATTTTGTATTGAGAAGCCAATTATAATCTCAAATGAAAAAGAAAATTGACCAGGACAAACAATTCTTTCTTAATTAGCTGGACCATACAGCGAATTACGACTCAATATTGAAAGCAAAAGGGATGGCGAAATGAAAATCCCCAAATGAATTAAGATGAAGGAACAACTTATTGTTGATATCGAACCACTTCCTTTACTTCATACAATTACTGTCTATCCTATTCATTAGTAAACTTCAAAAGAACAAAATAAGTGCTTTTCGCTGGTCCGGCACCTTAACGTTGGGCTCGCTTAATTCGAGAGTACTGCAGACTGTCAATATTCAATTACTATTAATAGGATTCATTACTTCCATATCTCCTGCAGGCATCCAAAGACAGTGAACACCCAGGAACTCCTCCTCCCATCCTCTGGTCAGTCTCCCTCCATTAGAATAACAGATGAGT
The DNA here is from genome assembly GCF_049309525.1 of Garra rufa. Lineage (NCBI taxonomy): Eukaryota > Metazoa > Chordata > Actinopteri > Cypriniformes > Cyprinidae > Garra > Garra rufa. The sequence continues at coordinate 57,039,511 of NC_133363.1, forward strand.
GTTTGCATTTCAGACCCGCTCTCCACTACAAAACAAATTAAGCCCCACTCTCAAAAAAACAATGCGTTTTTATAGACATCATTATTTTAGCAGACCAAACACATTTTGTTTTTGCAGCCCTTACTCAGTATTGTCACTCCCCAGCTAATGTAAACAAAAATTGCCTATTAATTCAAGTGCACTGGCAAAAATCCAGACCATCGCTGAGTGGGCAATGCTAGACAACTGTGCAGCAGTACAGTACATTTGTTTCAATTTGTTTCATGTGCTTACAAAACTATTACAACCAAAATTAAAAACCTGCCAACCTTTAGCAGTTTAACGAGTGGCCTTGATTTCAAGGTAATTAAGAGTACTGAACTGGAACTGCTAAAAAGGATAAATCTCAGAAGAAAAAAGCAACTGCATTCACTGATTTCACATGCGGGATGAAGAATAAGAAAAACAAACTGAAAGTAGGTTTTCTACAAAACGTACATTTACTTACATTTTTTTCAATTACAGCCACTAAAACCTACAATACTGATGTATTGATGACACCTAAAACGTAAATGACTTGCATATAAACAACTTTACTGACTTACAAATGAATCCCTATGAATATTGAGATTGATTTTATTTTAACTTTTAATTTCTAAATTTGAAGATCAGGGTAAATTTAACTTATTTTGTCTTTTGGGAAACATGTCTTTTATAGATTCTGAAGGGCAGTACTAAATGAAAAAAAACAACAATATTCAGACAAAATAAGAAAAATTTACATATCTTCATTATGTTCAAAAGTCTTCACACCCGGCTCTTAATGCATTGTGTTTCCTTCTGAAGCATCAGTGAGCGTTTGAACCTTCTGTAATAGTTACATACGAGTACCTCAGTTTGCCTCAGTGTGAAAAGATCTTAAAATCATACAGTCATTGTTGGAAAGGGATCAAATACACAAAAATACTGGAAAACTGAAGTATTTTCTGAAGAACAGTGGGCAGTTTAACTATTCAGGGGACAAACAAGGGACTCCTGAATCACTAAACCAACAAAAAAAAAAGCTGGATCATTCAGACAAACAACACAGTATTAAAAATCAATGGTATGTAAACTTTTAAAAAAGAGGCAATTTTATAAATTCAGCTATTTTATTCTCTTGTGGACTATTTGTAATCATCTTTTATGTGAAATATCTTATTCAGGTCAGTACTAAATAAAAAATAACATGCATTTTCTATGATCCCTCTTATTTTGGTAAAATAATTACCATTTTGCAGATTCTGCAAGGTGTATGTAAACTTTTGACTTCAAATGTACATTATGTTAAACAAGACTACACTTTAAACCCTTAAAATGAATAACATTTCTGCAATCGTTTAGTCACTACTTTGTTTGCCATGGGACACAAAAGGCGTTTTCTTTGACATACATTTTATTTATGCACTGTAATCCAAATTTTTAGAATCCATACGGCTGTGAGGAACCAAATCAAAGCCTTTATGCAGCGATCCTCATTTCTGTCCTGAGTAGCGACCATAAGCATCAAAACCCGCAATGATGCACTCGTTAATAATTCAAAAGTTGCTGCTTTTAAAAAAAACTTCACGACAGGTTTTGCGGCAGGAAAATCGAATGCTGTGTTTCTGGTGAGGTGTGTTTGAATTAGAAATGCGCACCTTCACAGAGTGGATCGGAATAATAATCTGGATAATATTTTAAGCATTTAACAACTTAAATTCTGCTCTAAACCTCATACAAACTATTGAGGGCCGCAGCTACAATGCATTGTCATTTGGTCATTTGCCTTTTAGTACCGTTTTTGATATTTTTGCAATAAATAACTGCAATAGCACTTATCTGTCTGTTATGCTTTCCTTTATACTGTATAGAAATAGTAATGGTTAGGTTTAGAGGCAGGAGTGGGATTAGCGACTATAAAAAATATATATATTTGTAACGCTATATTGTTAATGGTAATTTCCCTGCATATTTTGGCAAATTACGTTTTATATCTTTTTACATTCGCTATAAAATGAATAGGTTTAGGTTTTTGGGGAGGTAGATTAAGAGGTCTAAAAATCTAAATCACTTATCTTAAATTATTAAAATGCATTGATACATATATCTTATATCTTATGATGTAAAATATTTTTTAAATATTTTATGTTTTTTAGCTAAAAATATGCAGACATTTTTACATTTTGAATGTTAAAATGCATCCAAAGTGTACATTTCAACTGTTTTGTGTTTCTAAATGTTACATACTAATACCTACTTATAAACAATAAGACCAGGCTGAAAATTCATCTAACATCAGTGATATAACTGTTAAATAACTCATGGTCATATCAACAGATGTGGTCATTTATAGCAGCATCAATTCCAAGATCTACCTAAAGCCTTGCCAATGGCTTACACATTTTTATCTAAATGAAATCTAAAGCGTAAAGTAAGTGTTTTAATTAAGAAGCTGACCTTGTGTCTTAAATGCATCACCAGCAATTGGCCATTAAGATGAAATTTCTTTAAAAACTCGTGCACTTATACTGAACATCAGCTTTTATACTGCAATCTCAATGAGTTCATAAAGTTCACTTTAGTATTTTATAAGAAAGCTCATGACTATTTATTAAGCATCATTACCATTCATGCGGACATGAAAATCATCTGGAAGAACTTAAAGATTGCTAAAAGAGCAGTTAGGGCATTTCGAATTCTTGCTTTTCAAAACAACAACACTGGAGATATTGAGTTACTCAAAGAAAAAAAAAAGGCAAAGGAATATGCAAATACAAACATAAACAGTTCTTGTAAAATGAGCTCTTAATTACTCTAAACTTAAAAGTATAAAACATTAACGCAGTCGTGATTCATAAAAAGCCTGCCCCTTTAGTTAACCAATATATCAAATTAGCATATGACCTTAAAACAGAAGGAATACAAATCAGAACAGAGTCCAAACAACCAAGCACTGTGTAATGACGAATTTTGGGTACGCATTATGTGTGCTTGTAAATGCAAATTCTTGTTAATTGAGTTCGTTCCGCAGAGGTCACCTGTTCTTCTGGGACCTCTGTTCAAAAACAATCTCATACGAACAGGTCTTCAAGCAATGCCCAATGTCAGTGAGCTAATTTGCAATGCAAATGGGCATTTGCTGTAATTTCAGCAAACCAAAACTGCAGTTCCGAAACCAAACAGGATCGATTTATCATATGCGAACATCAAAATCTGAAGCGCTTGGCTTCAAATGAAATGTTACGGCATTAGCGAGGTTTAAAGGGAGTAACTTGGAGAACAGACCATGCACAAACACTTTTGCACGCTTCAAATCACGCAAGCTTCAATTAAAATAGTTACGACATCTAATCTCTTTATAAATGCAGAGCATCTCACATTCCACTGGATATTCTCCCAGTGTGATTACCACCTAGATGGCCCTCAGCAACGCTAAATTGCTTTTATTGCAAGAGACTTAATTACGAAATCATAACCCCTTAAAAGCCACAAAAGTACACAAACAGACACCTGGGCTTGCAGATGCTTGCACCTGAATGTCTTTCGAATGGAAATAACAGGACAAATGTTAGGAAATACTGCAATGTAAACCCTAGTTGCCGATAGCAAGGAAGTAAGATAGCTTCCCCACAAGTAAATCTAAATGCACTGCATTTTGCATTAAAATTATAGGTGGAAGGACATTTTTACATCGCAATTCTTTCTTCAACAACTCTAAGCTTAGTTTTTTGCATATACACCGCCGTATATACACAAACACACACATAAAACCTTCAAACAAGTCCTGTATACAAACTTGCATAAGGTTTTATGGTTGAAGCAAAACACAAGGGCAACTCACCCTCGTTGACAAATTGCTTTTGTTCCTCTTGTGTAAGTTGTTTCGGTTGAAAGCGTCTGCTAAATGTATAAATGTGAATGAAAATCATAGGCTTCATTGTACAAAATATGCGCTGTGAGAAATGTGCACTTTGCTTGACTATATACGGTTTCACCCGCCAGTATTATTTCAGTTCTTTCCCTTTCAAATGCTCTATGAAGGGAGCATTTATGCAGTTTGGAATGGGTTATACATTTGATACACAAATGTTTTAATTCATTTGTAATTACATAAAGTACGTAAAAGCAGCTTAAGCAATTTATTTGTGTAATGCGCACTAATTAAAGTTGGAAATGATAATAAAATGTAAACAATTATTGATTTAGAATCAGATTGTGATTCTCGGAATGTTATTGTGAGCTGCTGAAACATTCCCACCCCTAAACAAATGCAAAGTACACACAAATATTGGATAAAATAGTCTGTTAGAGTAGACTTCTCAGAAATATGTGCATTAGCATGCATACATATCTTACATTTGTTGCAATACTTTCTAGTACTGTCTTCTCTATGAAGGATACACATGTGCTGCCTTAGGTTTAGCCAAAATCATCATCTTAAACTGCTGTCCACTTTTTAAAACAGTCTTCCTGTAGGGAATAAATCTGTGACATTACAGGATCTTAACTAAGAAAACTTGAGTCAGAAAAAAAAGTCAGTGAACTGACTTGTACCTGAACTTTAAAGGGGACCCTCTTTTATAGCAATTTTATATCATTGTTGTTCCTATGACAGTAATAGCCAAATATAGTTGAAAATATAGTTGAAAATGAAAATTTCATAGGCATATTATTTTTGCTTTACAATACAGTGGGGAAATTACAATACTTATTTTCTAATTTCCACAATTGAAAGAGATATTTTGAATTTGGACTGCAGTAACCCATTTAAACTACCCTGGAAATCCAGAGGTCTCGCAAGAGCACAATTTGAATCGTCTCTGCAAGACACTCTGGCATCGAGCAATGATGCACGTTACTGCATTACGTAAGCAGTTCTGGGAACCAATCAAATCGGTGTATCTGATGTAGGTGGGCCAGAGGCAAGCTAAGCTCATGACGACAGCGCTACGACGTCCGGAATCATTTAGTAAACATTGAAAGATGACTACAGATGAACACCAGTTGTTTGAAACGGCTTTGGCCGCTACAATGAACGAGTTAGACTTGGCTTTTCATATAAAAGAGGAACAGAAAACCACGCTCGAATCATTCCTTTGCAAGAAGGACGTTTTTGCTGTTTTGCCGACTGGATACGGCAAGAGTTTAATCTATCAGTTCACTCCGTGTATTGTTGTGATTGGTCGTGGCGTTGTCCAATTGCGTGCAGTGAGAGATTCAAATGCATGCTTGGTGCCCCAGGTCCTTTTCATTGCTCGATGCCAGACCCTTAATCTTAATAGATTAGGGTCTGGATTTTTTCCAGGCTACATTTAAACAGCTCTCTGTTCGCAATTCACACTGCACTTTTAAGCATTTATTTTGGTGGAAACGGCAGTAGAGCTTTTATTTTGACAGAAAACTCCAGCTTCAGTGAAACAGGCTTACAAAAATGAGTCTTGCTACAAAGTGAGTGAAATGCTGTAATCATCTGCTGCGAAAATAAAGCATAACTGGTGGCCATTGCGTTCCCAAATGCGCATGAAACTCTCAGCACATGCAATAAATGAGTTCGCTGCATTCATTCACTGTGAACTGAGCCATTCTGACGCGCGGAAAACACCGGATCACAAGCTGATCGCCTGAATGAAGTGCATGCTTCACTTTGAAATGCACTGCAAAAACACTTGAAGGGATTAAGCCATATTGTGCTTTCGGTTTTAGTTTGTTTGACAGATACTGTGCCAAAGCATTAAGACTCAAAACACAACTTTAAAGACCTTTTATGATAGAATAAGAAGTTTAAATATATTTTAAAAACACTTTTTGCCTGGAAGACCTATCGTTTGTAAATGTCATGTGAACATGATAATATCGAGACAGTTTTGCTATTGTGATACAACAATATTAATAATACCCTTACATCCCTAGTCAGCACAAATTTTTGTGAGTTGTTTAAGCAAAAATTCAAAAGATCATGAATACATTTACTACTCCTCTCCTAGGAAAACATCTATTCCCCAAACACTACTATTGCGCAAGTCTAAAGGCAATAATTGATATTTAAAAATGAATGATTATCCTATACATTGACAGATCACTTCACCAGTGGACTAGCTCAGCACAATGTCAAGACATTGTTTTTTTGAGTCTCGCCCAAGGACTCTTTCATTTTAAGCAATTCCTTTCCATTCGCAGACGATTTATCTCAGTGACAGGCCAAGGGGCATGGCGTGCACACGAGCTTGGCCTTGACAAATTGAACCAAGGCCTTGGTGAAAAAGAGGAAAAATGCAGACAATCTAATGAAATCTCACTCCATCAGACCATGTTGAACTATGCCATGGCTTAATTAAATGGTTTGTGGAGAAACGGAGCCGGAGTGGGCGGCAGGGTGACGGTGCTTGACGAAAAGGACATTAAGCTCACACCTTAAACACATCTGGCTTTGGTTACAGGCTCTGTTTCACGAGTCTATCTTTCACTCTGCTCAACTTAGGTTTTTCTGGGAAATCCGGACAGCTGCTGAAACTGCAACCCAGCAAAAGGACAATGAAATTCTGCTAGCGTCGCTGTCGTGAGGGTGTTTGCACTGGTTGCGGACTCGCAACAAAGGTTTATTATAACAGGGCTGTGATTTCTCTGAAACTGAAGATGATGTTTTGTGTGGAGGTGTCGAGGTGTGGTTAAAGTCCAGACCAAACCCCAGACGGCTGTGTCATTACCCTGCTGTCATCTGCAACCTCAAGTTTGAGCTTGTTTTGCAAGTCTGAGGCGTATCCAAGATTCTCAGGGCTATCACTGTTCGGGATTGACATACTGGACAAATCTGAACTTTATTTTCCACTTAACCACTAAATTTGATCCTTTTTTCTTTGGTTTCCAACTGGGTGAGAACAACTCAATACTCAAACTCAAGCTCAAAACAACGGCTTAGGTTTCAACTAGTGCGCTCATTACATTTTTGACAAGGAAGTCTTGCATTTGTATAAATAAACTTTGTAATGTTTGACAAGTTTAACAGCATAAATCTGGTGTGTGGAAACATTTGAACGAATCCAATCATCCGTTACATACTGAAACCTATGGAGGCCCGTTTCCAACACTGAATCAAAAAAAAAAAAAAATTAAAAAGGTAATTGCGAATTTCTCGCAATTCTGACTTTTTTTCCTCACAATTGAGACTTTATATCTTGCAATTCTGACTTTATAACTCGCAATTGTGAGTTTATATCACGCAATTCTGAGAAATTCTGTCAGAATTGTGAGATAAGTCACAATAATTAAAAAAAATAATAATTATTCAGTGGCAGAAACTGGCTTTCATAGAAATCAGATTAAAGGGGCGGTGTTTAAAAAAAAAATCCCCCCCCCCCCAAAAAAAAGAAAAGAAATAAATAATCAAACCCTCCACAAATTACATTTTACCAACTTAATATGAGTGCATGTTGACCATCTTATAAAATATTAAATATTCAGCAAAAATAAAATAAATATATTCTTATTAAATATTCCCCCCCAAAAAATGTTTTAATTATGGGCTTCCCATCTCTAAAATAAACCCTAAATGGCAACCCATGGAGTTAAAAGTTGTTTACTCATGAAATCATTTTGGAAAACCAGGACAAACTTAAATGATTTCTCTCACAGCCTGCACTGATCTAAGTTCACATTAAATATTGGGGGAAAAAAATGTAACCTATATGTAAAAAACAAAAAAAAGGAGGAAATGTTATGCAAACAATAGTATTTTTATTTAAAAAAATAAACTAAAGCTCAAAAGTTTGGGGTCAGAATGATTTATGTTTTTGACAGAAGTCTCCTAAGCTCACAAAGCTGCATTTATGTGATCAAAAATACAATAAAAATTAAAAACAGTAAAATTGTGGAAAATTACTAAACTTTAAAATAATCCTTCATTCAGAAATCTTCTAATATGGGACCTTGGACCACAAAACCAGTCATAAGGTTTTTTTAATTGAATCTGAAAGCCGAATAAATAAGCTTTCCATTGATGTATGGTTAGTTAGGATAAGACAATATTTGGTCAAGATACAACTATTTGAAAATCTGGAATCTGAAGGTGCAAAAAAATAAATAAATAATAATAATAATAATACTGTAGAAAATTGCCTTTAAAGTTGTCCAAATGAAGCTCTTAGCAATGCATACTACTAATCAAAAATTCAGTTTTGATATATTTACGGTATAAAATTTACAAATGATCCCAATGGAACATGATCTTTACTTTATATCCTAATAATTTTTGCATAAAAGAAAAATCGATCAATTTGAGCCATACAATGTATTTATGGCTATTGCTACAAATATACCTGTGCTACTTAAGACTGGTTTTGTGGTCCAGGGTCACACATGCTGCTCTCTTTTTATTATAAATGTTTGAAGCACAAACCTTTTTACAAAGTCAAAGTCTTTACCATAACTTTTGAATAATTTCATGAATCACTGCTGAATAAATAAATAATTAAATATGCTTTTCAATAAATACATAAAATAAAATAAAAATCACTGACCTCAAACTTCTCAATGGTAGTGTATTTTGAAAAGTTATGATTATTAAAAAAAAAAAGAAAAGTCTTGGTCAAAATTATGTTTCAATAGAAAAAAAAGTCCACAAATTAAAATAAAAACATTCTTTAATAAAGAAAAAACAACAACTAACATACAAAATACCAAAATTCCCCTCTCGTCTTTCGTTAGTTCGGGGGAACTGTATTAATTACAGCTGCAGCAGACACACGGCAGATGACTTCTTGTGGGTCTTTAACAGTCTGGCGGGAGACTTGGGCTTACATGTGTGAAAAGATGTCAACAGATGTAAGAAAGCCCGAGGCAGTTGGAGAACATAAATTCAACGACTTTTTGAATTACGTCACTGCATTATGAAACAAACTAGCTTTTTAGACTGTCTGGAAATGTAACTGGCTTTCAAACAAACACCAACTCCAGACTTTAAGAGGTGGGATCTTTATTACAAAGAGCATTGCGGCTTTTACGGCTGCTTCAGCTTGAACTGCGCAGGTAGCACTAGGAGCACTTCAAAGTGGACTGCTTTCCACACTGCTATATGATTGAAGCAGCTGATGTCAGGACGGGCAATGGCCCACGATTGCTTGCTTACAATAATAGCATATGATCAAAGCCAGGACACATCTACATCTCAATGGCCGAGAAGGGTTCAAGTTGACACACCAGACAGCTTTCAGACAGTAGTTCTGAATGGGGACTACAGCACTTCTAGGTACTTGCTAACTATAAGGCCCTAGGATTTCTGGAATGTGGAAAACGCAAACAGAATAGCGGAATCCATTGGGAATTTGCCCAATTTTGTATTCATAAATCAAACGTAGGTCAGTACATTTAAATCAAAATGCAATATGGACTAGTGTCTGTCAATATTAAGATGCAAAATACTACTTAAATATGAATTCACAGGAACCCGTCAAAATAAAAGTTTGGTTTAACTTGAAGAAACTGTGACAGACATGTATTACCTAATGTAATGATAGTACTACCACTAGTAATAAAGTTATTAAAACATTACTTTTAAGGAATATTTACTAGAAAATTTATTTACCAGAATTTGTTTACCAGAAAAATGTAAATACATGACAGCATTTCTGAAAAAACAAACAGAAATAAAATAATCTAATAATAAAAATCTATTGTTTAAATACTCTTGATTATTAAAATTTGTATATTTTCATTATGGATGCACTTTATTTGACTTGTTTTGGACTGATAAAGAAAAACACCTACCTATTGCCATGATAAAGTTTGAAAGAGCCAGGACATTTTTATACAACTCCGATTGGATTCATCTGAAAGAAGGAAGTCAATAGTAGTACTACCACTAGTAATACAATTATTAAATATTACTTTAAGAAATATTTAACAGAAAAATGATTTACCAGAAAAATGCAAATACAAAATAATAAATTAGCTTTTTATAAAAAAATCAATTGTTTAAAGACACGTTTGATTATTAAAATTTAATGAAACCATTAAAATGGAAACAGAAAATTAATGGAAAACAAAGAATTGGGTCAAAATATATTTAAGAAAGAAAAAAAAAAACTTAAAAACTTTCAACTTTTAATAAATAGCTGTTGAATTGTGTAATTTGTCATGATTTTAATTATTTAGACAAGCTTTTTGATCAATAAAATTTAATTTCACCATTAAAACAGTCTACAAAAATGTAAACGGAAAAAAAAAAATATTAAAACAGAAAGAAAAAAAATCTAAATTTGGGAAAAAAAGTTAAACCGAATTTGGGAAAAATTAAAACTGCTTTCATAGGGCCCTATAACTACCCTAGTAAAAAAGTAAAAGATTAAAAATGCATTTATTTTATACAAAGTCTATTAACATAATTACTGACAAATCGCTTAACGTCATACATTATCCACCCAGAGCTGCTTCTGTGTATAACAGTGAGTGTAAGCTAGATGTGTCTTAAATATGGATATTTTCATTATGGATGTTATGCACTTTATTGGACTTGTTTTGGACTGATGAATAGAAACACCCACCTTTTGCAATGATAAAGCTTGAAAGAGCCAGGACATTTTTAAACAACTCTAATTGGATTCGTCTGAAAGAAGGAAGTCAAATACACCTAGGATGGCTTGATATTTTGTAAATAATGGGCTAATTTAAATTTTTGTGTGAACTAAACCTTTAAATACATTTTAGTATTTATTTTTCTCTAGGGAAGTCATAAAAGCCAAGCCTCAAATCTCTATAATGCTTCTTTCATTGTTTTCTAAGCATGTTTTACCACCCACCAGACAAAATTATTAAATCATTGTAAGCTTTCAATGAAATGCAAGCTTATTTATGCAATTAAACTTTATTAAACCACATTAACAATGGGTAATCATTCAAGAACATGCAATTTTCGGTTTTCAAAACAATAATCCTAATTTCTAAATAAGGAGTAAAGCAGCAGAGAAAGAGAGTTTGCTTGTTGTCTACAAGCACAACAAATGAATACAACTAGTCACATGCATGTAGATCGATATGTCAATGTCTATCGACCCAAGGAGTTTAAGATCTAAGACACAAGTACGAATGAAGCTTGCAGTTGGACGACTGCCCTCCCTGATGCTTTTTACAGTATCTTCACTCTCAAATCGTACTTTCCCTAGATCACAAAAGACAAGTCCGTGTTCAAAGCTCATTAGCTTTCACTAGAAATATCCAACTGCGCTGTAATTGTCTACAAGGAGCAGTGGGGAATCATAGGGCAAGCAGGAATAAAGACAATGAAGCTGATTAAGTCTCCTGAATCAATGGAACGGTACAATACACTGCACTATACTTGAAAAACAAAGATTTAACTCAAAGCATTGAGTTCATTTTTTGTGCCGTGCTTTGCGGAGAAGACAAGTTGACAGTTAAAAACTGATGAACAACACGCTTGCACCAACACGCAGAGTTACAAAACAGTGAACTGTGATGCAATATTTATCTTGTAGGAACACCTCTTTGAACCAATGTGATGAAACAGATAATGGATTTTTTGAGAAAATGCATTTTTTTTTTAAAAAAAAAGCAGCCTAGTTTCTATGAATAAAACATTTCACTTTATAAACGGTTTAGATCGAATGGAGAATAGGAAAGGAAGTACCTGAGCAACTCAATGAAGAGGGTCAGACTGGACTATCATATACTACGATGAGCCATTTCCACTCAACAGCTGAAACTCTCCGGGGGCCAATTACATGCTTTTTTTTTTTCCTTCCTCTTTCCTTCTGGGTCATTTTTAGCCTTAAGCTTTCATATTATCTTTCACTGCAACATTTTTGAGGGAGCGAATGGAATTCGAGCGAGCTAAAAAGGGTTAAACAAGACGCGTGAACCACAGACACACAACGTGACAGCTACTGGGAAAAAAATGGCGAGTTTGATACATGTTTGCGGTTCCCATGAATGTGGCACTGTTTTCCGACTCACAATCCCCACAGTTTCAAAGAGAGTCATGGGAACCCATCAAAAGCCATAAATCATTGAGAAGGCACGTAAACATTCTTTCGCAAAACAGTATTATGGTTGTTTGACGACGCAGACGAGCTTTGTTTTTGATCTTCCGCAATCCTCTTCTCATAAAGAGGTATTGCTTCAAGGAAGGTAAACAGAGAGATGGGGTAAAATAACCTTTGCATCCAGATCCAATATAACATGCATCTTGTGTTGTAGGTACAGAAACTAGGTTAAAGCAAACAGTAAGATTTTACAACTAAATCAGACAATTTGGCAACAGCTAATATTTCAAACTGAAAGTGAAAACACTGTGTGACTTAATACAACAGCAGCCAATATGAACATATTTGATGCTTAATAAACAGTTGATGGAGTGTGCTTTTCAAGCAATGAGTCCTATTGCTTGTTACTCAAACAGATGTGTCTGGTTAGTACAAACACTGACAAAATCTTCATCCCTTGTAACTTTATCACGTCATGCCTGGTAGGTCACAGTGTAGTGTAGGAAAATAATGCACTGAAGTAACTATGCAAAGTTTAACCTTATGCAAATGAGCAGGGTGTCTACCAATTGGATCAATGACACTGATGCACAATTATTAAAAACAAAAGAATAAGTGAAAGTGAATGAAAAGAAAAAGTGAAATTGAGGGCATTTCATTCACTGATAATAGTTCATCTTGTTCACAAAGTTACGCATTTTGCATTACTGAAATTATTTTTACTTAAACATTTTCCTGTCTATTAGAGATGCACAATATTATCGTACATTATCATTTAAACGCTCACTGATGCTTTAGAAGGAAACATGATGCATTAAAAGCCGGGGGTGAAAACTTTTTGAAATTAGAGCTCAGGGTAAATTTAACTTATTTTTTGTTCTGGGAAACATGTAAGTATCTTCTGTAGATGAAAAAAGTAAGAAAAATGTACATATCTTCATTCTGCTCAAAAGTTTTCACCCCCGGCTCTTAATGCATTGTGCTTTCTTTTTAAGCATCAGTAAGTGTTTGAACCTTCTGTAATAGTTGCATATGAGTCCCTCAGTTGTCCTCAGTGTGAAAAGATTGATCTCGAAATCATACAGTTATGGTTGGAAAGGGTTGAAATACACAAAAATGCTGAAAAACCAAAGAATTTGTGGGACTTGAAGGATTTTTCTGAAGAATAGCAGGCAGTTTAACTGTTCAGGACAAACAAGGGACTCATGAACAAAAATACAGCTGTGGATCATTCAGGTAACAAGACAGTATTAAGAATCAAGTGTATGTAAACTTTTGAACAGGGCCATTTTTTATATTCAACTATTATTTTCTCTTATGTAAATATCTTTTATGTGAAAAATCTTATTCAGGTCAGTGCTAAATAAATATTTGACATGCATTTTGTATGATCCCTCTTATTTTAGTAAAATAATTAACATTTTACAGATTCTGCAAGGTGTATGTAAACCTTTGACTTCTATATCCCTTGAACTATATATCCAAAATCAGTTGAAAACTGAAAAAAATCTGCATTTATTGGCAAAAATCCAATATCATGCATCCCTACTGTCTATTTTTAGCTAAAACTGTATTCTCTGTCAAAAAAGAACAGTAATACATCCAATTTGTAATCAGATTTTTAAAAGCTATGACCACAAACCAAGCCCAGCATTAATGCTGGGGCATCCAGCAACAGTAGCGACCACCTCAACCCAACAACACTGATAAATTCATGTGTGAATGAGGCATACGTTTAAATTTGAGATGCTGATGCAAGCATGTTAATATGCTGAACCAATATTAAAACTGCAAAACTCCTACACACAGTAATTCTCATTGAAAATCCTCCTTGTAAAGCTTTGATAATTCCAACTGAACGGAGTTCAATCTCATCAAAAGTTAAAATCTCACAGCAGAACGCCTGAGTCAAGAAAGAAGCTTGTAGCCTTTCTGCCGTTTGCTCCACAGGAAACAAATGATGAAACTCAAAAGCTCTCTCATGAGCTTGACTAAAAAGCAAGCTTCTGTGCGAATAAAACATTAGAATTATCAACTGTCCACTTCTGGAAAAGCAACACGGCCTCAGTAACAGGAACTGCTAAACGAGTCTCTTAGTCATGGAAAAAAATGAAAATAAAAAAAGCACAACACGGAGAAGAAAAAAGCAAACAGCAGAACCGTATGAATTAGTGAATGTGGCTTTGAACTTTAATTTATAAGCATAGCTGGATGTAGGTTAGTAGGGAACTGCACGGATCTCATAAACTCACAAATGAAAACTTTTCTGACTGTGCATTTCATACCATACATTCTTTCTTTAATCAGACATCATCTTAAAGCCACTACCAGTATTTTTAAACTGCATTTCTGAACTCCTCTGCACTTTGCTTCAGTCAACTCTGGTGGCTCATTATGATATCACGCAAACCCCTATAATTCAACTCGTGCCTTGGAGCGAATGTATTCTGCTGTGTAGTCCTGGCACAATTACGTGCCATAAAGCGTCAGCTGCAGCCCAGGATCTTGCTTTCCCTCGACTTCAGCGCAAACACCTGCAAGTAACCGTCTGGTTTCACAGCTGTGAAATGCTTCAAACGGTTTCATTTCTGGTAATCCAAGCTCTTGTTTTCCATCAAAATAATAATCAAATAAATGAAACAAGGACTTTTGGGTGGGATTCATAATTGGCCGGTGTGGGATAGACGCCATGTACAATATAATGCATTAAGTGTACAAAGCAAAAAAACAACAAACAACCTTTCCACCATGACGTGGCCCTAGAGCGTCTGTAAATTATGATCGTAAGGGAATGAAAGCAAAGATAACTACAATAAAACAGATGGCTCTGTCTTATACAGTCTCATGCAGTCCTAAAGACTTCACCGTAAAACCATCGAGTCACAACGGCTGCCTAAACTCCAAACCCAGAGGGAGTTAACAAACTGAATCCTGACCAAGCAAGCAGGAAAATAATGAGATGAGGTATCTGGATGGTGTCCAGGACTTGAAGGCATCCACCTCTAACCCATATTTTCTTTGCAGACTTCACTGTACTCACAGCCTATCTTCATAAATCTAATAATGCACACCTCAATAACATCACCATGTCACCTCATTTATTAATTCACTTCATTCCCTTGGCCTTAACAGAACAACTTTAAATGTTTTTTAATAACATTACTTAATTATCAGTGAAGCTGTGAAGCTTACGGATTCAGTTTAACATACACATCAAGTCATCGATGTAGTCTAATGAGATTGGAGGGCATTTTTAGGCAAATCCTTTAACTTAAAAAAAATACTATGACATTCTGATCTCTTCAGTGCAAGTCTTTTGAGTTCTTGTTTTATTGTTTTAAATGTTTAAAGCTTTCTTATAGAGGTTTGCCGCAGGAACCACTAAAAACAACAGAAATAACAGTGCTTAAAACATACAGAATTGGTTTAAAGAGTTGGAAACGTCATTTTTCACACATTTTGTATGTATGCAAATTGCATAATATCCAAGGTACAATATCTAAAATTGTCACTACCGAAACTTCACTAGATGTTTCGGTCATGATGTTTCGGTAGTGACAATTTTAGATACTATTGAACCTAGCTCAAAGATGCTAATCAGCACACGGTTATCTAAGCACAGTTCTGAACAGTTGTACACATATATAAACTAAATGTTAAGGAAAAACTTGCAAATAAGTGTGCTTAATAATAGAAAAATTATGTTCGGTAGTGACATTCTTTAAAGTTACACACAAATTTTTCATACTTTTGAACACATTTACCTCAAAATGAAGGGGCCCATCTACTCACCATGTAGCTATGAGAGAGAGACACATATTTCCTGATCAAAATGTAGGGGTGTAGTTAAAATCAGTTGTTTTAGTAGGGACATGAAAATGCATGCAGGGCTCTACGCTTACTTTTTTTGTTAGGAGCACTTCGGATAAAAAAAAATTTGCCTTTCCATTACGAGATGATATTTGACTCCTAAAAAGGGATTTACAGGGGAATTTTGTTTTTACCT
Organism: Garra rufa; assembly: GCF_049309525.1. Lineage (NCBI taxonomy): Eukaryota > Metazoa > Chordata > Actinopteri > Cypriniformes > Cyprinidae > Garra > Garra rufa. The sequence goes on from NC_133363.1 coordinate 57,055,507, forward strand.
TTTCATACGTTTAATGAGGCTCAGAGGCGACATGAGTGCAATCAAATTCATGAATTCATGTTGAGATTAAGCTTTTAAATATAACATTTTGAATAGAGAAATATTAAAGATTTAAATAACTGAAAAGGTCTGCCAGCAGGTGGCGGCAAGACACTGATTTAACTACTGAATCACTTCATTAATTTGATTCTTCGAATGGCTGGTTCATTCAGAACAAAGCAAGTGACTGTCTTTATGAATGGGAAATTGAACCATTTCACTAGATTCATTTAAAAATGCACATTCATTCATAAACGAAACACCGCTATGTTTGAATGGAGATGTGCAGCGACTCAGTTGTGACTTGTTTCAGACTACTTTTGACCACGAAATAGAGCAAAATAAGGCAATAGTGTTATAGTCAGACAATGTAAGTCACTTAATAATACCTTCTTGTTTATTAAACTGCTGCATTAAATCAATATCTCTTTTACAAACTCCCTTAACAAATTTTAAAAGCTATCAGTCATCTTAATTTGTGATATCACAAAACTCTATTATAATCTGCAACGCTCTCTATACTGCACAATCTCTTATTTACACTCTGTCTACACTTTGTTTATGAAAGGATTCGTGAGATATGCCTGTGATAAATTACATAAACATGTAGAAACCTTTGAAGCTCACCTCAGCGCAAACACAAATATGCTGCTCGGGTCAGTCGCACATGGTACTCCTAAATATTTTTTCACAGTCGAATGTAGTAATTTTCAGTCGCAAATGTGAGTGAAATGGTCGCACTGTAGAGCCCTGGCATTACAAACTTTCATATTTTACAAAGAAATTTAATTTTTTTTGTGAACTTCACTTAAAAACCTAATCAAAAAGTTGTTTTTAAAAAACAACAATGGAATAACTGCAACAAAAAAAATTTAATATCATTTTCATAAATTAATATTTAAGGATTAGGGTTCAGGACAGCCAATAAATTATTGTTTTATATATTAAGCTTATTGATATTTAAAGTATTATTGTGAGTTAGTTTCAATACATAATAGAAGGATCTTAGTAAACATCTAAAATTTGAATACTTAAATGCTTTTCAAATGTGTTTTTTGATTGTGGGACAGCAGTTTGGACCAATTCTATAGAATGGCCCATATAAACCCAGTGACAAACTCTTAAGGGTAATATTTAAACAATAAGAAATATATTTTAAAAACTTTTGAACTTGCTTCACCTATGACTTAAAAGTTGCCACGCTCGAGAGCACATCAACGACTTATTCATGCCTCTCATTACATCACCTAAGAAAAACACGAGAGTGAAGGAAAAAACTACACAAAAGCATCTTCAGCTGCTCAAGAAAAAGAGCAGGCACTGTTTGGATAAATCAGAAGCTTTCCTCAGTCTGCAGAAGAAATCCTCCACTTGGAACACAAATGAGACATGTTAAAAACGTTAAGCCCGCGGCACTGGTGTAACCAAACGATACGCTTTTCAAACTCGGCCAACAGCGCTGTCAGCATGTCTCATCACACAATGTGGGTCTGGGGCTCGGCCAGGTGCGATTTCTGTGCGCCGGAGCCGCAGCGAGAAAAACCACGCTTCAATCTTTTTACAAAAGATCACAGGTGATTTACAGCGATCCATAGCAGCTCGACAGTCCAACAAAACACTCCCAAATGTATCTTGTGGCTTCAAGTTTCTTCCCCTACTTGAGCAACAGTTTCAAAGAAAGCTCACAGCATCAATCTGCCAAATTGAATTATAATGCAAATCGAAATTACACGTTTAGTTCTTTAACATGAATTAAAGGGTTCTGGTAAAGTGCCAATAATTTATGAAGACCATTAATTAACTCCCACCAGAAACAGCAGTTATGCTATGATATTTATGGAATTTTTAACCCATTTATGGACACACAGTAATAATGTACCACTTGTCATTTGGCTGGTCCCACAAAACTGATGCTAGTTTCACCAATGATAAAAGCAGAAACATATCTGTCGTAATGAACTTTGGTCAGCTGTGAAACCATCAGTCAGTGATGCAAGTCTTCATGAATAAGCCATGAACCTGAGCACAGAAGCTGCATTTTAAAAAATCGTGCCTCGCAACACTAAAAATGGCAGCGTTATTAGTTCATCTCTCAAGAGATACAGGACTGAATGCCAGCGCAGACCCCCGAGGCATTCATTTTCAGCAATTACTAACCGCAGCATATTCAGTGCTCCCTACAAAGTGCGCAGGGATCCATTTATCACCTGGCTTTACTGTGCCATCTGGACACTGGGCTGTTTGTCTTTTAAAGTGAAGCCATTACTGGAAGGATGAGCTGTAATATACATCTAAATTAATCATCTAACCTAATGAATTGGTGATCGACTCATATAATGTGCTTTCAATTACATAAGGGGATTGAAAAATCTAATTAGTGCCGTTCAAAAGTAGGATGTTACAAAACGGTCTGATCGGAACAAATCCAGGCTTCGCATGTGTTAAAACAGCGTATATTGGTCAGGAAGTGAGGTCGCGGCTCATTCCGCTCAAGCTTACAGTCAAGGGCCTGTTACAAGCTGAAAATATCAAATGACAACCAGAGAAAGAGGAAGATGTTTTATGCATTCCATCAGAGAGAGACAGAGCATTCAGATGTAACTTGCAGGAAATGTTCAAAATGCATGAATTTCCTTAGAATGGGGTAATGAGAGAAAGAAAAGGACAAATATGCATATTTAATAATTAGAATCTCACCGTGCAGCGATGCATTTTGAGATATTTGCTTTAAAAGTTCACTTCAAAGTCACATGATACAGACTCACAACCATATTTGTTAACAGTACTAACAAATTGTCATGTTTATGCAACAGCTACACGTTATAATTGAATAACCAATGTCAATTCTATTTTCTTTTGAGAGTTCAATTTAATCTGTCAATTCTTACTTATTTTCCTGATAATTTATTCACCTCCATGTCATCCAAGTTGTTTGTGCCTTTATTCTTCAGTCACAAAGAAATTAAGTTTTTTGAGGAAAACATTCCAGGATTTTTCTCCATAATAGTGGACTGCAATGGTGGCCAATAGGGTGAAGGTCCAAATTGCGGTTTCAATTAAGCTTCAAAGGGCTCTACACAATCCCAGGCGAGGAATATGGGTCTTATCTAGCTAAGCGATCGGTTATTTTCTTAAAAAAATAAACATTTATAAAGTTTTTAGCCACAAATACTCCGATTTAAAAGGTAGGGAAGAGTGAAAAACTGCATCTCATTTTTTCCTGCAACTTAAAAATCATCCAATATCGTTGTTTTACCTTTTTTGTAAAGGGCGTTTGCTTTGTAAACACTGGGTCGGTACTTTTGCCAACATCACATGTGCGTAATCACGTAATGCGTGAGGTCAAGCTAGTGCAAAATGTGCATTTGTGGTTAAAAAGCACAGAAATTTGTATTTTTCTTAAAAAAAATGGCCCATCGTTTCGCTAGATAAGACCCTTATTCCTTGGCTAGGATCATGTAGAACCCTTTGAAGCAGCATTGAAACTACAATTTGGACCTTTAACCCCTTGGCCACCATTGAAGTCCACTGTATTTTCTTTTCGACTGAAAAAAGAAAGACTGAAAAAAGAAAAAAGAACTTCTCCTTTAACTGACAACAGCTTCGTAAAGTCACCAAAACCAAAGAAGCAAACAGTGAACGTACCCTGTACTTAACCATGACTGACAACCCTGAATTCAGCCTAAGGTGATGGATCTTATGATGAAAAAAAAAAAAAAATGCCCAGGTCATGTTTGTCCCCAAAATTAAAAGAAAAGAAAAAAACATTTATTTTTTAATAATAATAAATCATTTTATTAAATATATTTTCCAGAAAATTGATTGATTGAGTGATTGCACATATTCCACCCAAATTCCTATTATGAGAAAAAAAAAATCCTTTTTTCCCCCACTATAAAACAAAAAATTATTTTGGGTCACACAATGCTTGGCCATAACTGACATTTAAATTGTAAATTACATTTATAAAGTATTTACGTTGTTTGTGTTGAATCTACTTTTTGCTGCCATTTATAAAAAAGTTAAAATTAAAAAAAATAATGTCACAGTGCAAATAAACCCTAAAGGGATAGTTCACCCAAAAATGAAAATTCTGTCATTAATTCCTTACCCTCATGATGTTCCAAACCTGTAAGACCTTCGTTAGTCTTGGGAACACAAATTAAACTATTTTGGATGCAATCCAAGAGCTCTCTGGCATAAACAGCAATGCAACTGAAATGAAAAATGAAAACCACTGATGTCACACGGACTATTTCATCGATGTCCTTGCTACATTTCTGGACCTGGGAACAATTTAGTTGCATTGCCGTCTATGCAGGGTCAGAGAGCTCTGGGATTTCCTTAATTTGTGTTCCAAAGACAAACAAAGGTCTTACGGATTTTGAACAACATGAGGGTGAATAATTAATGACAGAATTTTCATTTTCAGGTGAACTAACCCTTTAATAGCCTTCAAACTATTTTCTTTCACTTTCATTTTTTGAGGCGAAACATGACCCACTATTATTCTTTGAACAGTCTTTGACAACAGGCATCTCATTAAGCCAACAACTTTCATTTTGAATGAAACACGGATGCACAACCACAGCGAGCTTTCCAAACATACAGGAATTACTCGTCTGAACAGATCACTCACCTTCCCTTGGTTTACAAAGCCATGCTTTTCAGCGATCCGGCTAGCTTCCTGCTCTCCCCCGGTGATGTGGACGGCCCATGTGTTAGTGTAAACCTTCTGTCCAATGGATGGCCGTGGCCCAGAGGTCACAAGAATCAGTAGTGTACCGAGCGTCAATGAGGCAAGCCTGAGATCCATCAGACACAATGGAGGGAACCAAGGCAGGAGTTCCTGATGTCACCAAGTCCGTCAACACAGCGGCCCTCTGCTATATCCGTGCTGTCCTGGGCACAAGTAAAGACAGAGCCGAGGAAGAGAGATGGACTCACAAGGGTTCAGGAATCACCTGGGGAGGGAAGGGAAACAGACGGAGGATTGCAAAATGAGTCAGTTGAGGATATGAATCACAGATGAGCTTTAATACCACTGAATTGACTAACTGATTAAAAATTAACTGCACACCCAAACAAACAAAGTTTCATTTTGCTGGTGAGAGCTAAATGCAGGGGTTCAATTCCAATCATTTGCAGGACCTTAGTCACATTTTATTTGAGGCAAATGTAAGGCTGTGAGGAGGAAGTACATTTCATTTAACGTCAAGTCAAAGTCAGCTTTATTGTCAATTCTGCCACATGTACAGGACACAGAGAATTGAAATTGCGCTACTCTCAGACCCTTGGTGGAGAGTAACGCAATTTCCCAGACGTCTATCTGGGATCACAAAATAATAAACTACTAGTTAAGAGTTTTTGGACCATAAAAACATTGATCAAGAAACATTTTTAATTATAATTATCAATATTTTAAACAGCTGAGTATTTTTTTTATTAGGATTATTTGATGAAAAGAAAGATCAGCATTTATCAGAAATAAAAAAAAAACCTTTTGTAACATTATACACTATACCATTATAGTAGAAGAGAGGTGAAATTATAGAAATTAATATTTTTATTTACCCATTCAAAAAAACTCTACTCAGCTGTTTTCAACATAATAATAATAATACTATATTATTATTAGTAGTAGTAGTAGTAGTATAATAAATGGGTCAAAGACCCAGGGTCTCAGGGTCTAGGGTTTAAGCATAAAAACAATAAGTGTAATACTGTTTAAAATGGTTGTTGTTTTTCCAAAAAAAAAAATGAAAAAAGTTCTTTAATTTAATTGCATTTTTGTTTTTGTTTTTCTGAGCAAAAATAAATATCATACATTTTCCCTAATTTACAGAAGACACCCACTAAATCTAATCTTGTCAGGCATATTCACAACAAAAATCAATTTATGACATTAAAAGATGACTTTCTTTCACCCCAAATACTAATTAGTTGTAATTCTACATTTTTAAAATTTGCCACTATCCTAGGTTTTGCCCATTTGTCGGTACGAATATTTTACTAATTTAAAACACAATAAAATTTTATATGCTTCTGTATTCTTTTATATATTTTAATATGTACAAATCAGAATAAGCATGTTGTTTGAATTTTTACATAAATATTGTGTTACACTGAATGACAATGTAACATTATTTCAACCAAATTTTGACATTTTATTCTCCAAAAATGTATCTGAAACCTTAAAAGTAGACACTTCACTTACATTCAATGTGCTTACTATGGACACAAAATCACTTTTTTAAATTGCTTTTCACATGGACATCTTAATGTCTTTGACCCAAATGTTTTTGAGCAGCAAATCAGAATATTAGATTTATTTCTGTAGGATCATGTGACCGGAGTAACGATGCTAAAAATTCAGCTTTAAAAATCACATGAAAAAATTACATTTTAAAATATCTTAAAATAAAAAAGTTATTTTAAATAGTAAAAATATTTCAAAATTGTAACATTTATGCTGTACTTTGGATCAAATAAATGCAGGGCTGGTGAGCAGAAGAGACTTCTTTAAAAAAATAAAAATCTAAAATCTTTCCAGGATACATGAGCTGTGAATAATAAAGGGTGTGCACCTTAAAGATTTTCGGGAATCAGAAGTCATTTGTTTTCAAGTAGACTTGACAAGTTGAGGTGACTTGAGCAACAGCAAATTTACGCAACTGTGCAGCATCATGACGTTCACATGATCTGCTGCCAGATACAGCTGCATATTCTAGCTGAGTATGAATGCAACAGTTCATATACTCTGCAACCTCTAGCAATTTAATTGCTATAAATGTAAACGCTTCTTTAGATGCACCATCTAAAAACCATGCAGAGCCAAATACTACTAGCTTAGACCCGACAGCCCAAACAAACAGACGAAGTTTCAATTTCACAAATGAAAAGGAACGGATGCTTTCTGACTTCTATAAGTGATGTGCCAAGTCATCAACTTTGCTGGTAAGCCACCAGTAAACCGAAGATGGGAGGGAGGACAGCTGACTTACTCTTGTACAGAAACATTCATCAACTTCCATGCTCAGTTATGACAGACTGTAGTCTCTGTGCAAAACCATCCCAACGGCCATCACTTCTCCTCTCTTATGACTAAGCAAATGCTGATGCAAGATTCTTGTTGATTTCAGGCTCAACTTGCCATAAACTTAAGCTGGTGATTATTGAATAAAGCTGCATATTCAATTGACCCTCCGTTTCGTCCATTTTCAGAAACCACTTTCATTACTGCTGGGATGGGTTGGCTTATTTGATTTTATAGAAAAAAGAAAAATAACATTGCTTATCCTAAACAAGTCTGGAATGCTTCAGCAGAACTATCTGATGATTAAATGCACGTACGATAGGTGGAACGATTCATGCCAAGTCCGGTTGACCTGTCTACACTCTTAATGGCCCGTTTCGTAATCACATAAATGCTCGTTAGTGGACAAAATGGCTTCGTTTCAGTGTAAACAAGAAAGGCAATCAAAATTATGTCTCACGATCTGATAAGACAACTCATCTTTGGCTCACATTTGACAAAAAATAACTGCTGGCATTTCCTTCAGGACAGAGCTTTTTATTCTATTATTTCCGGGTTGGTTTAAATGACATGTCCTCTTTCACATGCTCTTAGATAATTAAGGTCATTACCACAATAACAACGTCAAAAGAATGCAGTCAGATGTGTTAAACTGCACTTCTTTGAAACCAAGATGCACTACCTGTTCTACCACAATTACCATCAGGAAGAAAATATACTGTGCTTTCTGTAACATTTCACATAAACACTTTTCCATTTTCAAACAATATGCCTTTTCTTTTATGCCAAAACCATTAGGATAAGTAAAGATCATGTTGCATGAAAATATTTTGTAAATCTCCTATCGTAAATATTTTAATTATTTTTGATTAGTACTTATATTAGAACTTAATTTGGACAACTTTAAAAGGTGATTGTCTCAATATGTGATATGTTTTTCAATATGTGGTCCAGGGCCACATATGCATCTAAAAGTCAACTTTTAACAAACAAACAAAATTAATGATGTTTACAATAAAAGGTATACAAGGAAATCAACCTGCATTTAAAATTTCAGCTTTGAACGCGCACAACAGTAAAAAACAAAAATGCAGGCATGAAGTCTGTAATTGTATTACAAGTTTAGTACACTAATTCTGCTTTACTGTATAGCAAACTGCTTACAGCAGTTTTGATCAACACGAATTAGTAAACACTGTTTATGACAACACAAATATATTGTTACAAAGCTTTGACAACCAAGCCAACACATTCTACACATGCATGAACAAATCTAGACTACATATTCATAATAACATAATTTTCAAAGAATTTAACAAGCATTTTGCAAAAATCAAATAAAGTAAAATAAAAAAACTAAAGTAAAATAACAACACTAACAGCAAACATGAAACTAAACATCTGTTGACATGCTTTTTCTCACACACAGCAATTTACTTTAACTTGGTAATAGACTACAGGTCACCTAACCCCCTACACATTGTTTTTATCAGGTCGAGAGAAGAGAATAAAACATGATACTCACTGGAGCAATGAACGTGTGTCTAACCCAGATCAAGCAGGCTAAGGACTAAGCGAGAAGCGTAACTTTCCTGACAGCAATTTAAAGCTGTGGCAGCCCTGATTTCAAAGTACACCCACTCATGACATCACAACACGGTTAACACTTAACAGGGAAAGGAAACAGGCACAGAGATGTTTGACGGTAATTGTCGACCACTTGGAAAAAAATTAAATAAAAACCTTAAGACAGGATGTAAAATGTGGAACTGCTTTCCAAAAATGTTGAAGGGAAGCTAAATTTTCTCAGTCTGCTTTATACATGCAATCCATTCTAGTTTTCAAAACACAAGCGGATGCTTGTTCCAAAGAGACAAAGTTTGTTTCCTGGCAAGCATGCATTACACTGGAATTGGTAATGTCTGAAACATTAGTCTCATGAGGGAAAGGAATGAAAACACGAGCAATTTAACTACTTCGAGGGTAAGAAAAACAGCAGAAAAAGGAAATTTATTTTGACGTCGGGATCCATGCACTTTGTGCGTAAAGTTCACACTTTACATACAACAGAACACAACAGCCAGCACAAACTTATAATAGACAACAACCAAAAACTTTTCATAGAACTAACTTTTAGTGATCACTTTTAAACAGCTAGACTTAAATGTGCGAGAAAAGCTGTACTTTTTGAAAATGATATAACACACAATAATAAAATTAAATAACGCAGCAAGACAAATAAATTATTAATTTTACAAATTACACACACTACTATATGTGATACCCTGGAACACAAAACCAGCTGTTAAGGAGCATACATTGCATGGGTCAAAATTATCGATTTTTCTTTTATGCCAAAACTCATTAGGATGTTAAGTAAGGATCATGTTCTTGTAAATTTCCTACCATAAATATATCAAAACTTTTTTAAATTAGTAATATGCATTACTAAGAACTTCATTTGGACAACTTTAAAGGCGATTTTCTCAATATTTTGATTTTTTTGCATCCTCAGATTGCACATTTTTAAATAGTAATACAACCCATACATCAATGGAAAGCTTATTTATTCAGCTTTCGTATGATGTAGAAATCTCAATTTCAAAAATTGACACGTATGACTGGTTTTGTGGTCCAAAATATAACAAATACATCAAATTGTATTAAAAGTTAAAAGTGCCCAATTAACGTACAAGTGTCCAATGTCTTGATGTTATTTAAAAACTACAATAAAAAGGGAGGAGAGGGGGGTTACTATGACATTTGTTTTGCTTTAAAAACGTGTCTGTGTTGTCTGTCTTAAAAATTAATAACAAAATATGAAACCAATTGGTATCTAAATACTTTCAGGGAAAACTAACGTTACATGTTTTGTATCTGTAACGTTATTTATCGTGCTGTAACAGCTGTGTCTTTTCAAATAAGTCTAGTCTATAGAAAATGATAGTGTTATCAGAAAGGTGTATTCAAAAAGATAAAACACTCTTAAGTTTGTAGACTAGCATTTGTAACGTTACGGAACAAGTCATTAGCCATTTCAATACAAGACACAACAATCCTCACAGTACTTCCTAAGTGCTAAATGAATTTCTTACCTCAACAGCATCAGCGTCTAATCTTCCGTTTCCTTGGACACGACGTAAATCCACTAAACCTGTCCACGGACACGACGAAAAGTCCTCCGTGTTTGAGTGACCCGAAAACAAAGCTAAACTCTAGACGCCGACGAAGTAGTGTTGTCAAGAGGACAGACTCAAATGTCCTGACGTACTGGACTGTCCTAAAGTCCACGCGCACTCATCTACTGTACAATAGGGAAACTTTGCGATAGGTTTGCTTGCTCTGTCGCACGTAACGCGACGCTAAGACATCACTGAGACCCGGTTCGTCTGAGCCACCTTTGGACCGACACGCCAGCATAGTTACGGACGCATGCTAGAACGTTTCAAAACGGCGGAATCAAGTAAACAAACAAAATAGTAAAAAAAAAAAAATTACACCTCTATCCAGGGACTGGACTGGAGAGGCAGTCTACGCACTGCTTCTCAGGAAATACGTCAGAGATATACGCAACGAGAAGCGACGTCAGGACGCGTCTACTTGAGCGCGTGATGCGGTGTATGATTTGCGTGCGCCATCTGCTGGATACACATGCACAGTTCACTTCAGAGAAAAACTATTTTTTTAGATTAGTTAGGAAATTAGAAACAGATATAATGCATCATCAGCATAAACTACCAGTCAGAAGGTTTTAATGTTTTTTTTTTTTAAAGAATTCTCTTTTCTCTACTCACCAAGCCTGCATTTATTTGCTTAAAAGACAAGCTTGAAACATTTTTACTATTTAAAACGACTGTTTTCTATTTGAATATATTTTAAAATGATCAAAGCTAAATCTTCAGCATCATTACTCCAGTCTTCAGTGTCACATGATCCTTCAGAACTCAATAATACGCTGATTTGATGCTCAAGAAACATTTCTGATTATTATTACTATTATCAATATTTAAAACAGTTGAGAAACTTTTTTCAGGATTCTTTGATGAATAGAAAGATCCAAAGATCATCATTTATCTGAAATAAAAAGCCTTTGTAACATTATACGCAATACCATTCAAAAGCTTGGAGGAAAGAAATTATAGAAATGTATACTTTTATTTAGCAAGGTGCTTTAAATTGATCAAAAGTGATGATAAAGACATTTACAATATTACAAACGATTTCTATTTCAGATAAATGCTGTTCTTCTGAACTTTCTATACATCAAAAACACCTGAAAAATTTCTACTTATGGTTTCAACATAATAATATTAATAATATTTTTTAAGCAGCAAATCAGAATATTGGAATGATTTCTGAATGATCGTGTGACTGGAGTAATGATGATAAAAATGCAGCTTTGAAATCACAGGAATAAATTACATTTTACAACATATTAAAATAGAAAACAGCTATTTTAAATAGTAAAAATATTATTATTTTTATTTTGCTGTACTTTGGATCAAATAAATGCAGGCTTGGTGAGCAGAAGAGACTTTATTAAAAAAAATTTAAATCCTACTGTTCAAAAACCTTTGACTGGTAGTGTAAATATTGTATAGGGGTGATTTTTTATATTTTATTAAAAGTTTGCAGGCTAGTGTCCATTCAAATTAAAGTTAACTTTCATATTTTTAACCATCTTGGCCAAATGAAGCATCTGTTTAAACCAAAATAGTGCTCACTTCATTGTGGTAATTTGTTTCAATAAAAAAAAAAAACAACTATGATATCTGGCTTTAAAATGGTGATTTTAAGATTTTGTCCAATAAATTTAAAATATGCAAATGAGAACATGAAAAATGACCCATGCAATACATTTTATATATATATGATCTGTCAATTTAACATAAAAATATAGTAATATATAGTAATAAAGTATTGACGTAATTAAGACTGGTTTGTTTGTTTTGTCTATTTTTAAAATCATATGCATTTTTCCACTTTATATTCTTCTTTTAGAGTTTCTCCAACCTTACAGACATTCAAAAAAATAAAAAAATAAAATAAATTAAATTAAGTACGAAATCTAAATATCTTTCAAAGTACTACAGTGTCATGTTCCCTGCACCTTCTTCCCTATTCTTCAAAGCAAAAGCCTATGGGCGAGACTTCTGGTTCATAAGCCGCAATAGGGAAATAATGAGAAGAATAACAACGTGCAGTAAATGGCAAAACTGTTTGCACAACCAACTAGTGTGTTCATAATTAAGATAACACATTTAAATAATATGCTAAGACACACCAATCTGCAATATTAAGCGGTTTTGTTTTGTATATATATAGATGCTTCAATAATATGTTGCTGTATTCTGTATTATGCATTGTTTTGCTACAACTTTTGCAAACTGCATGCATAGTTCACATTTAAGCCAAAAAATGTGTGTTGGTTTTTTTGTTCACAGAATACAGTAGTCAATGATCAAAAAAGTTCAAAGTTGTCCTAAGACAAGAACAGGTATTGTTTTGGTTGTAGGACAGCTTTGATTAGGTTTTGATCCACTTCAAATGTTGACTACTACAGACTGCATTGAATCTTACCACTGGTAGGCCTATTTGACCATTCGTCTTTATTTTATAATGAACGTGATCATGAAACTCTCTGAGTATTTTAGAAAATTGAAATATGTTAATTTTAATATTAGGCCTAGGCACAACAGCCGTCTTCTTACCACTCCTCGAGTACTACAAAGAAGCAAAGCAGCCCTTCAACTTGGAATGCAAATTAGACGGGTAAGTGCGTTTTCTCTCTCGAGCGCCCATCAATTAGATTGAGAGCATCTACCCACAGCTGACTTAATGATCCAGCTAATGAAGCTCCCGAAGCCCAAACTCATTATGGTCATGTCAAACGGGATCACGTTTCAAAGTGTAGATTTCATATTTCCCCGCTTGCTTGTCATGATGGTAATATTCAAGCATCGTTGGTTTGATGACCAAAGGTCAAGCTATGTTTTATTTGTCAGTAGTGTTTGTGAAAGGCAATGCAATGGACTGATAATTCATTATGTAGACGGACAGTTTGTTAGCTAACTATATTGGAGTATTAATGCATTAGAAACTTTCTGAAAATCTTTTGCCACCTAACCCAAATGAAAAGCTACAGTTGTCTGCAAAAACACTGCTTGATATCTTTTTTTTATTGGGGAAATGCATTTAACTTACTTAAAGGAATAGTTCATCCAAAACTAATCATTTGTTTGTTTCTACACTTGAACAGATTTTGATCCTCTGCAGTGAATGGGTGCCGTCAGAATGAGACTCCAAACATCTGATAAATACATCACAATAATCCACAAGTAATCCAAACCACTCCAGTCATCCATTATTATGGCGTTTTAACTTTAAACCATTGCTTCTGGCCATAATAATGCTTCCTCTAGTCAAAAAGTCCATCCCATGTTGTCCTCTCACATCAAAATCCACCAACATATTTGTTTAGAATTGTTTTTGGACTGTTTTTTGCTTAGTCCTTAATCAGTGTATATTTCTCTTCTTCTGCTAACTTTTTACTTTACAAGATGTAAACCCATGGATTGTAGTGGTTACTTGTGGATTATTGTGATGTTTGATGTTTGTGACTCTTAGGCTGATGATACACTGGGCAACTTTTTGAGCAATTTTGATGGGCAACTTTTTTTGAGCAATGTTGCTTGGGCACTTTCCCATGTAAATGGGTAACAAATTTCTATCTGGATAATTTAGTTCAGTTGTGGGCCCTGTATCACACCTGGCTGCCCACTGACGGCAACATTTGCCAAAATTGCCTGGCAACATTGCTCAAAAAATTGCCCAGTGTATCCTCAGCATTACTCTGATGGGATCCTTGTTGTAATTTAAAAGATGCAAATCAATAGTTTTGCATTTAAGTTGGCATTTAATAATAAACGTACAAATTCAATAAAGAGGAACAAACAAAAGCCTTAAGGTATAATCTTTATAGTAGCATCCACAATGTACAGACAAAAAGTAATAAACATTTTCTGAAGCTGCTGGCAAACCATAACGATGTAGCCTGGTTCCTGCCTGCGGAGACAAATATTTATTTTTATTTTTTTTTGTAGTAAAATGACTGATTCATTCTTTTCATCTATCAAAGCATATTTAGTTAAGAATGCAAATAACAACATTGTTTGATCTGGAGCGGTACTGCTCACCTCTGTGCTCAAGCATGAGTTCGCCTTCATATTGGGCCATGCCAAGTGCTTGTCTTTGTTCACTGTCTAATTCCGCCCACTGCTCCTCTGTCACGGCACACGCTTGTTCAGAGCTCAGCCAAGACAGCTGTGTGGCACTGAATACCACCTGGAATAATGAGAGACATGCCTGATGAATAAATGCTGGCATCAAACTGGGGTCTTCCTTGCACTGATTGTTGGTTAGAAGCTCTTAGTTAAAGATAAGCCATCTATAGAAAGTTTTTATCATGTTGCTGCTTTATGTTAAACAGTTTTAAATTACTTTTTTCCACATCAATCTACACTCTATGCACCATAATGACAAAGCAAAAACAGAATTATCACAACTACATAAATTTATTTAAAAAAAAAACCTGAAATAAGTACATTGCATAAGTATTCACACCCTTAACTCATTACTTAGTTGAAGCACCTTTACAGCCTCAAGACTTTTTGTGTATGATGCAACAAGATTTGCACATCAACATTTGGCAATTCTTCATCTCACCTCTTCACCTCTCAAGCTCATTCCGCTTGGATGGGGTCTGGAAGACATTTTCAGGTTTTTCCAGAAATGTTTGACTGGGTTCAAGCCCAGACTGTGGCTGGGCCACTCAGGGACATTCATAGAGTTGTCTATAAGCCACTCTTGCTGTGTGCTTAGGGTCATTGTCCTGTTGGAAGGTGAACCTTCTGCCCAGTCTGATGTTCTGAATGCTCTGAACTGGGTTTCATTAAGGATATCTCAATATTTTGGTGCATTGAGCTTTTCTTCTACTTTGACGAGTCCCTCAATCCCTGCTGCTGAAAAACAGCCACACAGCATGAGGCTGCTACCAGCACACTTTGCTTTTGGGATGGTACTCTGCAGGTGTTGAGCAGTGCCTGGTTTCCTTCAAACATGATGCTTGGAATCAAGGTTAATCAGACCAGAGAATCTTGTTTCTCACAATCTGAGCATCCTTTACAAATTCCAAGTGTGTTTTCATGTGTCTTAACTGAGGAGAGGATTGAGTCTGGCCACACCGCTATAAAGCCCAGATCGGTTTAGTGTTGCAATGTTTGTCCTTCTGTAAGTTTCTACCATCTACATACAGTATATGATCATGGAGCTCAACTAGAGTGACCATCAGCTTCTTGGTCACCATCGATTTCTCAGCTCTAGGAAGAGTTGTGGTTGTTTCAAACTTCTTCCATCAAGGGAAACAGAGAATACATGCTTCTGTGAACCTTCAATGCAGCTGAACTCTTCCCTAGATGTATGGTTTGATGCAATCCTGTCTCTGAGCTCTACAGGCAGTTTTTTTTACTTCAGGGCTTGGTTTTTGCTCTGATATGCATTTGCAGCTGTTAGACCTTTTATTAGGATGTGTGTGCCTTTCCAAATCATACCCATTTAATTGAATTTGCCACAGGTTAACTTCACTCAAAGTGTAGCAACATCTACAATCCAAAGCAATACGAATGCTCCTGAGCTCAATTTCAACTGTCCCAAAGAAGGGTATGAATACTTATGCAATGGAATCATTTGAGTTTTTTATTTTTAATAAATTGTAATAAAAAGTTAAAAACCTGTTTTTTGCTTTGCTATTATGGTGTATAGAGTATAGATTGACGTGGAAAAAAAGAAATTTAAAGCACTTTAACATAAGGCACCAACATAAAATTCTGACATAAAAACACTGTATATTCTAAAGATGTTCAGAACGGCATATTTTCAAAATCATTTAGTCAGTGGATTGTTTAAACAACCCACCAATCAAGTAACTGACTTAAACTGGACCTGCAATATTATGCTGGTTTAGGGTTCACACGATCTTGCTCAAATGCTTTTCTGGGGTCGTATTTACATAAGAAGTATTACTGCATTTGTTAACAACAAAAATGCATGTTTTTTGCATAATGAAGTGAAAACACAACCAAAGTGTTTTTCTATATGTATATGGATGTAGCAGGGGTTTTGTAGAGAAGAGGAATTGAAAGGCACAAGTTTTCTGAGACTGTTAAACTGTTTTTGGTTTGGTTTGGTCGTGTTTACTGTTCAGCAAATTTCATGGGTGAAATCCAGCCTTTTCAATAGGAATGATTGAGAATTTCACTTAAAGTATTAGTTAAATCCAGAAATAAAATTTCCTGATAATTTAATCACCCCTATGTCATCCAAGACGTTTGTCTTTCTTCCTTCAGTCAAAAAGAAATGAAGGTTTTTGAGGAAAACATTATAGGATTTTTCTCCATATAGTGGACTTCAATGGTGGCCAACGGGTTGAAGGTCCGTATTGTAGTTTCAGTGAAGCTTCAAAGGGCTCTACATGATCCTAGCCGAGGAATAAGGGTCTTACATAGTGAAACAAGTGCTCATCTTGCTAGGTTTGCGTCCATAACCCAGTGTTTACAAAGCGAACATGCAAAGAAAGTCAAACGCCCATTACAAAAAATATTAAAACAACAATGTCGGACAATTTTGAAGATGGAGGAGTTTTCACTCTACCTTACAGTTTTTTAACTGAACTGCACAAACAAAAAATTAACCAACATGATTATATAATGTGTGAAGTTGAGGGTGTGCATAACAGAGATAGTGGTTTAAAAATGACAGAAATGTTTAACTTTTTTAGAAAATGACCAATTGTTTTGCTAGATAAGGCTCTTATTCCTTGGCTGGGATTGTGTAGAGCCCTTTAAAACTGCACTGAAACTACAATTTGGACCTTTAACCCACTGATCCCCATTAAAGTCCACTATATGGAGAAAAATCCTGGTTTTCCTCAAAAACTTTCATTCCTTTTTGACTAAAGAAAGTAAGACAATGGTTAACAATAAATATTTTTTGTCAATAGCATAGAGACCTATGAAGCACTTCTTAAACAGAAGTCACTTTTAAACTAATACACTGGTTGAGTTGAGAGCTGTGCATGTGATTGCGCCTTTAGACAATTCATCAAATACTGAAGCTGTACGATGAACAGGAGTTACAAAGTGAAAGAAAACAAATAAAACAGACATCAATAACTCACAGCGAATTTTCTTGGAGATATCAGGGTTATTGCCGCTGGCGTAAGTCCTTCCACTTGCTCTTTTATTAGTGCAGACAACACCATATCCTCCAGCCCAGCTGAGAACACAGAATTTGTTTGTCTTATTCTTTTTATAAGCCTGCCCATTTTTGCCATGTGCATATTGTCCACTGAACTGATTGTAATGGAATCCACTGTCAGTACCTGCCAAAGTCCCAATCTCGGTGAAGACCTCAGAGCCCCAGCTGCTGACTGGACCAAAGCCCAGAGGATTGGAAAGGCGTGACGTCAGCGCCTCGGTCTGCTGCTCAGAACACGGCAGTACCATCTCCCCCAGAAACAAAGCGGCCACGCTAATGGACACAAACACAATGCATTCAAAGTTTCTGAGGTGAATCGTTTAGTATATGATTTCTGTAAACTGATTTCCCCACTGACCTCAAGTTGAACGGGTCTAGACGGGATATTTCAGAGGAGCTGAAGCCACAAAGCAGATGTCCGAAGGAAACAAGCTCAACCACACCAAGTTCTTCAGGCTTTTGTTTAAGTCGCTTCATTATACCAAGGACAACTGCTCTCATCTGTTTAAAAATAAAAATACATGTACTATTTCTGTTTAGGACTTCAGTCCAATCCGAATAACTGAAAACATACTTTCTTTGCGCTCCACCCATTGAGATCCCCAAGATGGGCCACCACAGCCAGATTGGAGAAGTTGACAGCCTGTAGCTCTCTTTCGCCCATCTCTGTGACTATACATCCCAGTTCCAACACCTGTTCTGGTTTAAGCTGCCTCACTGGTTTATACACCTAAAATAATGGTTGTTACAGTTGAGGTCAAAAGTTTACACCCCCCTTTTAGAATCTGCAAAATGGTCATTATTTTACCAAAAATGCATGTTGTTGTTTATTTAGTACTGACCTGAATAAGATATTTCACATAAAATATGTTTACATATAGTCCACAAGAGAAAACAATAGTTGAATTTATAAAAATGACCAAGTTCAAACGTTTACATCCGCTTGATTCTTAATACTGTGTTTTTACCTGAATGATCCACAGCTGTTTTTATGTTTAGTGATAATTCTTCACGAGTCCATTTTTTGTCCTAAACAGTTGCTCTTAAGAAAAATCCTTTGAGTCCCACAAATTCTTTGGTTTTCCAGCATTTTTGTGTTTTGAACCCTTTCCAACAATGCCTGTATGATTGTGAGATCCATCTTTTCACACTGAGGACAACTGAGGGATTCATATGCAACTATTACAGAAGGTTCAAACACTCACTGATGCTCCAGAAGGAAAAACCATGCATTAAGAATTTGAAGATCAATCAGGGTCAATTTAACTTATTTTGTCCTCTGGGAAACATATACATATCTTCTGTAGCCTCTGAAGGGCAGTACTAAATAAAAAAAATGTGATATTTGTGCAAAATAAGAAAAAAGGAACATACTCCATTCTGTTCAAAAGTTTTCACCCTCCAGCTCTTAATGCATTTTTTTTCCTTCTAAAGCATCAGTGAGCATTTGAACCTTTTGCATATGAGTCCCTCAGTTGTCCTCAGTGTGAAAAGATAGATCTCAAAATCATACAGTCTTTGTTGGAAAGGGTTCAAATACATAAAAAATGCTGGAAAACCAAAGAATTTGTAGTACCTGAAGGATTTTTCTGAAGAGCAGCTGTTCAGGACAAACAAGGGACTCATAAAGAACTATCACTAAACAAAAAAAAACAGCTGTGGATCATTCAGATAAGAACACAGTATTAAGAATTAATAGGATGTAAACTATTATTTTCTCTTGTGGACTATATGTAAACATCTATTATATTAAATATATTTTCCAGTTCAGTACTAAATAAACAATAACATGCATTTCGTATGAACCCTCTTATTTTGGTTAAATAATTAACAATTTGCAGATTCTGTAAACTTTTGATCTCAACTGTATATGAGATAAAGCATTTGATAATCAATGAACAACATTTGGACAAGCAGAAGTAGCTTAACTGGTCTGAGTTCCATCCAAAGTGCTTCACGTTGCTCAACAGCTAGTTCGTCATCTTGACCGATGAACTCAACGCACGACTTCAGCTCTCTCTTCTTCATCCGATTCAGCTGATAAGACCTCCAGGCCGATGGAAACGTCCCTTTAATGTCTGCACAGCTTGGAATGGGCCCTAGTAAGCAACAACATGTGATTTACCTTTCTGTAGAAGCCATAAATAATAACTGATGGATTCTGTAAATGAACCCAGCACACAACTCACCCCTTCTCATCCACCATCGACCTTTAACGATCCCGTGGGTGAGGGCCTTCATCTTTTCTCGTAGTCCTTTCAGGTCCAAACAAGCCTTTCCCACTTCGCTGTTTTTCCAAAGCCACTGGCTCATCAGGATCTGCTCAACTGTGTCTTTACCTAAATCACCCTTGAAGGACACAGGTAAAGTTCAATGTGATGATATCCTGAGTTTTAGTTGAATGGAAAGGCCTGTGTTTTCCTTACCAGTGGTAGGGATCTTATCTGCTGCAGTGAAAGGGTGAACAGAAGTCTACCCACATGCTCAACATCCCCAACCGTCCACGTTTTCGGATCTCTGTTGCAAACAACAGGGGCTTTGTCAAATTCTCAGTACAGAAGCAATATGTACTCTGCTTGCAGTGAGGAACAGTTTGCTGTCAGAACAAAGAGGTTGTCAACAATATAAAAATGGAATGGCCTTGTCTCACCCCATCATGGTTCTCTCTGTGAGCAAAGCTGCTATTTGTCTAAAAGTGTCAGAAGGCAGGCAATATTGTTTCAGTTCTTCCAGTCGCAGTTTCAGAGCCTCTCGGTCCATGTGAGATAACACATCCCTGTCCAGGAAAGGCAAAAAAGGGCCGAGCATGTCCATGGAGGCTCCAGTGAGGCCATTTTCAGGGATGCCCTATCAATAGAAAAAGAATTTCGAACAATCTGTATTTTATAAGTAATAAACCTCCTTTTTTGAAAGAAATTGATACTTTTATTTGGCAAAGATGCATTACATTGATCAAAGCTGAATGTAAACACATTTATAATTTCAAATGAATCTTTTTATTTAAAACTTTCTATTCATGAAAGAATCCCAAAAAACAGTATCATGGTTTCCACAAAAATATTAAGTAGAAGTGTTTTTAACGTTGATGATAATAAATAAACGTTTCTTAAGTGCCAAATCAGCATTTTAGAATGATTTCTGAAGGATCCTGTGAAGCTAAAGACTAGCTAAATTATGAAATTAAAAAACAATGAAATAGAAAGGGCATTTTATAAAAAGAGAAACATCACACTACCAGTCAAACGTTTTTGAATAGTAAGATTTTTAAGTTTTTCTTTTTAATTCTCTTCTGCTCAACAAGCCTGCATTTATTTGATCCAAAATACAGTAATATTGTGAAATATTTTTACTATTTAAAATAACTGTTTTCTATTTGAATATATAAAATATAATTCATTCCTGTGATTTCAAAGCTGGTCATTACTCCAGTCACATGATCATTAAGAAATCATGAAAATATGCTGATTTATTCTTATTAACAATATTTAAAACTGCTGAGTACATTTTTTTTCAGAATTCTACTCTGAAATCTACTCTGTACTGTTTTCAACATAATAATAACAACAACAAAATGTTTTAAGCGGCAAATCTGAATATTAGAATGATTTCTGAAGGGTCATGTGACCGAGTAATGATGCTAAAAATTATATTTTAGAATATATTCAAACAGAAAATAGTTATTTTAAATAGTAAACATATAATATTTTAAATAGTACATAGTATAGTACTTTGGATCAAATAAAAGATAATTTTTAAAAAACAATAAAAAACTTTTGACTGGTAGTGTATTTAAAATAGTAAACAGTTATTTTAAATTGTAATAATATTACTGTTACTACGTTTTTTTAATCAAATAAATACAGCCTTGGTAAGCATAAACTTCTATAAAAAAAATACTGAACCCAAACTTTTGAATGGCACTAAATATGACTTCAAAAACTGATCCAAACCACATCTGTATAATCCACATTTTTGGAAATGCATTTCTACATTCTGAAACAGTAAACTGCTACTGGATGAGGTGAGCTACACAGTTCATCTCGGTTGTTGTGAAGCTTGTAATAAATCTGTTACTGCATTGACTACAATCATGAAATGTTGAAAACCGGCGATGATTTTGTGCTTACGAGTACATCGATAGCTTTCTCTGCTAGGGCCGTTTGCTTGTGTCGTGGTAGCTGGAGAAAGTCAATAAAGTGTTGTCGAACATAGTCCAGTACACTTAAGAGTGAGGCATTAGACAGGTGCTCCATCATGGTCAGTCTGAGAGACAAAATACAACAGTGGGATCATGAAAGTAAAAAAACAACAAATGAGAATCTGGGTCAACCGCTGATCTTACGGTAATCTTGCAGAAAATGAAGGGTCCAAGTCATTCAGATCAACATCAGGCCATTTCCATAGCTCCACCACAATACATTTCCTCTGTTAAACATAACAACAGTGTTGTTCATTTCCCACGGACATAAACATCCCTTTCATAAACCGTTACACTTCAAAAGTTTTTGGACAGGAAAATGATGTTGTTGGTTTTTTTTTGCATTTATTTGATTCAAAATACAGCAAAACAGTACAGTTTTGAAATATTTGTACTATTTAAAATAATTTCTATTTGAAATTATTTTAAAATATAATTTATTCCTGTGATTTCAAAGCTGAATTTTCAGCATCATTACTCCAGTCACATGATCCTTCAGAAATCATTCTAATTTTCTTATTTGCTGCTCAAAAACATGTATTATTGTTACTATGTTCAAACAAAGACTATAGAATACCCAAGACATGTCACTCTTATGGTTCAAAACAGCTAAGTAGATTTTTTCAGGTTTCTTTGATGGATAGAAAGTTTAGAAAAACAGCATTTATCTGAAACAGAAATCTTCTGGAGCATTATAAATGTCTTTATTATCACTTCTGATCAATTTAAAGCATCCTTGCTCAATAAAAGTATTAATTTCTTTTATTTTCTTTATAAAATATATATATATATATATATATATATATATATATATATATATATATATATATATATATACACACACACATACTGACTCCAACTGTTTTAAATATTGATAATAATAATAATAATTGTTTCTTGAACAGCAAATTAGCATATTAGAACGATTAAGACTGTCACTGGAGTAATGATGCTAAAAAAATCTGCTTTAATCACAAGAATAAATTACATTTTTAAAATATATTCAAGTAGAAAATAGTCATTTTAAATAGTAAAAATATTTCAAATATTTTTACTGTTTTTGCTGTACTTCAGATCAAATAAATGCAAGCTTGGTGAGCAGATGAGACTTCTTTAGAAAACATTAAAAAGTTAAAAAGTATGTCATACTCTTGGTGAGAAACAAGTGCCATGAGCTATGTTAAATCATGTCACTTAATCAAAATATTATAATCTCTGCATTTTGCCTTTGGACAGATATATAGGCTTTTAAGG
Organism: Garra rufa; assembly: GCF_049309525.1. Lineage (NCBI taxonomy): Eukaryota > Metazoa > Chordata > Actinopteri > Cypriniformes > Cyprinidae > Garra > Garra rufa. The sequence continues at coordinate 57,078,348 of NC_133363.1, forward strand.
CATTGTGTATATTAATAAGATTTCTCATATTCTTACCAAACCAGGTCTAAGTCCTCCAGGCAACTTAGTGATGAACTGCAACAATTCAGAAAAGCCTGACTCATTTACCCAAAGCTTCAGCCATTCACAGCTCACGCCACCAGCAATTCGACCTAAATCACTTTAGTGGAAAGAAACATTTTTGTATGAATATTATTACATTTTAACCAACACATATATAATAATAACACACAATATTTGTGCTAGAGATGCAACTAAGCCCGGCATGAATTTCCAAAGAGGCTAGCCGAGCGGGCGACAATCATAAAGTACAGTAATGCTAGATATCACTTACAGTATTGACTCTCCTGTGATGTTTACGGTCCGCTGAATCATTTTGAACAGCATTTGAGCCTGTTGTGTCAAATACAACAAGTGAGTCTGAGAAACTGGATCGCCCTCGAGGTTGTATCTGATACACTTTTGGCTGAGACAAGGTCTCTTTAATGTGGGTGATTATTAATTCATTTTCCCTGGTGGAGGATATTGTACCACATTAAGATCAATTTGCTTGATGGCAGTTGAGGGGCTCAGATTATTAATTTACTGAAAGGCTCCTTTGAAGCATGACAAATTATCCACCAAAGAACTTGAGATCTGCTTTGTCTGGCAAGAGCAGTACAGGGCACTGAATGTAATTTACTAGAGCTTCTATAGTTTCTTTAAAATGCGTCTGAGTGAAAAGACGCATTTCACATTAGAAAGGCGTACTGTTCCTGGACAGTGTTAGCTGAAGTCTGTTTTTGCAAAAGGCAACTTTCCCAAAACCAAAAGTATGAAATTTGACTTGTACCTGTTGGTGAGACCATGGCAGATGCTTATACACAGATAAGTCACGAAGGATCGTCTCTCCATCTAAATCTGACATTAATTTCTTCAAGGAGACGAATGGTAGAAGACATTGCAACTGCTGTTTTATATTTGCAAATGTCCGTTCCAGAGCCTTCAAACAAACAGCATGTGTTACACACTAACAGACCGAACTAAATCTAATACATTAGTACAAATGTGGAAACTAGAAGTTCAAACCTGTTGGAGTGCAAAATGGACCATCGCTCGATGAGCAGGTTGCAGGTCAGCCAGCATTAAACTCCAACACAGACAATCAGGTGTGGACTCAGGAACAACTAGCTTTCTTAAGAAAGAAGGCCCCAGACCTGGAAACAATGGCTTCAGTCTGCAGAGCGTGTTGGCACTGAACTAAACAGGATTGAGAGCAGGATTGTAAACACAAGACTCACTCAAGGTAAGCATCATAACTAGACTAGTACATAGCTTACATTTGTTTCTTGTGCTATTTTGTTCAGTATCTGGAATGCCTGCATTAGAAGAAATAGATAAGCAGAAAATTAATAATTTGGCGTCAAATTCAAAAGCAGGAATTTGAATTGAATTGTCCACACCCCATAGAAAGTTAAAGTGGAATGACAGTTAGAGGAATCTATCTATCAATATATCTATCTCTCTACACTCCTAAAAATAATGTTTCTTCATTGGCATCTTTGGTTCCAATAAGAACTTTTAACATCCATGGAACTATTCCAACTATCATTCCATTCCACAAATGTGAGACCGCAGAAGCAGTCATAAGTAGCATGGGTTTATTTGTAGCAACAGCCAACGATTTTACGTTTATGACAAAAATCATTAGGACATTAAGTAAAGATCATGTTCCATGAAGATTTTTGCACATTTCAATATAGCTAAACTTAATTTATGATTAGTAATATGCATTGCTAAGGACTTCATTTGGACAACTTTAGGCAATTTTCTCAACTTTTTAATTTTTTTGCACCCTCAGATTCCAGATTTTCAAATACACAAAAAATAAAGGTGCTTCATGATGCCAAATGGTTCCATAAAGAACCTTTAACATCTGAAGAACCTTTCTGTTCTGCAAAAGGTTCTTTGTGGTGAAAGAAGGTTCTTCAGATTATAAAAAAGTAAGAAAGAGATGGTTATTTAAAGAACCTTTGACTGGATGGAACCAAAAATGACTGTGACTGTGAAACCAAAAATGGTTTTTCTATGGCTTTGCTGTTAAGAACCTTTTAAAACATCTTTATTTTTAGTTGTATCTCGGCCAAATATCGTCCTATCCTAACAAACCACACATTTTCAGATGATATATAAATGTCAAATTCAAAAAATCAACCCTTATGACTGGTTTTGTGGTCCTGGCTCACAAATGTTCTTCATACTTTTAAAAATAAAGGTTCTAAAAGGGGGTTTTCACTATGATACCATTTTTGGCTCCCTAAAGAACCTTTCAGTCTCATTAGTCTTCATCAAAAGAATGTTGTTGTTTTTTAGTTTGAAGTAGAAATTAAAATTTCAAATCTAAGATCTTTAAAAATCAATGAAAAAGATCAGTGGATGTTACAGGTTCTTTAGGGAACCACAGATATCAATAAAACCTTTATGTTTGAGTGTTCATAGCAGAAAAGGGTCCTTTAGATTATTAATAGTTCTACACATTAACTTTTTCATGAAAGGTTCTTTGGGGAACCCAAAATAGTACTTTAACGGCATTGCTACGAAACACCCTTTTTGTAAGTTTTATATATAAGAATCAATTAAGCAATCAATCTTTCATCTGTCTGTCTGTCTATCCATCAATCCTGCTCCTGAAGGGCCACTGTCTTGCAAAGTTTAGCTCCAACCCCAATTGACCTTCGCAAACAGCTTGATTTACAGGCAATCTGAACAATCAAAACACTAAATCCGCCATTTTGTCCGACAAACAATTCAGACAAGAGATTAAATCAACTTTGGTGGACTTAAACTTGAAAAATTGTGTGTATTGACATCTTTTCGTGGTTGAATTAAAATACATTCTGATGTTCATTTATGTTTATTTCATTCTTTAAGGTGAGACACTGCAGGTGAATGGGGTAAAACGAATAACTAATGTGCATTTGAACTGCATTTCGGAAGTTCAAACTTCGGGGCGCCATCCATATCCATTATAAAGAGAGAAATCCTGAAATGTTTTCCTCTAAAAAACATAATTTCTTTACGACTGAGGAAAGAAAGACATGAACATCTTGGATGACAAGGGGGTGAGTACATTATCTGTGCGTTATTGTTATGAAAGTGAACTAATCCTTTAAGGCTTATAACATTCCAGCCTTTATTAAGCCAATGCTCAATGTTTGTCTTGAAAAGTTAAAAAAAATTTGTTTAATTCTACATATTTACATTCAAATTCAAATTTCAATTGTGCATCCTATTTAAATGCAAAAGCTGAATTGGAATTTAAAAAGACTTAAATTCTACTGCACTTACCTGTGCAGGTGGAAAAGTTGGCATACCCGCCAGAGTTACCAGTTCCAACAACTCATTTAAGGACAGCGGCTCCAAAAATGAAGCTCCCATTTGTGGCAGCATACCTTGTAACGAGGCCATTGCAGAAGCTGATAAGATACTGGCATTTAAAGATTTAAGGGCCGTCCCAAGCCAATGCGACAGCTTTGGATAAAAGAAGAAACACTTCAAATATTATTCCACAACGCACACAATGATATCCAGAAAATCAAGACTCACTCTGCCACTTGCACTGACGTGTCCCTCTGACACACATTGTGCCAGCTGCTGCCACAGGACGGGTGAGAGATTCGATGAAGACAATAACTGTTGTAAGTCATCAGAGTTCAGGTAACATATGAGAACTCCTAACCTGTTGCGAGAAACATGGTGTCTTCTATTTGTTCATAAATTGCAAAGTGTCAAATGGTATTTAAATTGAATTTGTACCTCATTATGTTGTCACTTGTCAGGTTCTTCCCCTTTCCGAAGACAGTACGAAGTACATGGCGCCCCCTTGTGGCATCCAGACTGCTGTTCCCCAACATCTCCATTAAGGGCGTGAGCTGCAGGTCAAACATTCAGATTTTACTTTCAGAATGTGAAAAGTAAAAAGCATGATCTTTTGATGGAGACATACTCACTTGTTGAGATGTGAGCTGCTGAAAGTGACTGACTGGGAGATGTGGAAGTAGAGGCAGAATGGAGCTGATGAAGTATGGAGGCCACAAAGGCACATCTCCAGCTATGCTGGACTGCAACAGGCGTTTTACAAAGGCTTGTTTTTGTGGAGACTTCATCTCAGAGCTGTGATCACTAATGGCCATTAGTCTGAAGTGAAGTGAACATAATTAAATTAGGAGGACACTGGGCTAAATCATGAAATATAGTTTCGATATGATCCACTTACACACTTTCATTGACCATGAGAGAAGCAGGGAAGGTCATAATGTCTGAGACAGACATGTACGGTATAAACTGGGAGAGGTCGATGAAAAGCTCAGGTGTTACGCGAGGAAACTTGTGAATGAAAGCAGCTGTCATGGTTTCCATGGCCTCTTGTTCCTTTGGAGAGACCTGCGAATGACACCAGTTATACACGTATATGTACTTCTAAGTATATTCAACATACAAGCATTTTTTTATTTACCTGTATAGTTTCCACATGAAGTTGATCCCAACTCTGATGAACATGGGAAAGGAATCTTTTCACAGCATCTTTTTCCGCCGACATAACCACACTTCGAATACTCTCTCTAGGCATCTGTAGGTACTCCTTGGAGTGTAAAAATGTCAGAATTAGACATTGACAAATATGTGCTGACAAAATAGTGCAGTTTTGCGAGGAATGCCTGTGGGTGAAAGGGCTTAACTCATCAACTTTGTGCTTAATAACTTTAGGAAACTACAGTAATGGAAACGGATACAGTAATGGATTTAACTCAAGGGTTTTCAAACTCGGTTTTGCAAAACGGTGCTAGAGGGTATGCAGAAAATTAAGATAATGACTACAAAAATTATATAATCATAACAATAAATATAGCTGCAAGAAGTAATTGCCGGGGTTCAAGCACTTTAAGGCATTAAAGCACATATGAAAAAGATATTACATATTATTTAGCAAGCCTGTAACCATTGGGTTTAACCATTAGCGGCAACTGTGGTCGGATCTCCCTAAAACTTTGCGTGCTTGTTTAGAATCACCTGTCGCATGTGCTGAGCAGGTTTTGTGAAGTTTTGAGTTTTCCTTCAGGCTTTATAGGCTTTTGGGTATATTTGGACAGGCCCCTATTCTAAATGACTCCGTTATGGCTTCCCAAAGGGTAATTTTCAACATTAAACGAAAAACCTAGGACTAGTTCGCAAAAGTAGGTTTTTTACATTTTCTCAATCATTTAACAAAGGGTTTGATTGACAGGAGTGGTTCTAGTGGTAAAGTCGTTCGGAAAGAGGAGGTCCATGGTATAATATGAATATTGTGCGTATGTGTGAATAACCGTGCAATATACAAAAATGCGATATCGTCCCCAATGACCGATTTCTTTCAAATTTCTTAGATACCTTTAGGGCCGTGAGTCAAACAAGCCCACCAAGTTTTGCTCCGACCAACCTCCACTGAGCTTCTCTAATAGCTGCTCAAATTTGGCATGTTTTTTAAGGTACACAAATATCCTCATATCCATGTATGGCACTTTGGACCAAGACCGTGCATACCGATTTTCATGTCGATCAGGGTTGCCTAACCCTAACCCTAACCCTAACTTTAACAAAACCCGCCCAATTGTTACTCAAAAGCAGCCCAAAAGTTCCAGGGGGTAAAAAACACATTTTGTGGTGGGGTGCCTTTGGTAAAATTATCATTCCAGGGGCTAAATATTACAATATTGGGGTAGCTCCAATGCGCTGACATTAAAACCAACTCGCAGCAACAGTATGAAAGTAGCCCAATTCTGCGGGAAAAGCGCAGACTTGCCAACACTTATGTCAATAGGACAAATGGGTGTGTAGTTTTGGCCATTTTATAGCCTCTTACAGCGCCACCATATAGCCAAGGTCCACAACTTGCCACGTGACCTCGGATTTTAATATGCTTTTAATATGCGTTGTGAGTTTTTCAAAGATATCATTCCATTCAAAAGTCATAGCCATTTAAGTGAAGTTCAATTTTTTTGTTGGGGAAAAATCTTGATATTCACTCTCCAGAGAATATTACTGCACTAGTTTGGTTCAAATCGGGTGAAAAACCTAGGACTAGTTAACAAAAGTAAGCTTTTCAAAAAATCCAAAATAATCCAGAAAATCCATCAGGCCAATTGGGGCAAGCCTTGATGACGTTGTAGACGGTGTGAGTACTACCATTCCTCCAAGTCTCTATGACTTACCACAAAACCCCCTATCCACTACAAATAACGTTTTGTGTAATGTAAAGTTTCCATGGAAGTTAAAGGTTCTTTATGGAACCACAGATGCCAATAAAGAGCCTTTATTTTTAAGAGTGTATTTTAAAAATAGTATCCCTTGCAAAGGGATCCATTTAGGACCCCTTGGCTTCAAAAAGCTTGAAAACCCCTGGGTTTAACTGTCTAGATAATTTATCATAAGAGAGAATGAGTTATACCTGCATTAAAAATCTTAAAGCAGAAGAGTTGCCCTCCCTCTGAATGAGATCCCACAGGACAGGCTGCTGGGGAGAAAAGCCTTTGAAACTGAATGCATTTAACTCAATGCATGGTAATATAACAATAAAATAATAGCATGAAAAACTATGTAACTTTTAAATGCATGACATACACTGAAACAGCTTAAAAGATCTTCTTTTAGGGTGTAGTTCTGCTCTCTTTTCAAGAAGACGCCAACAGTGTGAAGTACACTTATTGATGCATCAGGTCGTAGAGTAGCCCAGAAGGAAGCGTTGTCCTGAAGGCTGGACAGAAGTATGGCCTGACCCAGGCTTTGACGCACCTCTCGTTCCCCTTCATCCAAACCCGCTGAGAGCCCCACCACAAAGTCCAACACTCGAAGCACATAGCTCACTGTAGCTAACCAACCTGTGCGTTCATCCACTGCTCCCTCACACAGAGTGAGCTTATGAATGGTGTCTTGTAGAATGGGCAATGGGTTCACACAAAGTTGAGAGGTGTCGAAGTCATATGGTGCTGGCAGCATGTCAAACAGCTTCTGGAGGACACACTTGGTGCCCTGCTTGTCTTCAGAATTCAAACAATAGTATAAAAGTGAAGGTTGCTTTTGAACCAAAGTAAGATACAGTGTGGCGTTTTTGCAAATGTAATCTTTTAAACCAGCTTTGCTGCTGCAAATCTCAAGGATGTTGGTGTTCATAAAATGTTCTTCCTTCCAGTTCAAGTAATCACAGTTGTCTTTGAGGGCATTATAAGAGTGATTAGGGACGACTTTGGAGCAGTACTCTGCCGCCCAGCTCCCATCTTGAGGTATTTGAGATGACCCATTTCCACACAAAGAGGCAATAAGAGCTGTGTTATTGGGAAGAAAACACCTTCTAAAATCCTGGGCGGTTAGAGTTTTGCTGCTTAGCAGTGTTAAGCAATCCTCAGTGGCGTCTGGAGGAGATCCCACAGAAACATCGTTGGAGAGTTGAAGACAGAGGTCATCAATACTTGACTGGTTGAGGTACTGGTATTCCCTTTCTGCCTGAGAAAATGTAACAGCAAGGCGATTACTAATAGAACAACTAGAAGAATAACAGCATGCAATAAACACTACAAACTACAAACAAGTGTGTTCATAATTAAAATAATACATTAAAATATGGTAAGACACACCAATTTGCAATATCAAGCTGTTTTGGACAGTTAAAAATAGTTGGATGTGGATGAGACCGAAAGCCAGACACATACAATTTACAAATAGCCGCGTAAGGTGGATAGTTTACTCAAAAAATTACAATTCTGTCATAGTTTACTCATCCTCCTCAACCCAAACCACAAGACTTTTGACTAGGATATTTTTAATGAAACCTGCAGGTTTCTGTCCCTAGATTAAAACTCTAAAACTTAGAAGTCCCAAAAAGTTCATAAAGGGGTTTATTAACAAATCATTGAGCGGTTAATCCTAGTCTAGTGAGGAAATACACTATATAAGTAACAGTTTTAATTTAGCTTTAATTCACATGTAAAATGTTGAAAAAAAAAACAGCATATACTGGTTAGGTATGTTTTGAAGCAGGGCAGCTGGTTTAAGATGGTCCTTAGTTGGTCATGAGCTGGTTTAAGCTGGTCATGTGCTGGTCCTAAGATGCACCAGTTTAAACCAGCCCATGACCAACTACGGACCCACTTAAACCAGCTCAAACCAGCTGCCATGCTTCAAAACATTCCTAACCGGCATATGCTGTTTTTTTCAACAGGGTAACGCATACATAGAGCGGATCACATATGGTAAATATGGAAGGCTGTGCATGCATCACACATTAGAAAAAAAATGTAAATGTTCTGCTTCTGAAAAAATTAGTTGATGGAAGAGAAGGAATTGTAGAATAAAGACTTGTTTTCTCTGCACACATTGCACAGTATTCTCATAGCTTCATAAAATTACCGTTGAACCACTGTTGTCACATGGACTATGTATGGACTAACGATGTCCTTGAAGGTGTCAGTTGCATTGCAGTCTATGCAGGGTCAGAAAGTTCTCAGATTTCATCAAAAATATCTTAATTTGTGTTACAAAGATGAACGAACGTCTTACAGGTTTGGAATGACAAAAGAGTGAGCGATTTATGACAGAATTTTCATTTTGGGGTGAACTATCCCTTTACAGTTTTTCTCAGTCGCTTTGGTACATTTCTCAGATCAGAATTGAAATTCTCAAAACTACCTGTTCAATCTTCACATCATTGTGTCACTTGTGCACATCAAAAAAGGAGTTGCAAATGCTTTGGTACATCCATGCAAATGATTATGTACAATTCTCTGCTGTTTCCTACATTATCAAATGCTTATGTCATGTTGATCAAAATGTATTATAATGGGTCTCTGTTAAATAGTCTTACCCCCCACAACATTTAGGCATTAGTTCATAGGCATAGCATAAGTCTTTACATGAAAAATTTGAACAAGTTGTCATAATATGTCAAGCATATTTCTATACATTTCCATTAGACTTTTTTTCTAAATCTGTCCATGAGATTCTTTCCATGCTGCATCACAAGAGAAGATATTTGTTGTGATGTGGAGAAGAGTTTGTGGCCCAACAGACAGGAATGTCAGGAGGTGTAGGAAGACTGCACTGTAATTCCTACAGCACTGCATGTACAGTTTTTCTAAGGAGATTGTCCTGAGTTCACATTTCTACTATTTTTTTTTTGTTTTATTTTTTTCTCTACTGTGCAGTGCTGTCTTTTCCTTTCTGTACAGCAATGACATGGTCTGTCAACCAATTACAGTACAAACAGTAAAAGTGTAAATGTGAATCTTGTCCAGTGTCTTGCAATGAAACTCCTACATACACCAAGGTGTAACCTACAATTTACAATAATTGTCATCCAAACTTTAGCCATAGTTTACATCAGAGAATCCCTCCAGAGTACACTTTTGCTATTTGTATTGTTTTGAGAAATGCACTTAATGTTTTACAAATGTCAAGGATAATCCGAGAAATGTACCAAAGCGACTGAGAAAAACTGTAATATCATTCATAGAAACAAACTAAAAGTAACCCAATGTACCTGATGTGCATGTTGCAGCCAGAATGTAGAGTTGGCACACACTGTTCTGTTAAACTCGTGGGCGAAGAATTCGCTGCAAACGTGAACCCAAAGAAAATCTTCCTCAGCTGCTGAGAGATACCAAGCAGCATCAGAGCAAGTTGCGTGTAAGTCTACCCCAAACTGGTTGACTTCAGGGTCCGGTGAGCCACCCTCTCCATCAAAAAGATTACAGTAGAGGAATACAGTAAAATTCGAGACACCAGTGAGACCAGGGATAGAGGCATTACAGGCAGCTTCTAGAATATCTGCTGAGGGTGAGGGGTCTGAATCACTCTGCTCATGGACTTTTGGCTGGGATTGGTAAAGTTTAGCTCTTCTAGATGAGAAAGTCCTTGTTTCCTCCTCTGTAGAGGGGCAGGTCATTAAAGAGGGCCTGCTGGGTAAACCATCTGACCTGAAACCCATCGCTTGAGCGTTCCATGTCAAGTTATGTTTAATTCCCCTGTACACAGAGGACAACAAATGTGTTAATTTACGATAATCTTTAATATACACTTATAGTTTAATAATTTAAAGTCTTGCTAATTCTCATGACACTTACCACAATATTAACTGCCTGAGGTCACCTTTACAAAGAAACAAGAGTGAATGGAAAAGTTCTGGGTGAATAGTTATATACAAATCACAGATGATAGCAAAGCACTGTTGATTAATTGAGGAAAGTGGAGAGCCGGGTCCTGTATTATACAATTGGCCTTGATGTAACAGCATAGCTGTGCACATAATACCAGTGGTATATGGTTACCAACACATAAAAGAAACAGGAGATTATCCAGGCTATAGGATTTAGAGTAACAAAGATCTGGTTAATGACTAGCAATGGCATTGTGATTTCAGTCAGGGTTTGCGCAAGTAGATGCCTTTTAAAATCAAAAGTATTTTTTTTCATTTGAACTGAAGTAGAAAACAATTTGCAGAACAGGATTCAAATGTGAATGGAAAAATTAAAAGGGAATTAAAAGGCGGCTGTACATTTTTAACTATGGATAAGCAAAGTTTGTCAAGAGGTTTAAATGTTGATTTATTAAAGTCTCTGAGGTTTTACATTTTGAAGGCTTATGTGCCTTACAGACAGAACAAGATGGATGGATAGATGGATAGAACACCAAAATAACAGATAGCAGACTTATAATAACTGAATAACAAATAACAAAATAACTGAATAACAGACAGACAGATAGACAGACAGACAGACAGACAGACAGATAGAATGATAGAACGATAGATAGAACGATAGATAGATAGATAGATAGATAGATAGATAGATAGATAGATAGATAGATAGATAGATACAACAACAGAATGACAGATCGATAGAATGATAGAACAATAGATAGAACAGTAAATGATAGAGCGATAGAACGATAAATACAATAGAATGAGATAGAACGATAGACAGAAAGATAGATAGAATGATAGAACGATAGAACGATAGAACGATAGAACGATACATAAATGGAACAACAGAATAACAGATAGATAGAACGATAGAACAATAGATAGAACAGTAAATGATAGAGCAATAGAACAATAAATACAATGATAGAACAATAGATAGAAGTATAGATAGAACAATAGATAGAATGATAGATAGAAGGATAGATAGAACAATAGATAGAATGATAGAACTACAGAAAGATAGAATGATAGATAGAACGATAGAACAATAAAACGATAGATAGATAGATAGATAGATAGATAGATAGATAGATAGATAGATAGATAGATAGATAGATAGATAGATAGATAGATAGATAGATAGATAGATAGATAGATAGATAGATAGAAGGATAGATAGAACAGTAAAACGATAGAACGATAAATTCAATAGAATGATAGATAGAACGATAGATAGATAGATAGAACGATAGATAGATAGATAGATAGATAGATAGATAGATAGATAGATAGATAGATAGATAGATAGATAGATAGATAGATAGATAGATAGAACAGTAAAACAAACGATAGAGCGATAGATAGAACAGTAAAACAAACGATAGAGCGATAGATAGATAGATAGATAGATAGATAGATAGATAGATAGATAGATAGATAGATAGATAGATAGATAGATAGATAGATAGATAGATAGATAGATAGATAGATAGATAGATAGAATGACAGAACGATAGAACGATAATTAGAACAATATAAAAAGGATTAAAAATGATAGATAGATAAATAGATAGATAGATAGATAGATAGATAGATAGATAGATAGATAGATAGATAGATAGATAGATAGATAGATAGATAGATAGATAGATAGATAGATAGATAGATAGAACAGTAAAACAAACGATAGAGCGATAGATAGATAGAACAGTAAAACAAACGATAGATAGATAGATAGATAGATAGATAGATAGATAGATAGATAGATAGATAGATAGATAGATAGATAGATAGATAGATAGATAGATAGATAGATAGATAGATAGATAGATAGATAGATAGATAGATAGAACGATAGAACGATAATTAGAACAATATAAAAAGGATTAAAAATGATAGATAGATAAATAGATAGATAGATAGATAGATAGATAGATAGATAGATAGATAGATAGATAGATAGATAGATAGATAGATAGATAGATAGATAGATAGATAGATAGATAGATAGATAGATAGATAGATAGATAGATAGAACAGTAAAACAAACGATAGAGCGATAGATAGATAGAACAGTAAAACAAACGATAGATAGATAGATAGATAGATAGATAGATAGATAGATAGATAGATAGATAGATAGATAGATAGATAGATAGATAGATAGATAGATAGATAGATAGATAGATAGATAGAATGACAGAACGATAGAACAATAATTAGAACAATATAAAAAGGATTAAAAATGATAGATAGATAGATAGATAGATAGATAGATAGATAGATAGATAGATAGATAGATAGATAGATAGATAGATAGATAGATAGATAGATAGATAGATAGATAGATAGATAGATAGATAGATACTAGAACTATAAAATGAAGAAAAAAATTATGTATTATTTTAATTGCAATTAAGTAATTTTTTCCCATAATATGCATGATGGAGTCTGTTAAAGTAGCAGTACTATACTTGCCTACAGAACATCGTCCATGGTGACTATACTGCGGTTCCCCCACCACGCTGCTGACATCATCCAGCAGTGCCTTGGTCATATGCGACACTTTTCTTCTCAGATTACCATACACGCTGCGTCCGACATTGTGCAGAAACCCATGTCTGAGGTTATCCAAGCCCTGCAGGAGGCCAGGATTGCGCTCCGCGAACTGTACTGCCCTTTCTCCTGCGCTTGACCTTGACAAAGCCTGAAGAAGCAGAGCCTGCATGGAAGCCAAACTATCCGAATCAGCGCCTGACTGGTTCAACAAGAGCTGCTCCTCATGAAGCACCTCAGGTGGCACGAGAAATGGTTTAAAACGTCCCGTAGAGACTGCTGCCTCTCTCTGATTGCTTTCCACACTCACAGGGTGCAGACTGACAACGGGTTTCCAGTTCCTGGTCTCCATGAAGCTGATGAGCTGCTCAAGCCAGCTCAGGTTGACGGCACAATCATTTCGTCCTTTCAGGACGCAGATGAAACCCTGAAGACCTGCGATGGCCTGGCCGTACGTCCCGCTGACTAGAGCTTGAAAAACAGTTTCGAGCAAAGCACTGATGGTCTTCCAGTTCTGGGAAATGAAAGTCAAGATGGGCTTTTGGGGCTGCCGTTCACTGAGGGTTAAAATGCTCTGCACCAAGCCCAGAAGTCCATTCCAATGTGGGCTCCCCCGAAGAGACAGAAACAAATCCTGAAGCCTGAAAGTGGGTCGCGGAGGGCTTTTCCCATCCCATAATCCGAGCGACGTTTCCCTTCCGGTCTGAAGAAGAGAGTAAAGCAGGTTCTCCCAAAACTGCTCTTCACCAAAAGGTTGCTCATGATCATCTAACTCAGCACTCATCTCTTGCAGATACATGGAGATGTTATACAGGAATCCTGAGAGACGGTTTCGATCAAAGGCTTTGCTTAAAGATGGGAAACTCTTGTTTTTCTTTGGCAGGACACCTAGAGATTTGAGGCCTCCCACGATGCTTCTCACTATGGAATGAATTGGTTGATCTTTCTGTCTTTCGTCTGGTGGTTGTACTCTGTTTGGATTCCATCCTCCACCTTTCCTCCATATCTCAACAAGCTCTTTTAAAATCGCCTCCTTCTGGTCCTCCTTTTTGCTTGCTAACATCAGAAACATTGGTAGAAGTTAGAGTGTGAAACAAATTGAGTCGTTGCACAAACAAACAACAGGAACAGCCAGTATTGTCTTACCTCCAGCAGTGGCTGACACTTGTTCCAGAATAAGCAAAATCACTACAATTCCCAACTTGGCCATCCTTAGTTCCATTGCCTCAAGGTAGAATGGTCAAAGTCATTTTGTTGTCTTTGTAAGACTGCATTTGTCCTCCTTTAGGAGCTGACGGAGACATTCAGAGCGTAAAGTGTCACACTGTGGCGTGCACATGAAATCTTAATGACTATCCACTGTCACTTGGCTAAACTTTCACAAAGAAAAGTTTGGTGCTTTCTAAACTAAACAATAGGGTTTTTTGAGTTACTGAAATACATTAAAAATAGCAATAGCAACTAAATTAGAATATTTCATGCATTCATTAAAAAAACAACATCTGTAAAAAAAACTTGCCTATATGCATCGTCTTAAAAAATAAAACAAAATCCAGACATTAACACACTACTTGAAACTAAAGAATTTTTAGTACTTACAAGCAGTTGTATCCGTGTGAATAGGACTGAGCCAAGTGTGAGCCAATTATTTCTCCGTCCTACTCTCTACATCCTCCTCTCTCAGCATTTGTCACTTTTTGATCCGCTCCCCCTCCCAGACTTTGAGATTCAACTGGATCCTCGAAAGCCACAGCTTCATGTTTCAGCGACATCGTCCCGTCATGTGCCAGCTGACTGTGTGCTGGAGTGAGAGGCCAGAGGCTCAGGGATGTAATATGAGAAAAGAGAAATGTCCAAGGAACTTTAAGAGGGTATACTCTTGTATCACAAGGCAATTTCATAGTAATTAAGATTAAAGGAGTTGCACAGGTAGGTCACTACTTTCGACTGAGGCTAAAACAGGCCACTGTAGATATGCAATAGATAATGTACATGTGCTGCATAATAAATAGTCAACTGAATTACGGTTCTTTCAAAGTCTTCTGATGGAAAGTTCCAAAAAAATTTATAAAATCCAATATTTGTGGTGATAATGTTTTATTTATTTACTATGCATGAAAATATATAATAACATTTTGAACAAGCTTTCATTTTTATATTAGTTTTTTTAGGTTAAATTTTAGTCATTGTTATGTGCTTTTGTCATTTATGTTTGTTGTTTAGTGTTTCTATTTAACTTTAAATGCTTTTCAGGTTTCAGTGGTAGTAATGTTAGAACTTTTTTAATCAAATATTTTTCCGCTTTATAATAACACCACCAGTGTTATTTTAGTATTTATTGAATATAATATTACAGTATTTAATGTTTTGTAATATATTTTAATATATGTAAAATATTTTATTTTATTTTAACTTTTAATAGTTTTTATTAGTTTTTTTTATAAAGTAACTTTATTATTATTAAATTTTTTATTCATTTAATTTATAAACGTGTTTAAACTTAAACTTATGTTAATTCACATAGTTGCCAAGGCAACATTTCTAGTTTCATTTATATTTTTATTTAAGATTTATTAATTTAATATTTTTTACTGACCAGTGTTTTTTAGTATTATTTATACAGTATTGTTGTACTTATTACTGTTTTGAATTAGCTTTAATTTTTAAATTATTAGTTCTTATTTTAGTTTATTAGTTCTTTATTAGTTTTAATTTATTAATTCTTAATTAGTTTATTTTAATAGAATTTTAATAGATTTTTATTTTATTTTAAAACAGTTATTTGTTATGTGCGTTTATTTGTTTTGTTATCTGCTTTCAATATTTTATTCGTTTTTAAAAAATATTTCTACTTAGCTTTTTATTTATTTAAATTTGTAAAATTATATCAATTTAAATATATTTTAATTCACATAGTGGCCAAGGCAACATTTCTAATTTCAGGTTTTTTTACTTAATATTTATTCATTTTATATTTTTATTTAACAGTACTTACTGACCAGTGTTTAGTATTATTTATATAGTATTGTAGTACATATTATTATTTTGAATTAGCTTTCATTTTTAAATTATTAGTTCTCATTTTAATTTACTAATTCTTTTAGTCGTTTTAATTTATTAATAACTTATTAGTAATTTTTTAGTTATTAATTACTTTATTTTAATTACCTTATTTTAATTTTAGCACAGGTTTTTGTACATTTGTTATGCGTTTTAATTAATATTTATTTATTTATTATTTTTATTTAATGGCACTAACTGACCAGTGTTATTTTAGTATTATTTATTTAGTATTGTAGTACGTATTATTGTTTTGAATTTTTAGCTTTGAATTTTGATGCTTTAATTTTTTAATTATTAGTTCTTATTTTAATTTATTAATTCTTTAATTTTAATCGTTATTTTGATTTTAGTACAGGTTTTTGTACATTTGTTATGTGCTTTTATTAATGTTTTGTATTAGCTTTTATTTTTTTAATTATTAGTTTTCATTTTATTTTAACTTTTAATTGGTTTGTTATCTGCTTCTTTGTAATTTTTATATTTACTTTAGTTAATTAGAATATTTATTCATTTAATATTTTTATTTAACGGCACTAACTGACCAGTGTTATTTCAGTATTATTTATATAGTATTGTAGTATGTTTTATTGCTTTGAATTTTGAAGCTTTAATTTTGAAAATTATTAGTTATTTTACTTTACTTTATTCATTCTTTATTAGTTTTAATTTATTACTTATTTATTAGTTCTGAATTAGTTTCTTATTTTATTTTAATTTTGATTAACCTTTTTTTTTAACTTAATTTGTGTACATTTGTTGCATTTTTGTAATTTTTATTTCAGTTTAAGTCATTTTAGTACTTTAGCTTAAACTTAATTCATTTCGTGCCAAAGCAACATTTCTAACTTTTAAGCTCCCTTTCGATACTTTACTCGTACTGTGTCTGAAAGACGCTTTTGGGGAAAACTCCTTTACCTTTCCTTTTTCCTTTTCCTTTTTCATCTATTTTTGTATTATATTTCAGTTAAACAAAAAAAGTCAGCATTGTTTTCCCTCAAAATCTTACATAAAACACTTAATCAGAATTTAATCACTTTGAGTCCTATTTTATTCTTCAATCTGACATCTCAAGAGGTAATTTTCACCTGTGCCAACACTGACATAAAACACTACCCTTGTCCTGGTGGGTATTGTTTTACTCATGTGGCAGCCAGCAGGTCGCCTACAGCTGTCATAAAACAAAAGTGTCCCTTAGCCACCGTCAGCACACAATCAGGCCCTTCACTGATGTTCAAAATCATCTCGCTCTTGTCTGAGGCCTGTCTACAGCAGCTGAAACCCGAGTGGATTGAGTGAAAGGCCCAGCACAGCCTCCCCACAAGCCTTTTAATTCTGTGTTGCTGTTGCCTGCAGCGGAACAATAACTTCCTCTTGTATTATTGATGCCTGAGGGAGCGGCGGTCACTCGGCGGCATGGAGCTCAGTTGGCTGCGGGAATATTAAATGAGAAACTTTACTCCTCATGCCTCTGACTAACTTTGCTCAGATCGCACACAGCGGTGAGCTTGTTTGTTTGCTCTGACGTGCATATGACTAAACTATGCTCAAAAATATAGCTAAGGAAAAACATCTTAGGAGCTGTTTGACTGGATGACTGTGCACTGTAAACAGTCAAAGAAGCTCATATCCAATGCAGACAAACTCCAGATATGGCCTGAAATTCTGAAATTTTTCACAGAGTGCGGAATGTCTTGTATTTTCTAATAATACTTTGCACTGTAGCCACTGGAACTTCAAAACATTTAGATATGGTCCTATAGCCCTTTCCTGACTTGTGAGCAGCCACAATGTGCAGCTGCAGGTCCAGGGAGCTCCTTTGTCTTAGACATGACTGTCCACAAACCAACAGCAGAGAGCTTCTGTTTTTCTCCTGTTGAGTTGATTAAAACAGCTGTTCCCAATGAATCAGGGTAATTAGGATGCTCTAACAGCTTGGACTATTTGGAATGGTATAGAACTTTAGATTTCCCCATAGACTGTGACAGTTTGCAAAGGGTATGAATAATTTTAGATATGCCACTTTTTGTTCAAATGTAAATAAAAGCTGAGAAATATTTTTTTTCCACAATGATGCCTTTTGTACATCATCTTATCTTTTGGGAGAAGCCTGTGCCATTTCCGGTCAAAAAAAACTTTATGGTTAAATAAAAGTAACTTTAAGTCAGCTATTTACAAAATATCTTTATAGAACATGATCTTTACTTAATGATTTGTGGCATAAATGAAAAAGAAATTATATTGACCAATACAATGTATTTTTGGCTATTGCTACAAATATAACTGCTACTTTAGACTCACCAAACATGTCAGGCCATTATATTCAAACCTCTGAATCATTCTTCTCTGTCTGGTTGGGACAATTAATTCCTGCGTACCCAAAAAAAAAAAAATGCTATGAAAAAGCCTATTTTAAGAACCATTTGTTCCAGTGGGAAAAAGACTTGCAATTCACATGTCTATAGTAGCCTATATATAGTATTTAAGTTCCATACGTTTTGTTTGTGTGGTTTCATGCACTTGTACGGTCAAATCAGAGACACCCAGAGAGCAATCAAAAAATAATTCCAGAAAATACATAAATAATACAAGAAATGAAAAAAAAAGCAAGAGTGTATTAGGCCTCAAGAATAGTTTATGTTTTTTAAGACTGTTAATGCAAAACTTAAGAATTCAAATTCCTAAAATATCACAAATAACTTCTTGGATGTAAGCAATAGCATGGATTGCACGGACGGTTAATGTACTACTGATAATGTTGTTCTGCTTATTTATGCTGTGAAAACCACAGAAACAACATGTGGAAGCTGCTAAATCTCAAATCATGACAAAATTGACCATTTTCAGCAGCAATCATTAGCAAAATATGCGAGTTATGTTTGGTTCAGTGGCATGTTTACATTCAGTGCTGCCAATATGGCCGATGAATGAAAACACTCTATTGCTTTTATCCAACAGCTCCATAAACAACAAGTTAATGTAAAGCAACTTACATTTTAAACACAATATAGCCAGTTTCTTTATCTGTTTTCTGTCGAAAACCCTAAATGCGGAAGTAAGCCTATGGTGAGACTTCCGGTTCAAGAATAACAACATGCAGTATATGGTAAAACAGTTGGGACTACAAACCAGTGTGCTCATAATTAAGATTATACATGAAAATGATAGGACACACCAATTTGCAATATTAAACAGCAAAACGAACTGTTTTGTACAGCTAAAAATAGCTGGATGCAGATGACACCAGAAGTCAGACCCATATAATTTACAAATGGCCGCAGCCACTCTTACGAAAAGAAAAAGGTGATAGTTGCAAACAAAGCCACAGAGAATCATTACAACAATAATAGTGATATTTCGTTTCTAAATGATTCATTATCTTTGAACAATTCGATTGAAGGAATGATTCATTGATTTAATCTAAAACAATAACATTAATGAACCGTTTAAATAATTATTCAATGACTCACTCATAAAGTTTCATTCCTAAATGAATCAATCAGCATCACTGATGAAAAAACAGCTAAAACCAGCCGAGGCTGGTTGGCTGGACTTAGCTGGTCAACCAGGCTAGTTTTCGCTGGCCATAGCTGGTCAGCAGGCTGGTTTTAGAGGAGTTTTGGCCAGGCTGCGAGACCACCAGCTAAAACCAGCCTGGCCAGGCTGGGAGACCAGCTTAAACCAGCTAAGATCAGCCAACCAGCCTAGGCCGGTATTAGCTGTTTTTTTTGCAGGGGTGTCTGAACAAATCGGTAAAATCGGTTGAGAAAACAGTCTCCTGTCGCCACCTACTGGTGTGTTGATGTTGTAAAAAGGTCATTTACTACTTGTTTTTTTAACCATTGTACACCTTACAGTCTGATTGGTGATAAGTCTCACAGCTGTTGAAACGCTATAAAAAATAAACAGATTTATATTATTGCCATGTGAGTTGGATGGACCAAACAAAACCCAATTTTAAACGTTGATTTTTGGGTTAAATTTGGACCAAATCAGACGGAGCAAACAAAGGCCAATTTTCAACGTCTATATTTAGGCAAAATTTGGACTAAATCCGATGGCCCAAACAACAATTAATTTTCAACTTCGATTTTTAGGCTAAAAGAAGGCTAAAAGGCCCCCCGCCCAAAAAAACCGACGTCCAAATGACGTCTAGTGCTGGGTGGGAAAACAAACTAGTCTGTCCCATTTGTCAGGAGTAAAAGAAAAAGAATAACGAATAAAATATTAAAAGTTGTCTACTTCTAAAAGATCACTGCAACTGGTCAACCTGGTCAACCAGGCTAGTTTTCGCTGGCCATAGCTGGTCAGCAGGCTGGTTTTAGAGGGGTTTTGGCCAGGCTGCGAGACCACCAGCTAAAACCAGCCTGGCCAGGCTGGGAGACCAGCTTAAACCAGCTAAGACCAGCCAACCAGCCTAGGCCGGTATTAGCTGTTTTTTTTTTTTGCAGGGGTGTCTGAACAAATCGGTAAAATCGGCTGAGAAAACAGTCTCCTGTCGCCACCTACTGGTGAGTTGATGTTGTAAAAAGGTCATTTACTACTTGTTTTAACCATTGTACACCTTACCGTCTGATTGGTGATAAGTCTCTGTTGAAACGCTATAAAAAATAAACAGATTTATATTATTGCCATGTGAATTGGATGGACCAAACAAAACCCAATTTTAAAAGTTGATTTTTGAAGTAAATTTGGACCAAATCAGACGGAGCAAACAAAGGCAATTTTCAACGTCGATGTTTAGGCAAAATTTGGACAAAATCCGACGGACCAAACAACGATTCATTTTCAACTTCGATTTTTGGGCTAAAAGATGACAAGCCGACTTGATTTAGCCCAAAAACGACGTCCAAATGACGTCTAGTGCTGGGTGGGAAAACAAACTAGTAAGTCCCATTTGTCAGGAGTAAAAGTAAGAATAAGGAATAAAATATTAAAAGATGTCTACTTCTAAAAGATCACTGCAACTCAATCAGGCTTCATAGAAACTCTATAGTTCCCTCTCTAAAACAAATACAGATAAAACAGAAACCAAGCTATCTTGCTACACTTTACATCAGGCCCGGATTGGCTAATCGGGAGGACCGGGAGAATTCCCGGTGGGCCGGTCCGTTTTTTTGGCCGCGAGGGCCGGTGTCCCTAGCTGCCTGCACTCACAGCAGTCGCCAGGGGCGGACTGTCCATCGGGAGAATTTTTGGCCCGCTACCCTCCAATTTTTATTATTATTAGGCTATTTAATATTGTTGTTGTTGTTTTTGTTGCCGGCCTAATGTACTAAAGTGGTTATTTCAGAATTAGCCATTCAATAGTAAAACTCTAATAAATCATAAATCGGTTAGTCTTGACTGGCACGCGTTTCGTCCATGGTATAAAATTATGATTATACTAATGGGAATCAATCCTAAAAAAAACCCAAAAAAACATGGTTACTATGTTTACCATAGGCTCAATAATATCATGGTTAATTTTCCTTAGGGCCAAACATGACCCATGATAATGCAAAACATGTTTAGTTTTAAGATTTTTTAATAAAGATATATTCAAGATGTAGCTAATTTTTGTTGTTTTAATTTTAACATTACGACAATAACACATGGTCCTAATGTAGTGGCCCTCTTTTTTCTGTTGCCCTTTTTTCTATCAAATGTTTTAGTACTAATCATAAATTATATATAATTTTGAAAGCTTAGAAGCTCAAGAACCATCCTGGTGGCTGTCTCCTCCCCCTTAGCAGCAATGTCAAGTGTCATTTTACAAAATCACAACTTTTTACAATCTTGACAAAAACATGTCTTTAAAAAGGTCTCAGTATTTCTGCAATAATCTGCTGATTGTCTTCTTTAAAAAAGACCAACCTTAGATCTGTACTGTATAGGTGGTTGTAAAGGTCGAGATGTGTTTATGAAAAAAGTGACACAAGATACAAGAAAATTTGTTTAAAAAGTAAACACACATGAGAGACAGAGAGATTAAAAGAGATTAAAAGGCAAATTGGAAGTTCATGAGATAGCATTTAATTATTTTACCCAGTTGATTTCAACTTTTCTTTATGTGATGATGAAAAATATTGTTGTCCAGGGTTTCAAATTTTGGTGTGGGATGGCCTGGATAAGTGTGAGATTTCCCGGCCTGAAATTTTGTCTCAGTCCGCCCCTGGTTAACGTCAAGCTAGGAGCAGTGCAAAACAACGATGTCTGCAAATCACCGTTCATGTTTATGTATCAAACCTTTTCTTGTACTGTTGCTCTTCAGCAGCAGCAGCCTCTAGTCCAGTTTGCTGCTAAGAGTGAAAAGCCAGGCCCCGTAACATTAACAAGCACCAGTCATGAGCCCAACACACTAGAATGGGCAGGTAGGACAGTGCAATACTTGTTCTATTCTTTATTTGTGTTTAAGGACTGAACAATTTTGCACAGAATATATATTCAGATATTGCGGAAAAGGACATTGTGATGTTTAAAAGAATAGTGTTAGACATTTACCCTTTAATGTTCTCATTTATGAAAAATATTTGAACTTATAAAGCAGCTGTTTACTTGAAAAAGACATGATAGTGTCATTAGAAAGTTTAATACATTTTATTTTAATCTTTATTTTATACATATAGCTTAATATACATTTGTATTTATTTGATATTTTTTCATTTCAAGGTTTGGATATTTATGAGCACTAATTCTAACAGAAAATAGATACTGATACTGTTAAACATTATATTGTGTTAACTGTTCAAATAAATCTTCACTGTGAAGCAACACTTAGGCTACTGTATTTGCACTGAATTGGAAATGACGTCATTTTAATATAGTCAGTCGTGAACTAAAGTGGGCCGGTCTAAGGCTTGAAACTCCAGGGCTGAAAAGGAGTCCCACTCCGGCCCTGCTTTACATCAATGCTGATATGACTTTTTTTTTCAGTCACAAGGCAGTCATGTGCGGTTTAGTCATACCGGGAACCACAGCTCTATGCCATGCAGTTCAACCACAGACCTGGATGAAGAAGAACTAATAAACACTCCGTCGTTGAAGTAACATATGATTCCTACAGGGGGCGCTTGGTGGCTCAAAAATACAAAATAGACTGTTTAAATACCTTCAGATATTATATTATAGACAATAGTAATCTATATTTATTAATAATCACACTTTGATTCAAAAATAGTAGATATAACTAAGGAAATTGTGATATTCCACAACTTTGGGCGTCCAGCGAGTAAATCAAACCGGAAGTAGACGTCATAGCGCAAGGGGCGGAGCGAACGACTGACAAACATGTAGTAGCGAGTCGTCAGATGTTAAACCTAATCAGAATGAAACGCTAAACTGTCATAAACTTCAAATCATGGGGTTTATTATTCAACGACAGCGCTCTATATGAAAACATTTATGTATATTTTATTAACAGTGTTTAATAGAGGCGTATGTCCTCTCTCTCTCTTGTTTGTTTACATCTAGTTTCATTTTTTTTAATAATTTATGGTCGCGATGGATTACCTGCTACAGGTAAAAGTTGGAGCCCTGGTTGGACTGCTGTTCCTAACTCTGTTTTTTGGTTTTATCCCAGCGCGGATGAAATGGTTTCGAGATTCTAGTGGAACAGGTAAGTTGTCATTTACGTCTTTTATGTTAGTGGTGTTGTTGACATACATTTTATTGTACTATACATTAGTCTCCTCCAAGCATAAACATACTTATGTACTGTATATATATATATACACATTATGTGTGTTGTGCATCTGTTCATGTATGTGCATTTATGTGAAAATGACAAGGATAGGTTTTTTACTAAAACATAACTTACATTTCACAGAAATCACAGATGGACATCAGGGTGGAAGTGAAACTGATGTCTGAAAATGCTTAAACAAGCAAAACTTTTGCTAAACATCAATTATGTCCATAATGATCAAAAATAGCCTGAGGATTTTATGCACAAAAATTAAATATACGTTTGCTTTTGATTGCAGTCTTTACCTTAGACACCGAAGTTACGAAAAATTGCCTGTGAAACCAGAATAGGAAGTGGTTTTCACACGGTTCACATCAGATTTGCAGTTAAACGTCACCAGAGCTTTTGTTCGTTTTCAAGCCTTAATCAAGTGACTTAAACTTCCAATGCATTACTCAGTTATGATGTGCTTTTAGTCATTTTTTCTGCATCTGATTAATTTCCCCTATGGCGAAACTTGTTTTACTTTGGCTGATAAGCTAAAAGGAGTGATTAGAGGAAGATTATACTATTGACATCAATCAATGACACCATTAATCAATGCAACATGACTTTGATTTGGTTTTCTGTGTCTGTAGCAACTCACAAGGCCGTGCTGAGTTTCGTGAGCTGCTTCGCGGGTGGCGTTTTCCTGTCGGCCTGTTTGTTAGACATCATCCCGGACTACCTTTCCGACATACAAGAACAGCTACAAAAGCAAGGCCTTGATGTGAGCTCACCAGAAATTAAAATTGCTCTGTTAAATGCAATTTTTTGTTTCTAATACCAATTCTCCTTATCATCCAGGAGGGCTTCCCGCTTGCGGAGTTCATCATTGCTTGTGGCTTCTTCACAGTCTTGATCCTGGAAAAAATGGTTTTGAGCTGCACCGAGGGCCACAGAAATGAGGAGACAGCTCCTCTTTTAGCTCCCGCCGGTCACGGGCATGCCCAAGGACGTCAGTCGCTGAATGATCTGGAGGGTAGCGGTCATCACGTCCATGTAGATTTTCACGCGCACTCGTCCTTCCGCTCCTTCATGCTCTTCCTGTCTCTATCTCTTCACTCTGTGTTTGAGGGTTTGGCCATTGGCTTGCAGACCACAGACACTAAGGTATTTTATTGAGTTTTGCTTTGTTTGACAACTCTCTGTTGAATCACTTTGCTGACCTTGTCAGAAACCTGATAATGTTTTGGGTTCAAAGGTTTACAGGCAGTTTAGCATCGTGACTTCAAATCATGCTGTTTGTGTGATGCCAAAACACTTTAAATTCACTAAACACTTTAACAATGTTAAAGGGATAGTTCACCCAAAAACACAACTGAAGATACACGATTAAAATGACCTTATAAATGTAAAGTTAGTTTTAATTACTGAAGACAGAATTGTGCTATTTGCAAAAACATCAAATTGTGATTTTACTGATATTCTCTATCTTTGATGTGATTTTAAAGTGTAGTTACAAAAAATCTATGCTTGTTTGTATTTGGCCAAATACCAGTCAAAGTACAGCAAAAACAGTCAAATTTAACTGTTTAAAATAGCTGTTTTCTATTTGAATATATTTTAAAATATAATTTATTACTGTGGTCAAAGCTACATTTTCAGCATCATTACTCCAGTTTTCAGTGTCACATGATCCTTCAGAAGTCATTTTAATATGCTGATTTGCTGCTCAAGAAACATTTATTATTATTATTATCAATATTTAAAACGGTTAAGTTCTACAAAGATCAGTATTTATATGAAATAAAAGGTTTTTTTCACATTATACATTACAACATTCTAAAGCTGGGAGAAATTTGAGAAATTAATACTTTTATTTAGCAAGAATGCTTTAAATTGATCAAAAGTGATGATAAAGACATAATGTTACAAAAGATTTCTATTTTGATAAATGCTGTTCTTCTGAACTTTCTATTCATCAATGAAACCTGAAAAATAAAATCTACTCAGTTGTTTTCAACACAGTAATAAATGTTTTTTGAGCAGAAAATCTGAATATTTGATTGATTTCTGAAGGATCATGTGACTGGAGTAATGATACTAAAAATTCAGCTTTGAAATCACAGGAATAAATTACATTTTACAACATATACATTTATTTTAAATAGTAAAAATATTTCAAAATGTTACTGCTTTTGCTGTACTTTGGATCAAATAAATGCAGGCTTGGTGAGCAAAAGAGACTTTTTTTTAAAAAAGAATTAAAATCTTACTTTTCAAAAACTTTTGACTGGTAGTGTATACCTACATGGCTATAAAATAATTAATACTTATTACTAAAAAAATTAGAAATTTTACTATTGTAATATTTTACTTCAAAATAAAAAGTCAAGTGATTAAGAAAATAATATATTATGACTAAACAATTTTAAACAAAATAAGAAATGTTACTATTGTAATAATTTACTGTAAAATTAAAAATCAAGCATTTGAGAATGATATAATTATTAATACCAAAATTTAAACTAAATAATAGTTCACTGTAAAAAAAAAAATATTATAGACTAAGAGAAATAAAAAATAATAAACAGTAAATTTACAATACTAAGTGATGCAGAGTTATGTAGAGTGCTTAAGTTCCTCATAGTTTAATTTGCTTATTTCCTTTTGCCACAATGGGGTTTTTTTGGTCACGAAACAAAGAATTTGAAAAGATTTTATCAACGTCACTACAAAATAGTTCCATTTTAAATAGGAAGTGTTCAAATACTTTTTTTTTTCTCAGTGTAATGTGCTAAAATGGCTTTAAGTAAGCCATGAGCAGAGTGAGCACATGTCAAAATCTTTTTTTTTTTTAAATCTGTTTAGATATAAATATCAAAATGATAATTTTTGTTACTAGTAATTTGTGTTTAGAAATTACGCTTGACCTTTAAAGTCAATTAAAACAAACAGCTAGTTGGCAACTGATTTTATCAACCAGGAACTGACCTAGATAACAGGTGATGGAAAAAACAGGGGGCTTGGTGACATTTTGGTCACTGGTGTAAGATGAAAGATTATGAAGGTTTTTTGGGGGGGAATAATGTACTCTGATGAATATACCTAAAGATGCAGTGAGTTTGACTTGCTCCACTCTTTCTGTTCAGGTGCTGGAGATCTGCATCGCTATCCTGGTCCACAAGAGCATCATCGTCTTCAGTCTGTCGGTGAAGCTTGTTCAGAGCGCGGTCAGACCCTTGTGGGTGGCGCTCTACGTGACCGTCTTCGCTGTGATGTCTCCTCTCGGCATTGGCATCGGCATCACGGTGATCGAGGCTCAGCTGGAGGCCGGCGCTTTCATCCAGGCGGTGCTGGAGGGGCTGGCAGCCGGGACGTTTGTCTACATCACCTTCCTAGAGATCCTTCCCCATGAACTCAACTCCCCTGAGCGGCCTCTACTCAAAGTGTTCTTCCTCCTGTGTGGTTTCTCTGTAATGGCTGGTCTGTGTTTTCTGGGCTGAAAAATATTTTTCATTTTTTGTGCCCTACAGCCAGAATACTGGAGCCTCGAGGAAATCACGCTCAGTGAGATTTCACAAACTGCATGTGATTTTAAGAAAGCGAAAGGCACAGTTTGCTTGTTTTTTGAGGAACTGCTGATGTTTTTAAAAACTTTTACCAGATCATTTATCAGTTTTAAATATGACAATGATTTTGCTGACATGCAAATGGAGACTATTACAAGTATTTTTTTTTTTTTTTACTTGAACTTGTTTTACCTTTTGTTTAACTTAACATATTTTATCAGTGAAATTGTTTTCATGCCATTCTTGTTTCCTCTGACTTGCATAACACTATCCACAAACCACCAACTGACTGATTTAAATGTTTTAATTAATTTTTAAATCATTTTTATACACTATGAACACTGACTGCAGTATTTCTGTATGTTTCATACAGTTATTCAGTATATACACATTTGTTGTCCTTTACATGCCACATTTCCTGTAAATTCAATGTTCAGCCAAATGTTTTGACTAAAAAGTTTGGACTCGTGATCATAAATCATTTGATGAGATTTCACAGTAAACTGAGACAAAATGGTGTAACTAGTATTGTGTTTTTTTTTTTTTTTAAGAATACATACACTTCCAGTCAAAAGTTTTTGAACAATTAGATTTTTAATGTTTTTTTTTTTTTTAAGAAATCTCTTCTGCTCACCAAACCTGCATTTATTTGATCCAAAGGACAGTAAAAACAGTACAATTTTAAAATATTTTTACTATTTAAAATAACTGTTTTCTATTTTGAAATGTTATTTATTCCTGTGATCGAAGCTTCATTTTCAGCATCATTATTCCAGTCCTCAGTATCACACGATCCTTCAGAAATCATTCTAATATTCTGATTTGCTGCTCAAAAACAGCACAGCTAAGTAGAATCAGGCTTCTCTGATGAACAGAAAGTTCAGAAAAACAGCATTTATCTGAAATAGAAATCTTTTGTATCATTATAAATGTCTTTATCATCACTTTTGATCAATTTAAACCATCTTTAAGCGTATTATCAATAAAAAAAAATGTTTCTTAAACAGCAAATCAGCATATTAGAATGATTTCTGAGGGATTATGTAATACTGAGGACTGGAATAATGATGCTGAAAATGTAGCTTTGAGCACAGGAATAAATAACATTTTAAAATAGAAAACAGTTGTTTTAAATAGTAAAAATATTCTAAATTGTACTTTGGATCAAACGAAGAGACTTCTTTAAAAACATAAAAAATCTAACTGTTCAAAAACTTGACTGGTAGTGTATGTACAGCAAATGTATATGTGACCCTGGACCACAAAACCAGTCTTAAGTCGCTGGGGTATATTTGTAGCAATAGCCAAAAATACATTGTATGAGTCAAAATTATTGATTTTTCTTTTATATGTCAAAAATCATTAGGAAATTAAGTAAAGATCATGTTCCATAAAGTTTTTTTTTTGTAAAATTCCTACTGTAAACCTATCAAAATGTAATTTTTGATTAGTAATATGCATTGTTAAGATTTAACAATGCATAGTAATATGCATTGTTAATTTGGACAACTTTAAAGGTGATTTTCTCAGTATTTTGATTTTTTTGCACCCTTAGCTTCCAGATTTTCAAATAGTTGTATCTCAGCCAAATATTGTCCTATCCAAACAAACTATACATCAATAGAAAGCTTATTTATTGAGCTTTCATATGTATACATCTCAGTTTTGTCAAATTTAACCTTATGACTGGTTTTGTGGTCCAGAGTCACGTATGTGTTTTGTGCCTTTATTTGTAAGAAAACTAACAAATGGCATGTTACTGATTTAAGTGTGTAAATGCCTTTACTAAACACTAGCACTAAATTCTCTTAAAGTTCATGTTTAAGTGACATCTCTGGCGTTTGTTTAGTTTGCTTTCTGTTTCAACATGCTCTGTTTGTGATAAAATAGCACAGTATGATCTGAAACATGGTTTAAACTTGGCTTGAACTAGCAATACCACGTGTAGCCTCAAGATGCCAGACTTCAATACAGAGTGTCAGTAAAGTATTGCCTATGTTCAGAACTGCATACTACTAGTACTGTTTTTGCAGTAAGTGAATTGTTAATATGCACAGATTTCAGTATCTCATTTGAACAGAATGAGGATGTGTACATTTTTCTTATTTTGCCTAAATATCTTAAATTTTCATTTAGCACAGCCCTTCACAAACTACAGAAGATACTTGCATGTTTCCCAGAAGACAAGTCTCAATGCATTGTTTCCTTCTGAAGCATCAGTGAGGTTTGAACCTTCTGTAATAGTTGCATATGAGACTCTCAGTCATCCTCAGTGTGAAAAGATGGATCTCAAAATCGTACAGTCATTGTTGAAAAGGGTTCAAATACACAAAAATGCTGAAAAACCAAAGAATTTGAAGGATTCATGAACAACCATCACTAAACAGTTGTGGATCATTCAGGTAACAACACAGTATTAAGTATCAAGTGTATGTAAACTTTTGAACAGGGTCATTTTTATAAATTCAACTCTTGTATTTTCTCTTGTGGACTATATGTAAATGTTTTATGTGGAATATTCAGGTCAGTACTAAATAAAAGCAAAAAGTATCTGGACACTTAACCCAGACATACTTTTTTTTTCTCGAATGAACTGCATTAAGTGTGGCGTACGTGTCCAAACACATTTTTGGGGCCACTGTATTTTTGAAAAGAATCACAAAATAAAACGGTAACAAAGTCCAGCACTAATGAGTGAAATGCTATGCAGTGAGGGTCGTTCATTTGTGCCTGTGCAGCAGAGCAGCAGGGTTTTGTGACGGACTCGCACAAGAACTGTTCCTCCACTGCTCATTATCGGGTTTACGCTCACATGCCTGAATGGATGGCATCTTTGCAGACCTGTCTGTCGCCTGTCCTAAATTCACCCCGCAGCCTGAATCTTTAGCATGCAATGTAATTATGAATGAAACCAGTGCGAATAGGTGCGCATTTCGCAAATGACAGCTAAATCGTTGATTACATTTATTTTTTTATTATAATGTATTATTGGTTGCAAGACCCAAAACTTTAATTACAAAAAGTGCTTGCCGCGGAGGGTTTAAAGAGGGAATTAGGATTGCTCAACGAGGATTAAAGTGTAAAACCAATGCAGTTCACAAAGCGTTTAATAATGTAACTGTGAAACAAAGTCAATCGCAGGATTAGTTTTTCAGATCGCAGTTCGTCTGTGTGCTTGATTTGATGCCGATGCTTTGAGGCTGTCAAGAATGAGCTGTTATTTTGTTGTATTTGCAACTCGCATCTGTTGCTGTATTCTAGTCTATGACAAAGCGGAGAGTTGAGGCTTTTTAATCCAGATCACCAAAATAAAGTCTTTACCTAGAGGAGGTGAGGATGGGAGGATTTGGCTTCCATCTTGCTCTTTAAATTGACATTTTAAGCACTGGATGCATCTGTTCACGACTTCTAGTAGCCCAAAACACTCTCGTTTTTGCTTATCCGCCTTATTTTTCAGGTAAGAGCAGACGCCATTTTAAACTTGAATGTGCGAGATTTCCGGTTTCATTAGAACTGTTATTTTCGATCTACAAAAACAGTCGATTTTGCTGCTTGATATTGCAAAGTTGTATTACTGGTCTTAAAGGAGTAGTTCAGTTTTAGAACAAACATTTACAGATAATGTACTCACCCCCTTGTCATCCAAGATGTTCATGTCTTTCTTTCTACAGTCGTAAGGAAATTATGTTTTTTGAGGAAAACATTTCAGGATTTCTCTCCATATAATGGACTCATATGGTGCTCCCGAGTTTGAACTTCCAAAATGCAGCTTCAAAGGGCTCTAAACAAGAAGTACGAGCGTTTGAGATTACAAATTATATAAATTGTAAATGTTTTTAGAAAATAACCGATCATTTCTTAGGCTTGATCATTTAGAGCCCTTTGAAGCCTTATTTAAACTGCATTTTGGAAGTTCAAACTCGGAGGCACCTTAAAAGAGAGAAATTCTGAAATGTTTTCCTCCAAAAAAAAAAAAAACACCATTTCTTTACGACTGAAGAAAGAAAGACATGAGCATCTTGGATGACAAGAAGGTGAGTACATTTTCTGTACATTTTTGTTCTGAAAGTGAACTACTCCTTTAAGTAGCACGGGTATATTTGTAGCAATGGCCAAAAATACATTGCATGGGTCAAAATTATCAATTTTTCTTTTATGCCAAAAATCATTTGTGTATTAGGTAAAAATCATGTTCCATGAAGATATTTTGTAAATATCTACCATAAATATATCAAAACTTATTTCTTGATTAGTAATATGCATTGCCAACAACTTTGCAACATTGCCAACAAACATTTACAGATAATGTACTCACCCCCTTGTCATCCAAGACGTCTATGTCTTTCTTTCTTCAGTCGTAAGGAAATGAATGTTTTTTGAGGAAAACATTTCAGGATTTCTTTTCATATAGTGGACTTCTATGGTGCCCCAAAGTTTGAACTTCCAAAATGCAGCTTCAAAGAGCTCTATATGAGAAGTATGAGCATTTCAGATTAAAGTATATAAATTGTAAATGTTTTTAGAAAATAACCGATCATTTTGCTAGATAAGGCCCTTCTTATAGGCTGTGATCATTTAGAGCCCTTTTTTAGCCTCATTTAAACTGCATTTTGGAAGTTCAAACTCGGAGGCACCTTAGAAGTCCATTATCTCGAGAGAAATCCTGAAATGTTTTCCTCAAAATACACCATTCCTTTACGACTGAAGAAAGAAAGACATGAACATCTTGGATGACAAGAGGGTGAGTCCATTATCTGTACTTTTTTGTTCTGAAAGTGAACTACTCCTTTAAGTAGCACGGGTATATTTGTAGCAATAGCCAAAAATACATTGCATGGGTCAAAATGATCAATTTTTCTTTTATGCCAAAAATCATGTGTATTAGGTAAAGATCATGTTCCATGAAGATATTTTGTAAATTTACTACCGCAAATATATCAAAACTTATTTTTTTTATTAGTAATATGCATTTTTGCCCATTTCATGATCTGCCAAATAAAAAGTCTGACTGCTTAAAGGTATAGTTCTGTCATTAATTACTCACCCTCATGTCGTTCCAACCTGTAACACATTTTGTTCATCTTCAGAACACAAATTAAGATATTTTTGATGAAATCCGAGAGCTCTCCAACCCTTTATAGACAGCAAGGGTACTACCATGTTCAAGGCCCAGAAAGGTAGTAAGTACAATAAGAATAAAATAGTCCATGTGACATGAGTGATTCAACCATAATTCTTTGAAGCTACAAGAATAACTTTGTGTGCAAAAAAACAACAACTTTATTCACCAATTTCTTGTCAGTCTTTGATGCAGGTTCATGAGAGCACCACAAAGTCTGCCTGTGGTGCTGCTGATGCAGGAGCCTGTATTTTTATATACTAGTGTATATATATATATATATATATATATATCAGATTGTTAAAATAATTAATCAATTATTTATCATATTCTGCTATTTTCCATAGGCACTAATGGTCTATGACCTCAACAAAAAAAAAAAGCAAACAAAAAAATCTAAATTTTCCAAACTGTCATATGAAATGATCAAATATCAAAAAAGCTTTAATCTTTATCAAAAATATCTCATTCTCTAATCACACTGCATGTAGAATATTTGTTATACTGCTAATGTAATCTATTCACGTATTCTTTATGATCATCGCTATTGGTATAGGCATCACAAATGAAGCGTGACAGAATGTGTATGTTCATTTCTCATCAAGCACAGCATGGCTGTTCTCTGTAGTTCTGTGCATCTTTATTCAGCGGAAAGACGCCTCTGTATAAAGAGCTTATGTAATTCTAGAGGTCACAACAAATGACTTCATCTTCTTATTATTGCTGGAAGGCAAGGATGGATGGGTCTGTAGGCCTCAGTGTTGGGAGTAACGCATTACAATTTAGACAGTAATATTGTAATGTAACTAATTACTTTTAAAAGACAGTAGCTAATAATATATAATGTATTACATTTTGGAAGTAACTTGCACAACACTGGTAGGCCTACACAATATAGGCCTATGTGACTGACAGCAACCACATAGGAACATGCTAAGAACCAGGTATAACACCCTAGCAATGCTGCTGCTGCTTGTCTTGTTTCTTTTACTTCCAATATTCTTCAATAAACTAAATTTTTCAGTAAACAAACCTTAATATCTTTAATCATTTTGCATCTCAAATACAGTATGTTGATTTAGGAATGCTTAGATATTCTAGATAAAATACTAATTTAGGAAAATGAATTATTCAATGCTTAGCAGCTCATTAGTAAATATACATTCAAATAGCTAGAAATAAAACCTCAATTGACTTTTTTTAATCATGCACATGACTACACTACCAGTCAAAACTTATTTCTTTTAAAGAAGTCTCTTCTGATCACCAAGCCTGCATTTATTTGACCCCAAGTACAGCAAAAACAGTAAAATTGTGAAATATTTTTACTGTTTAAAATAGTGCTTTATATTTGAATATATTTAAAAGGTAATTAAAAATAATTTCCTGTGATTTCAAAGCTGAATTTTGAGTATCATTTGTCTTGTCACATGATCCAAATCATTCTAATATTCTGATTTGCTGCTCAAAACTATTATTATTATGTTGAAAACAGCTGAGCAGAATTTTCATCCCTTTTGATCAATTTAAAGCATCCTTGCTAAATAAAAGTATTTCGTTTTTATAATTATAATCAAAGAATCCTGAAAAAAAATCAAAGGAATAAATTACATTTTAAAATATGTTCAAATAGAAAGCCGTTATTTTAAATAGTAAAAATATTTAAACATTTTACAGTTTTTGCTGTACTTTGGATAAAATAAATGCAGGCGTTAGGAGCAGAAGAAACTTCTTTAAAAAATAAAAATAAAAAATCTTACTGTTCAAAAACATTTTATTTGTGTACATGAATTAGTGATGTGTTCTGCATTACACAATGTTTCTTATTTACTATTCTCATTTATTATTATACTTATGGCATACTATTTTTCTGACCTCAACACAATCATAAACAACTATGTACTAAAGTTTTTATTTTTATGGTTTTATCCACCTGGTGATGTTTCGTGGTTGGGCTCATTCGGTCCCTCCCCTCGTGAGTGTTTATCATGTAGATGAGATGAATGTGTTGTGAGTTATGGGGTGTGACAGGTTAATCTCACAGTAAGCAGTGTCCGCCTGCACCCCTCATCTCCAGTCTCCAAGCTTGCACTTCTCAATCTCCCTCGGCTGAGGTAAGTCACAGTCTCTGAGGCTTATTAATGCTCCATGCATGTTCTGTTTTAAAGCTGACAGGTTAAGAGGATGCCGGGACTGGATTCAGGGTGCACTGGCTGATACTTAAAACAAGCTTTTAGTTGCACCATTTATTTATTAATTGGCTGAATGAATACAGATCTTTAGCTTTATCAAATAGTATTGCTGATCATGATTGTCTAACAGAAAAAATACAGTTTTTATACTGTTGCTCTCTAATCAGGCAAAATGCTTGATGATATTAATAATAATCTGAATGCATCAAATGTAATGTGTCTATCTATCTATCTATAGGCAAAAATATTCAAACTTTAAAGATTTTTAAGCTATTTTAAGCTATTTTAAGCTATTAAGGTATCGTCAAGCCTATGTCAAATATTAAAATGTTTTAATTAATGACTAATTTATGTGGGTAAATCTTTTTAAATAATAACTTATCTGAATTAATTATATGCATACTGTATATATGAAATTATCTTTTTTATGTTTATGTTCAAGTTTAACAGACTAAAACTGCAAAATTGTAATAAAATAATTTAATTTTTTTTTTAAAGTAGCTACATGATGCAAATTGAACAAATCATACAAAAATTAATCTGTACAAATAAAGTGAAGATTGTTGCAGCAAAGATTAGAAAATCCTTAAGAAACAAGATTATTTTAGAGAATTAATCCTCAGAACGACCTTTCCTGTGACCTTTCTCACATTAACATTTAGTTTTAAGGAAAAGAATCTAAATGCAAACGTTGTAAACGTATTGTCTTATACTGTATTCAACTCTCAAATATTACATTTCAACCAATATTATGATAAATCTAAAGATGCACAGTGAAATGTGACCCTGGACCACAAAACCAGTCATAAGGGTGTTTTTTTTTAAGGGCAGACACTGCAGGCAAAAATGCAGTTTTTTATGCACCTGTCAAGTTTGAGATTTTGTGCTTTTTGGTTTTTCATAAAGTGTTTTTTCAGACTAGTGGAAAGAAAACATCCAAAAGACACTGTTAAGTGTTTCTTTTATAGCACTTTATCTGTTTATAGATTCAATTGCAATACATATTTTTAAAGGCAGTTTTTTGCTCCTACACTGAGCCATAAATCTCCACTTCAATAGCACTTAAAACTTTACATTTTTATTCCTGACTTTATCCTGAAGGGATTTGTTCATATATAATTAGCTTGATTTTATACAACAATTTATTCCCCCAATTTTTAAAAAAAAAATTGTTTTCTATCTGTTCTAAGTTTTATCTGAATTATGGAGTGACAAAATGAGAAATTCCAAAATTCCATCTGTACAAATGTTTGACTCTAATGTCAAAAAATTAAGAATTTTAAAACTGTCCTCATCCACTGTTTAGATTTTTGTATTAGAAATGTATGCAGATAAGCAAATATTTAATGAAATAATGCCTCATTTGCATATTTAAACATAGCATTTTAGAGAACTTGTAATACCAAAATTGTTAGCAATTATCAATGTAATCAATCGACTGAGGAAGTAAAGCGATAATTATTAGTTATTTGTTTTACCCTATTGACCTGCAGTGTCTCGCCTTACATTGAGATTTATACATCATTTAAAAGCTGAATAAATATATAATACACTTTTGATTGATGTGTGGTGTGTTAAGGACATTATTTGAAAATCAGGAATCTGAGGGTGTAAAAAAAATGGCCTTTAAAATTGTCTAAATTTAGTGCTTACCAATGCATATCACTAATCAGAAATTAAGTTTTGATACATTTATGGTAGAAAATTTACAAAATATCTTCATGGAACATGATCTTTACTTAATATCCTAATGATTTTTGGCATAAAAGAAAATGTATCATTGACCCATACAATGTATTTTTGACTATTGCTACAAAAAATATACCCGTGCTACTTAAGGCTTTTAAGGTTTTTTGTTCCAGGGTCACAAATATGATACATTTTTCAGTTTCCGTTCAGCCACTGGAGGATCTCAGCATCATGGCTGCTGTAAGTAACTTCTCTTTCATCTTCCATAATAACCTCTATTGTTAAATGCAGTCTGTGGGATGAACTAATCTCTTGTTTTTCAAGGTGTTCTTGAGGTCATGTGATGGGGATTATTAAACAGTCACTGGTTTACTGAGAGTTGGGGGTCTCCACAGCAGACACATGGGATTAGCTTTCTTTAAAGCCTCTTGTCTGTGATTCTGTCAAGCATGGCACATAATATAATGCTTTCTTTTCATTTTCATCCCATTAGACTGGAACATTTCGCATGGTGTCTGAGGAGGAGCAGGCGTTACGTGCTAAACTTGAACATTTGAGCGTTAAGGACCACGGGCCGGTGTACGGACCTTGTAAGAAACTACCCGATCACACAAAACAGAAGGTATCACTGACTATATTATACCCTGCTATAATGCTTATAATCATATTTTATTTGCACATAAATGCACATAAATTCATCTTCCTCTCTTAAAGGCTAAAGATGAACTGAATGAAACAGAAGAGAGGAAAGTATCTTCTATAAAGGAATTGAGGGCCATGATAAAAGAAAAGGCAAGTGAAGGGGAAAATCTAGCCAAGGCTGTGGAAGAAAAGTTCGAGAACGAACCAGATTCCCTTCTTCTGAGATTCATACGTGCCCGAAAGTTTGACGTGACGAGAGCACATGAGCTTATGAAAGGTAAAGCTTTTATTAAATGCATTTACACTCTATTGTTTTACATCTAAGTTGTGTCATTGTGGCCATCTAAATATGCTTTTGTCTCCATCTATGCATCCTCAGGCTCTGGGACAGGGAGAAATTCTGTTTTAATTGGGGCTTTCTCAAAACGTTCAAAGAGAGCCTTTGTGCAGAAATAGGGCAGGTTCTTGTTCTCTGAGAACAGGCAGACAGGCTGGGCTTTGATGTTCTGTGTGTTTCACACAAACTGACATTTCTAATACTCATGCGCGGCCCACAGAAACATGGCAAGCGCACTCGCACACATGACTAAACCTTTCAATGCATGAGAACCAGGACGAAATACTGCAAAAGAGCGATGCTGCATTAAATGAGCAAAACACACTAAGATACAATGACAAGAAACATTGATATTAGTCACATTTTAAATGCCAATGCTTTTTGGATTGCCGTTTCATAAACAGAGAGACATACATTAACTATATAAACCTACCTTAATTATAATTGACACAGATTTCAAATATATTTGAATTATTTTTTGCTGAAAAGCCTGTTGTACACAATCTACTATATGCCTTTTTAGCAAGTAAAAGGCATTTTAGTATCATTCTAAAAAAAAAAAAAACATGGTTCACGTCTTGAGAAATCGTTTTATATAGTAAACAAAAACTAAGTCTTATATTGTTAAGTAAGTATATTTTAAATGAACACATTCTGGACTGAAGCAATTACTTTATTATCTATACACAGGTTCAAATTTAAGTATCAAATATGATAATCAGGCTTTTAAGGAGCGTTTATTTGTAAATCTCTCAAATCATCACTATTGCTTTGCATTATATGTTTTGTCCTACAAAACTAACTTTCGAGTATACAACTAAGCATTAAATACAGCTGAGGTAAAAAGCTTATATGCACCATGCAGCATCTTCAAAATGTTAATTATTTTACCAAAATAAAAGAGATCATACAAAATGCATGTTCTTTTATATTTAGTACTGATGTGAATAAGAAATTTCACATCAAAGATGTTTGCATATAATCCACAAGAGAAAATATTTTTTTTAAATGACCCTGTTCAAATCTTTACATACACTTTATTCTTAATACTGTGATATTACCTGAATGATCCACAGCTGTGATTTTTTAAGTGATAGTTGTTCATGAGTCCTTTGTTTGTTCTGAACAGTTAAACTGCCTGCTGTTCTTTAGAAAAATCTTTCAGGTCCCACAAATTCTTTGGTTTTTCAGCATTTTTGAGAGACTCATATGCAACTATTACAGAAGGTTCAAACGCTCACTGATGCTCCAGAAGGAAAAATGATCCATTAAGAGACAGGGGTGTAAACTTTTAAACAGAATCGAGATTGTTTCCCAGGAGTCAAAAAAAAAATTACATTTACACTGATCTTTAAATCTAAAAAGTTTTCACTCCCAGCTCTTAATACATAAGCTGTGTCTCATTTAGAAGGCTGTGCCCTCAGGAGGTCGCATTCAAAGGCTGCATACGTCATCATCTGTCTCATTTCAGAAAAGCAAGCAGGACACTTCAAATGCGACCTTCTTTCACAGGAATTCGAAGGATGCATGAGGTGTATCCTTTGCTACTACATATAACCCACAATTCTTTGCGTCGCCGTAAACAACTATCGTTAATTTGAAAAAATGCCGAAAGCGAAGATGTGGTGTTTACCATTTAAATAGGTAAAAACGGATAAACTTTGTTCTTAATATCCTCCTATTTTTTTCTCTAACAGATATGCTGCAGCTCTTCAAACACTGAATAAAATAAAACAAGTAAAAGCAATTTTTTTTTAAATTACTTTCCAAATTTAAAAATAATTTTTCTTCATTTAAGTAGTGTGAGAGTGCAACGATGCTCTAAATTTGTTGGCATAGCGACGTGATAAATCCTGTTTCCTTTTCCACTTTTTTTTTCACCCGTCCTACGAAGGCCGTCTCGTTTTAGTTCTAAGTTAAGGACACTTCGTATACACATCCTACAAAGGATGCAAACTCCAGAGGATTCGACCTCCGGAGGACGCAGCCTTCTAAATGAGACACAGCTATTGTTTCCTTCTGGAGCATCAGTGAGTGTTTGAACCTTCTGTAATAGTTGCATATGAGTCCCTCAGTTGTCCTCAGCATGAAAAGATGGATCTCAAAATCATACAGTCATTGCTGGAAAGGGTTCAAATACACAAAAATGCTGAAAAACCAAAGAATTTGTGGGACCTGAAGGATTTTTCTGAAGAACAGCAGGTTCAGGACCAACAAGGGACTCATGAACAACTATCACTAAATTAAAAAAAAGACAGCCGTGGGTCATTCAGGTAACAACACAGTATTAGGAATCAAGTGTATGTAAACTTTTGAACAGGGTCATTTTTATAAATTGAACTATTATTTTCTCTTGTGAAATATCTTATTCAAGTCAGTACTAAAAAAATAGCATGCATTTTGTATTGCCTTTATTTGGTATAATAATAAACATTTTGCAGATTTTGCAAGGTATATGTAAAATTTTGACCTCAACTGTATTTTTGGTAGATATAGAGTGACATCTAAATTTTTTTGCATTTTGTGCAAGAAGTCTTCTACAGTGTTATAAAACAGTCACTGATTTACATTACAAGCTATAAGAATCTTTGTGGCCATATAAATATCAGAAACGGCACCAAATTGCATTTTTATAATCACACTATATGAGCCATAGAAGTCTGATTTACCAATTATGATTCTTTTTTTTAAGTTTTAAATGTTGTCTAAAGTTTCTAAAGCTTTACAAGATTAAACACTACATATACATAGACAATTATTGTCATAATAAAATAAACAGCATATCATCTGGTTTTTGAATAATATGACAAGACATTGATATCTTGGCAAATGTAAGATAGGTTTAAGACACTGTTGAGATCTTTTCTGATACTCTTGAGGCCTTAATAGGGATTCACTTACAATGCCATAAATGACCAAATCCTGAATAGTCTATTTGTTTTTCTCCCCCTTTGACAGGTTACGTGCGTTTTAGACGAGACTATCCAGAGTTGTTTGAGAATTTAACTCCAGAGGCTGTGCGCAGTACCATTGAAGCCGGTTACCCACGAATACTTTCCACTAGAGACAAGTTTGGCCGAGTAGTGTTGCTCTTCAACATCGACAACTGGGATCTAGAGGAGGTCACTTTTGATGAAGTATGTGTGCTATTTATTATAGCCTAGGTTACATCCACTGTACAAAAATACAGGTGTTTATAATTATAGCTAACATTTTTTTTATACTGGCATTATGATAATCTGCGTATCTACTTTACTTTAAAGAACATGACTAAATAATAGAAATATTT
This sequence comes from Garra rufa, assembly GCF_049309525.1. Taxonomy (NCBI): domain Eukaryota; kingdom Metazoa; phylum Chordata; class Actinopteri; order Cypriniformes; family Cyprinidae; genus Garra; species Garra rufa. Next base: position 57,118,659 of record NC_133363.1, read on the forward strand.
TTGTAAATTTACTAATCAGTAAACATATGTGCCCCTGGACCACAACACCTGTCTTAAGTAGCACAGGTATATTTGTAGCAATAGCCAACAATAATTGTATGGGTAAAAACGGATGAATTTTTTTTATGCCAAAAATCATTAGTTAATTAGGTAGCTATCATTAAAATCATGTTTCATGAAGATATTTTGTAAATTTCTTACCATAAATCAAAACTTAATTTCTGATTAGTAATATGAATTGCTAGGAACTTCATTTGGACATCATTAAGGACGATTTTCTCAATATTTAGATATTTATTTATATTTTGCACTCTCAGATTCCAGATCTGTTTTTAGTTGTATCTAGACCAAATGTTGTCCTATCCTAACAAACCATACTTCAGTGGAAAGCTTATTTATTTCAAATACATTGACCTTTATGACTGGCTTTGTGGTCCAGGGTCACAGATTTGAATCATTTGCACAGGATTTTATGTTTAAAAATTAATGTTTAATGTCCATATTATTAATAAATGCATAGAGTGAATCCAGGTAAACTGGGCCACATTTTACAAGTGAGATGAGTGACAAAAAGTGACCCAGTTTACTTAAATTCACCCTGAGTACTTCTTTATAAGATGAAAATACAAGCAAAAGAATATTTGGGGGCCATTGCAAAGTGCATTATTGTATTTAATACATAGGGGAAAAAAGAGCATTCTTGTCAGTTTGTAATGGCTCTTTAGCATATCTAGAAATACGGAGTTAATAAAGAGAAGTCTTCCTTTTAAGGAACGACACTTTCTAAAAGCCTTATGCAGATGTCAATTTAAATGATGTGACAGATTAATCACTGAAAATGAAATGTCATTTTCTAAAAAGAATGCATTGTGTAGAGATCAAAAATAATTCGAAATGTGTTTCTTTACACTGGCTTTCCCTCAAACCAGTGTTAGCTTAGGATCATTGATTTACTATTACAGTTTTATTAATATTTTGAATTAGTTGTCATTTATTTTTTTGTTTTCTTTTTAGTTTTCATTTAAAGGGGTCATCGGATGGCCATTTTCCACAAGTTCATATGATTCTTTAGGGTCTTAATGAAAAGTCTATAATATACTTTAGTTAAAACTTCTCAATAGTAGTGTAAAAACCACCCTTTTACCTTGTCAAAATCAGCTCTGCAAAAAAGCAACTCATTTTATTGCATGGTCCTTTAAATGCTAATGAGCTCTGCTCGCCCCACCCTTCTCTGCTGTGGGATTATGAGCCGTAATGTTTACTTTAGCTGCATTTAGCGGCAAAACTTGCCAACAAGCACATTATTAAGAAAGGAAATTTGCAAAGATGCATTAAAAAACCCTTATACTCACTTCTGCTGTGGGTGAAGCTGCATCAGGAACGATTCACAAGAACATAGATGCATATGTAGATCGGGATCGGCACTTTCCTTTCAAAAACGAAAGTAACATTTATCCTTTGCATCTTCAGAGGCTCAGATTTCAGGAGTAAATGACTGCTTTGTTCATTATTACATCCAACAACAGAACACATCAATCGCTCAATCTGAGACATTCCTGTCTGAGTCATACAATGGTGATCGGAGTCAGCTCAGTGAGGGCGGGTCTAAGGTAAGGCGCTCATGTCAATCAACTATCGTGGGAGTGGCCTCTGTCTGTGTGTCATCACACTAACAACAAGCTGAGAATGACCTGATTTTAAAAAGGGGATATTACTTTTAAAGATAAAAAAATACCACTGGGTGTTTTTTTATCATTGTAGGGTGGTTGTGTACACAAACTGCCAACACACATTAATGTTCAAACAACTTGGAAAAGTGAGTTTTGCATCCAATGACCCCTTTAAGTTTGAATCATTTTATTGTGCGTTTTGTAATTTTTATTACTTCGCTTTTAAAAAAAAAAAAAAAGTCTATATGGCTAACTTAATAAGGTTCATTAGTTAACATGAACTAAGAATAAACATGAAACAAGAACAATACTTCTACAGCATTTATTAATCTTAATTTCAGCATTTACTAATGCATTATTAAAATCATGCACAAGGTGTGTTTGTTAACACTAGTTAATGCACTGTGAACTAATATGAACAAACAATGAATGACTGTATTTTTATTAATTAAGATTTACAACGATTAATAAATTGTGTAAATGTACTGCTCATTGTTTGTTCATCTTAGTATATACATTAACTAATCTTAACAAATGACATCTTATTGTAAAGTGTTACCAAAATATTGTATTTATGGTGGCCGAGAGAGCTCAATATGCTGCAACTTAAGAAAACACATGCAAGCAGAAAAAAACGTCAACAACTTAAAAAAAACCATCTTCATCAGTTTGACAACACAGGCGCTGCAAATCCTCGCAACACAAATACGGAAACGCGCTGCAAACACAAAAAAAAGCGCTGATAAAGGTGATAGTTCATCTTTATCACCTTTTAGTTCACCGACAACACCTCTGCTCTGACCAACAACCACTGAACAAATAATCAGGTCCCAGAGGTCCCCCTGAAACATTTCCGTTGTGCTCCATGCTATTTGCAGTGCTTTTTTTTTGTGTGTTTGCAGCGTGTTTGTGTGTTTGTGTTGCGAGGATTTGCAGCGCCTGTGTTGTCAAACTGATGAAGATGTTTTTTTTTAATTTGTTGTCGTTTTTTTCTGTTTGCATGTGTTTTCTTAAGTTGCAACGCGTTGAGCTCTCTCAGCCACCGTACATTTTAGTTCAAGTAACCGAAAAAATTTTATGTGCAACTTTTTAATGGTTTTAGATTTATTTAAAATATTTTAACATTAACCCTTTTTTTCACAGACTCTGCGTGCCTACTGCGTAATCCTCGAGAGACTTCTAGAAAACGAAGAGACCCAAATCAATGGCTTTGTCCTCATTGAGAACTTCAAGGGCTTCACGATGCAGCATGCGTCCGGCATCAAACACACCGAGCTGAAGAAAATGGTGGACATGCTACAGGTAGCACCTTATATTGCCTTCAGACCACAACCTCATATTTCATATAGCACTGGCTGATATAAAGCTTGCACTGTCTGTATGATACAGGACTCTTTCCCGGCTCGATTCAAGGCGGTGCATGTGATCCACCAGCCCTGGTACTTCACAACCACCTATAATGTGGTGAAGCCCTTCATGAAGAGCAAACTCCTGGAGAGGGTGAGTGGAATGAAGGGGAAAGAGAGGAATTTAAGTGGATGTGGAAAAAATGTAAACAGGGTAGAACAAGACATTCACTATTCTGACAAATGAGTGCAAAAGATGCATGGACTAATTATTTCCACTGTAGAAACTTAAAACCTTGCAGAAATGCACACTCAAAAAACAATTTAATTCTACACAAGAATCACAGCATACTGGGATCACAACTAGTTTTATGTGCACTTTTGAAAATGTGTTTAAGGGATATAGTTCACCCAAAAATGAAAATTCTGTCATTACTTACTCATGTCATTCCAACCTCGTAAGACCGTTGTTCATCTTCAGAACACAAATTAGGATATTTTTGATGAAATCCAAGAGCTGACCCTCCATAGACAGCAAGGGTCCTACCACAGCCAAGGCACAGAAACATAGTTAGGATTTCGTTGAAATAGTCCATATGTGACCCTGGACCACAAAACCAGTCTTAAGTCGCTGGGGTATATTTGTAGCAATAGCCAAAAATACATTGCATGGGTCAAAATTTTTGATTTTTCTTTTATGCCAAAAATCATTAGGAAATTAAGTAAAGATCATGTTCCATGAAGATTTTTTGTAAAATTCCTACTGTAAATATATCAAAATGTAATTTTTGATTTGTAAAATGCATTGTTAAGAACCTAATTTGGACAACTTTAAAGGTGATTTTCTCAGTATTTAGATTTTTTTGCACCCTCAGATTCCTGATTTTCAAATAGATGTATCTCGGTCAAATATTGTCCTATCCTAACAAACCATACATCAATAGAAAGCTTATTTATTGAACTTTGTGATGTATAAATCTCAGTTTTGTAAAATTTAACCTTATGACTGGTTTTGTGGTCCATGACATTAGCGGTTTAAATGTAATTTTATGAAGCTATGAGAATACTTTTTGTGTGCAAAGAAAACAAAAAGAACAACTTTGTTTACTCTCAATAATGGCAGCAGACTGTGCTGGGAGATAAGAAATGGTTGAATTAAGTTATTTTTGTTGCAACAGAATTCTCATTTTTGGTTGAACTGTCCTTTTAAATAAGAAACCTGAACCTGTTTATCTACTAGGTTTTTGTTCATGGTGATGAGCTGGGTGGATACTTCAGGGACTTTGGTGCTGAAATCCTTCCTCCGGATTTTGACGGGACGGGTCCCAGCTGTGACGGCAAAGAGACGGCGATTAAGCTGTTTGGATCCGAAGATACGGCCCTTTAAACAATGCAAGCCAATAGCACAACACTTTGACCTTTTGTTTGTTTGATATACACTACCAGTCTAGTGTTTTTCAACAGTAAAAACGTTAATGTTTTTAAAGACATCTCTTATTATCACCAAGCCTGATCCAAAGTAGAGCAAAAACAGTAATAATTTGAAATAGTTTTGCTATTTATAATAACTTTTGTAATTTATTCCTGTGACAAAAGTTCAATTTTCAGCAACATTACTCCAGTCTTCAGTGTTACATAATCTTTCAGAAATCATTCTAATATGCTGATTTTCTGTTGAAGAAACATTTATTATTATAATTAAAATTGAAAACAGTTGAGTATATTTTTTCAAGATTATTTTATGAATAGAAATTCAAATGATCAATTTCATATAAATGCTGTTCTTCAGAACTTTCTATGCATGAAAGAAACCCTTTTTTGAAAAAAAAATGATTTCAGAAAGATCACTGAAGACTGGTGTAATGATGCTAAAAATCAGCTTTGAAATCATAGGATTTTAAAATATATTTAAATAGAAAACCTTTATTGCAAATCGTGAACAGATTTCAAAATGTGACTGTTTTTGCTGTACTTTGAATCAAATAAATGCAGAACACACTTTTTCAAAAACATTACAAATCTTTGTTTAAAAACTTTTGACTGGTAGTGCATGGTTAAAATGTTTTATAGAAACTATGAAGGAAATTATTACAATTGTAGAGTTTAATCATTTTAACCAGTGTATTACAATAAAAGTATAAAATGCAGGTCCTGTTAAGATAGTACACATATCACTGGCTGATACCTAAAATGTCTGACTTATCTGACATTTGTTTTAAACAGAGAAAGTTTGCTGAAGTGTCTTTTATAATTCGCCTTGAAAACAGTGGCCTGAAATTTATCAAAAGTAAGTTTTGTACTAGTTGTGTGTTTAAAACAAGTGTAGTAATTAGACACGAATGCATCATTACAAGCATTGACCAATAAATAATACTTTGTGTTAAGTAGACATAATGTGGTTGTTGCTGTTAACCCATGTTGGTTCTTCTAGACTCAGAGCTTTAGTGTTAAGTCTAATTGACATTTTCAATAAAGTGAGCAAAATGTTGATGTTTTGTACTTCTGATGTCCACATAAAGGGTCCAAACTGAACAAATTTACATGTGAAAAAACAGTTTCCACTAAAATAATAATTATTGAGCAGCAAATCAGTATATTAGAATGATTTCTAAAGGATCATGTGACACTGAAGACTGGAGTTATGAAGCTGAAAATTCAGCTTTGCCATCAAAGGAATAAATTACATTTCAAGGTATATTCAAATCGAAACCAGTTATATTAAGTTGTAACAATATTCCACAATATGACTGTTTTTATTTTTGATCAATTAAATGCAAATTAATTGCAAAATGCAATTAAATGGTATTTTGTATATATTCCAGTCAAAAGTAAGATTCAAAAGTCTCTTCTGCTCACTAAGGCTGCATTTATTTGATCCAAAATACAGTAAAAACAGGACAATTTTGAAATATTTTTACTATTCAAAATAAAGGTTTTCTATTTGAATTTATTTTAAAATGTAATTTATTTCTTTGATGGCAAACCTGAATATTCTTCAGAAATCATTCTAACATGCCAATTTGCAGTTCAAGAAACATTTTTTTTATCATTATTATTCTTATTTAAAACATATTTCATACTTTTATTTAGCAAGGTTGCTTTAAATTTATCAAAAGTGACGATAAAAACATTTATAATGTTACAAGATTTCAGATAAATGCTGTTCTTCTAAACTTTCTATTTAAAGAAACCTGAAAAAATCTACTCAGCTGTTTTCAACATAATAATAATAATAGTAATAATAATAGTAATAATAATAATAATGTTTTTTGAGCACTCAGTCGGAATATTAGAATGATTTCTGAGGGATCGTGTGACTGGAGTAATGATGCTGAAAATTCAGTTTTGAAATCATAGAATAAATTATATTTTAAAATATATTCAAATAGAAAATAGTTATTTTAACTATTTCAAAATAACTATTTCAGAATTTTGCTGTTTTTTTGCCGTGCTTTGGATCAAATATACATAGCCATTCAAAAGTTAGGGCTCTATAAGATTTTTTTTAATGTTTCAAAAATATTTTATGCTTATCAAGGCTGCATTTATTTGATCAAAAATACAGAAAGAAACAGTTAGCTTTCTATTTGAATATATTTTCAAATATAATTAATTATTATGATGCAAAGCTTAATTTTAGCACCATTACTCTGGTATTCAGTGTCACATGGTCAGAAATTATTTTAATAAGTTGATTTATTATCAGTTTATATATATATGTGACCCTGGACCACAAAACCAGTCTTAATTCGCTGGGGTATATTTGTAGCAATAGCCAAAAATACATAGTATAGGTCAAAATTATTGATTTTTCTTTTATGTCAAAAATCATTAGGAAATTAAGTAAAGATCATGTTACATTAAGATTTTTTGTAAAATTCCTACTGTAAACCTATCAAAATGTAATTTTTGATTAGTAATATGCATTGTTAAGAACTTAATTTGGACAACTTTAAAGGTGATTTTCTCAGTATTTGGATTTTTTTGCACCCTCAGATTCCAGATTTTCAAATAGATGTATCTCGGCCAAATATTGTCCTATCCTAACAAACCATATATCAATAGAAAGCTTATTTATTGAGCTTTCATATGATGTATATATCTCAGTTTTGTAAAATTTAACCTTATGACTGGTTTTGTGGTCCATGGTCACATATATAAATAAATTGTTATTATAAGTCGTAATATTAGAATGATTTCTGAAGGGTCATGTGACTGGTATAATGAATTAAAAATTCAGCTTTGAAATCACAGGAATAAATTACATTTTAAAATATATTCAAATAGAAAGCAGTTATTTTAAATAGTAAAAATATTTCAGGATTTTACTGTTTTTGCTGTATTTTGGATCAAATGAATGCAGGCTTGGAGAACAGAAGAGACTTCTTTAAAAAAAAAAAAAACATTAAAAATCTTACCGTTCACAAACCTTTGACAAGTAGTGTAAATGACATATTTCATATTTTATGTAAAATATTGTTTGTCTAAAAGAGCTAATACCAACATATTCCATCAAAATAATAAAAATCCCTAATAAAGATATATATCCACTGGAGAAAAATCACATAACAGCAACTTGTTTTTAAACAAGAAAATAATTTATTTCTGGAACACAATAACCATTCTTGTAATAATAAATTATTCAATCACACACCATTGGTTTTCCAAATCAAAAACACACCAGTGATTGAGTTATTATGCTGCATGGGTGTTTTGAGGTCATGAAAAAAAATGACATTCAAAATCCAGCCATCAAACACAATAAACCGTGATGAAAATATGGGTCAGAATAGTAGGAACAGATTTGGTGATCTTCAGTGAAATAATCCCTCACAAGTGACGTCGGGCCGTTTCAGTCTCAAAGCTTTGTGAATATCCTACTCTAGTATTTTGCAAATAGACTTATATATATATATATATATATATATAGACTTTCACTTTCCTTATATAATTTCTATTTGTGACTGCAGCATGAATACAATTTCTCTAAACTCCATTTGACACAATATATTTTTTGGACCTATTTGTCTCAGTTTGGCATGGAGAAAAAGAGAAAAAAATTCAAAGTGTTATTGCTGATCATCAAACAAATCAAAGTTCCCTGGTTTCCGAAAGCAAATTTGTTGGTGGTTTCCAAAAGCAAATTTGTTGGTAGTTTCCATAAGCAAATGTGGTGATATGACGCATTGAAACATTCACATTCACATTCATTTACAGTCATACTTTTGTACATAAGAAAAGAAAAAGACATCCAAATGAATGTAAAATACAAAAATTTGGTTAACGTCTGTAGAGGATGTACAACGTAAGTCCGTGTTTTCTTTGCAAAAAAAGTAAGAGGGAGACATCTGAAAGGCAAACTGGATCGACTTACAGCAGAGATTGAATTTGTGCTGGTGCAAAAGGCCAAATAGATCCGATCACCGGAAACAGCTGAACACTCAACCGGGAGCTTTTAGACTCACGTTTACAACACCGTTTTGCTGTTTTCCAAAGGTTCAAGAAACAAGACACAGTCACTGAATACAGAGACTAAGAGACAACAAAACCTAACAGAGGGGATCAGCTTTCTCTCTCATATCTAGATGGGATTAAAAACTGTATCAGTTGAGAGCTCTTGAGTGCGAAACCACACATTCACCTCAGTGCTTTTACATCTGACAACCCACAGGGGGCGTCTTTCAACTGCTAATTGGTCAAATTTGACACTTATAACACTGAAAGTGCTTTGACACTTTCTCTTGACGGCTAAACACTAATAACGAAGGCAATTATGTATGTTGAAAATGCACATAGTTCACAACAAATGACTGAGGGTTTACGGCAATCTGACAATCTTTACTCAACTGTCTATGTATGTATGTATGTATACTAAACATTACACTTTTTACGTCTTTTTTTCCCTTGAAAAAACAATAAATATTCTTTCACAGCTGCAGCATGATGATAAATCAGTAAAGATTATACAATCTCACAAAACCTGTCCAGAATAATATTTCATCCCAAAATTAAAAGTAAAAAAAATAAATGTTTTTTTAATGTTTCAAAGATGTTTTATGCTCAACAAGGCTGCATTTATTCGATAAAAAAAATACAGAAAAAAATAGTAATATTGTGAAATAATATTGCAGTTTAAAATAACAGCTTTCTATTTGAATATATTCTAAGATATAATTTATTTCTATGATGCAAAGCTGATTTTTTTTTTTGCACCATTCCTCCAGTATTCATTGTCACATGATCATTCATCATTATTTTAATATGTTGATTTATTATCAATGCTGAAACGGTTGTGCTACTATATATATATATATATATTTATTAAATTTACATTAAATGTAAAATATGGGGCCCGTAAATATAAGTAAATTAATATTTTCACTCAGCAAAGATGTGATAGTAAAGTCTTGCATTGTTATTTTTTTGTATATAAATGCTGTTATTTTATTCTTTTTTATATTTATCAAAGAATCATGAAAAAGGGGAAAAAAAGCAACATAACAGTTTCCAACATTGATTATAAATGAGCATATTATTTTCATTTCTGAAGGATCGTGTGTCATGTAATGATGCTGAAAATTCAGCTTTGTATCACAGGAATATATTACAATTTGAAGTATATTAAAATAGAAAATAGTTATTTAAAATAACAATAATATTTCACAATATTATTTTTTTCCCCATATTTTTGATAAAATAAACAGCCTTGGTGAACATAAAATACTTATAAAAAAAAAAAAAACTATATGCATGTATATATGAAAAATCTGCTTAAATGTCATGAAAATAATGTCAAAATGTTGGGAAAAAAATTATAATAAAAAAGAAATTAAGCTTATTTTGAGGACCATTACATTTCGGCATTGTGACATATATATACATATATACATATACATATATATATATATATAAATATAATAAAATTAATAATCATGGTATTTGTTGCACTACCTTTCATTAATGTTGATTTAATGTATGATTATATTTTGTAAAAAAAAAAAAAAAAAAGAAGGAAAACTTAACTGAAAAAAATGAAAATTACTAGATTTTTGTCAAAAAATAACCGAAAATAAGGGGAAAGAAATGGGGGAAAATGTGCTTACATTTGAATTAAAATGCTGAATATTTTAATTGTCTCAAAGCTGGTCAACAATATGTCTAGATGATATTTTGATCCAAAAAACAATGAACGAAAGGAATTAATTTTAGCTAAAAGAGATTAAGCTTATTTTGAGGACCATTCCATTTCTGCATTGTGACGTGAAATTCTCATTATAAAATTAAAAAAAAATAATTCTGCTCAAAATAATGGGAAAATTATTTAATAATCAATTATTTTATATATATATATGAAAAATGTGCTTAAGTGTCATGAAAATAATGTCCTAAAAATGTGTATAATTGTAACAATTTTTCCTTTTTTATTATGCGGTGAAATATTACTTGCCGATTTTGTGAGATTTTTGTGAGATATATTTTATCCCTGAAACAAATCAGGTGTAACTGCACCAAACTGCTGTGTTAAACGTTTTTATAGTCCGCCCAAGCCTTTGGTGACTCGTTCCCATTAAATTTAAATATATATCTTATATATTTTCCCCTCTGCATTTGATTATTTTAATGGGTAACAATAAGATCAGTTCCATTTCAGACAGTCTAGATTCCACGAGTAAAGAAACACATAAATCCGTCAAGTAATTGCACAAAATTTTAAACAGCGAAACGAAAATGAACGAAGATAAAGAAAAAAAAACCTAAAACAACTTAAAGTAACCAGTTTTCACAGACGTGCACCATTAAAAAAAGCACTGTTGTCTCCCACTGGGTCCCAAATCAACATGTTACACAATCTAGATCTAGCAACTTGAACAATTCTCCACAAACACGAGTCAATACTGCCGCAAACAGCACACCGCTGTTCTCCACAGGAGCTGGACTTCAACAAAATAGGATTTGCCATATAAAACTGGGTCGTAGTGCTTGTGGGACGGCCCGCAAAAGGACAGTCAACACGTTTTGGTAATCACGAGGGATCATCGAGTTCATTCAAGGTTTGCGCTTGCTCTCTCCCTCTTGTTGTCATTTCTCATTTCTAGATTTAACCCTGTCGGCTAGTCTCTGTAATCTCTGAATGACAACATCAGTCGTATGGCAAATAAAAGTGCTAAACAAAAAAAGATAGACTAGGAATGTGACTTGGATTCAACCAACAAGGCTTCATGATTAATGAAGTTTGAGAAGGTCTAGTAGTTAGTTTTCAATACGAGCGACATGAATGCTAGCCTGTGCTTAAACGGTTGCCAGACCTAAAACTCAAATATCAAACGATAATATGCACTCAAACAGCGCGCCGGTCGTATCTAGAAGCACACAGTGCCTGCATAACACTCACTTCCCATAAACTCATGTGTAATGTACATTAAAGTTTGTGTTGGTTTAATAAACTAGCTGGGTGAATCTCACAAAGCTGCTCAAGAATATGTCTAGGTCAGATTTTGATCCAAAAACCAATGAAAAAGTGAAAAAAAAAAAATCTACATTAATGTTCATTTATTGTATTATAATATTTTATAACCAAAAAAAGCATTAGGCTCACCATTGGAAAAAAAGGAAAATTACTCCAAAAAACAACAACTGATATTCACCAAAAAATGACCAAACATAAAACCAAGGGGGGAAAAAAAAATGGGAGAAAATGTGCTTTTATTTGAATTAATTTGCTGAAAATTGTATTTGTCACAAAGGTGGTCAATGTCATTTTTTTAACTACAAAACAATGATAGAAAATAAATTTATTTTAGCTAGAAGAAATTAAGCTTATTTTAAGGACTATTACATTTCTGCATTGTGACATGAAATTCTCATTATCATAAAAAAAATCTTTGTTCAAAATAATGTGAAAATGATTTAATAATAAATTATTCATTTAGGATTAAATATTTATATATCTATTGTATAACAATATTTTGTAAAAAAAATAAAATACTCCAAAAAACTGATATTCATCAAAAAAATAACCAAAAACAAAACCAAAAAAAAAAAAAAAAAAAAAAAAAAAAAAAAAAACGGGGGAAAATGTGCTTATATTTTAAATAAAATGCTGAATAATTGACTTGTATCAATATGTATTCATATATTTTAATGTATATATAAATATATATTATAATATTTACAATACAAAAAAAAAGTATAAGGCCTCAAAAAAACTTAACTGGACAAAAAAGGAAAATTACTCCAAAAAACAACTGATATTTATCAAAAAGAATATTTAGAATTAGAATATTTAGTAAAAAAAAAAAAGAAAAGAAAAGAAAAGAAAAAAGAAAAGAAAAAGGGTAAAAAAAAAAAAAAAAAACGGAGAAAATTACTCCAGAAAACAACTGATAGATATATATAAATATAAATCTTGGTAAAAAAAAAAAAAAAAAAAAAAGAGCATGAGGCTCACCACTGAGGAAAAAAAAAAAGGGAAAAATGTACTTACATTTTAATTAATATGCTGAATATTTTAATAGTCTCAAAAATAGACTTGCAAAATATTATCTTTTAATATTATCCAAAACTACTTTTTTTTCCCCACCCTGTTTGACCTTGATTTTTGTGAGATTCACCCAGCTCTGCTAGATCCTGTATAGCAGTAAGCAGTTTTCAGTATCCTAATTAGAGAGCAAGAGATACTGACTGTATCTAAAGAACTACAAACTACAGTAAATCTAAAACGCCGCCCTCGCTACACAGGTTATCTGATTGTTTTTTGGTCTTCGAGTGGCTTTGTTTTCTCTGTTGGAAAGTCGTTACGATTCATGTTGATAAACCGTGATAGAAAAGAGAAACAAATATTCCCACTGACAGTGAACGCTTGAAGATGGTGGTCCAATCCCTCGTGTGCGTGGTGAAAATGTCACGGTGGAGGTGAAACGGAGACGGGATCAGTTAGGATTTACTGTCTTGGCATTTCGTTTCCCTGGAATGGGCGCCCTGACTTTGGCATGGCGTTTTTTGTTTCTCCCACTGGCACATGGCATTGGCGTAGCCCACAATGACCTTGTCCATCCAGGTGAGGGGCTGAGGGAACAACACAGCGCCCTCGAAGAAACCCAGGTGTCCACCGTGGAGCGTCAGAGCGAAGATCACGTTTTCTTTCTTTTCTGCAAAATGAAAATGAACCAACACGAGTGAGTAATTGCAAAACTCTAATACACCTATTATGGAAGCCTGTTTCCACCACTCACTTTTTTTTTCCCTCAAAACCACTAGTAGTCAAAAGTTTTTGAACAGTAAGATTTTTGATGTTTTTAAAATAACTGTCTTCTGCTCACCAAGAATGCATTTATTTAATCAAAAATACAGCAAAAACAGTAATATTGTGAAATATTTGTACTACTTAAAATAACTGATTTCTATTTTAATACATTTTAAAATGTAATTTATTCATGTGATGCAAAGCTGAATTTTTAGCATCATTACTCTAGTCTTCAGTGTCACCTGATCCTTCAGAAATCATTCTAATATATCGATTTGCTGCTCAAGAAACATTTATTATTATCATTATTATTACTCATATCAATATTTAAAACAGTTGAGCAATTTTTTTTCAGGATTCTTTGATGAATAGAAATCCAAAGATCAGCATTTATCTGAAATAAAAAGCTTTTGTAATATTATACACTATACTATTCAAAAACTTGGAGTCAGTAAAGGGTATTTTTTTTTGGGGGGGGGGGGGGGATTATAGAAATTAATACTTTTATTTAGCAAGGATGTAATGGTACTCGAGTTTGGAAATCACAGGAATAAATTGCTTTTTAAAATATTTAAATAGAAAACAGTTATTTTAAATAGTAAAAAATATTTTTATATTTTACAGTTTTGCTGTATTTTGTATCAAGGCTTGGTGAGCAGAAGACACTTCTTTATAAAAAAAAAAAAATTAAAGAAACTTTTGACTTTGTTCCTCAAAATTGCAAGTTTCTGATTTTTCACCTCACAATTCTAACTTCAGAATTGTGAGATAAACTCCTGAGTTACAATTCTAGGTTATAAATTCAAATTCTATATAATTTTTTTTTTTTTTTTTTAATTCTGGCTAGTGGTGTAATTAAAATAAACATTCTGAAATTTCTAAATATAGGTTAAAGCACTAAAAATACTAACTGAACAAAAAAATTTAATTAAAATTAATTAATTAAAATTCTAAAATACTAAAATTAATGAAAATGTCAAAGCACATAAAAGTACAAAAAGATTTAGCTAAAAAAAAAAATTAAATAACATACATATATACATACATATACATATACATATAACACTGCAAGAAGAAAATAAATGATTTGTTTACTGGTTCTCTTATTGTCCTGCTCACTGATAGTGGTGCAAATATACCTTGAGAGCTACAGCAAAATCTACCAATTTTACCTTTGCAAAATAAATTTGTGATCCTGGAGCACAAAACCAGTCTTAAACAGCATGAGTGTATTTGTAGCAATAGCCAAAAATGCATTGCATGAGTCAAAATGATCGATTTTTCTTTTATGCCAAAAATCATTAGGATATTAAGTAAAGATCATGTTCTGTTAAGATATTTTGAAAATTTCCTACTGTAAATATATCCAAACTTAATCTTTGATTCATAATGTGCATTGCTAAGAACTTCTTTTGGACAAATTTTAAGTGATTTTCTCAATATTTTTAATTTTTTTGCAACCTCAAATTCCATATTTTCAAATAGTTGCATCTCAGACAAATATTGGTAACAAACATTCGTCAATGGAAAGCTTATTTGTTATTATTTCAGACGACGTATAAATCTCAACTTAAAAAAAAAAAAAAAAAAAAATTGTTGGTAGACTGGTTTTGTGGTCCAAGGTCACATATCATCATACTGCCAAGCCTTGGTCTATTGCAACTTATTGCTACACTTCCTTTGTCATGCTTGTAAATCTTTACAACTCTACTGAGCCCAAACATTCAGGTTTCCACTCAACACAAGATGCTGACTTCCTGAGCAATAAAAAGAGCTTTAATACTCTCCCAGTGTTAACCATTAGAGTCAAACAGTCAGAGTTTGTCATAGTTTGACACCTTTTTTTGCATTATGACTCAACACATTATGACTTTATTATATATGAGTATGTTTAAACAAATAGACATCTCATGAATATCACATGCATGCTAGTGCACATCTATGTGGGGCTCTGGTGTAATGCTGGGTGTTTTTGGAATATGAGGTCAGTGTGGAAATTATTTGTAGGCGTGTTGTTAAAGTGGTAGGAGAAGCGGACAGAAAAGACCACAAGAAAAATACAGCGCAAAAAAATAAAAATAAAAAGTAGTTTTGACTGGAAAAAAGTAATATTAGGTTGTGTGATTAAGTCAAGCACCACTTTCACTATTACTCAAACTTAAGGTTAGAAATCTGAACACTACAGTCATAAAGCTTGAGCTGTTACTTTACTAACAGATAAAAGCAGTGTTGCCAAGTCTGTGGTTTTCCCGCAAAATTTGGGCTACTTCCACACTGTACTTCCGCAGGTTGTTTTTCATGTCCACGGGTTGAAGCAACCCAAAAAACATGATATTTAGCTTCTGGAATGCATTTTACCTCGGGAACCGCACTACAAAGTGTATTTTACCCAGGGCTCTACACTTATTTTTCTTTTTTGGAGCACAAACTTAAAAAGTCAAAAATTTAGGAGCACCTTCCAATCAACAATCCAAAAAAAATCTGATCGAAAATTAGTCTTCCCATTACGAGGTGATATCTAACTCCTTAAAGTGATTTATAAAAATATGCTCCCAATGAATCAAGGTAATTAGAGTGGTTTAGAACAGCTTGGACTATTTGGAATGATATGGAACTTTGGATTTTCCCATAGACTGACAGTTTGCAAAGGGCATGAATAAATTTGTACAAGACACTTTTTGTTAAAATGTAAATAAAAGCTGAGAATTTTTTTTTTTATTTTTTTTCACAATGATGCCTCTTGTACATCATCATCTTTTGGGAGAAGCCTGTCATTTCCGGTCAAAAAAAAAACTTGCTGGTTGAATAAAAGTAACTTTAAGTCAGAATTTGCCAGGGGTATGAATAACTTTGGCCTTGACTGATTTTTTTTATAAGTTTAAGTTAAGTTAAAAATTTCTAATTAACACAACAGAATAAAAACAAGTAGAATAAGAATAAGTTACCAGTATTAAAATTAATTTGTATTACAGAGGTGGCACAGAAGAACAAAAAAGTGTCTTGTAGGTGTATTTTCAGATGTTTAATGAGGCTCAGAGGTGGCATGAGTGCAATTAAATTCATGTTGAGATTAATGTTTTAAATATAACATTTTGAATATAGAAATAATAAACTTAAATAACTGAAAAGATACTTTGAAAATGAAACTAAAACTACCAGTAGGTGGCAGCAAGTCACTGATTTAATTACTGAATCATTTATTCATTTGATTCATTCAGAAATCTGTCTTTATGAATGGGCAATTGAATCACTGACTCACTAGATTTGTTTAAAAACGCTTGTTCATTCATAACGGAAACAAAAAAAACGCTGTGTTTGAATAGAGATGCGCAGCGGCTCAGTTGTGACTTTGTTTCAACCGTTTTCGACGACGAAATAGAGCAAAATCAGGCAGTAGTATAGTTTATCATGATCTCACAAAGTTCCATTATAATCAACAAAGCTCTCTACGCTTTACAATGAATCTCTTATTTAAACTCTTTACACTTTGTTTATGAAAGGATTTGTTAGATATGTCTGTGATGTATTACTCAACGTTACAACAACATGTAGAAACATTTTAAGCTCCCCTCAGCACAAACACAAATATGCTGATTGTGTCAGTTGCACTTGTGCTCCTAAATATATTTATATGCTCCCAAATAGAGCACTGATTTTACCCAGCGAAAAAAGAATTTTGTGTATCATTTGGGCGGGTTTTGTTAAGAAAACCTGGCAACCCTGGACAAAACTGCAATGGTGTACCAGTGTATACACTCATGTATTTGTTGAGTGCATTCGTGCAATAAACAAATATGGAATTTGCACACTAATAAATAACTTAAAAATTAAAAAGATCATTTTGTACTGTATAATACACTTCCTGCATCTTTTAGATTTCTTTTTAAAATCACTTAAAACTGATGGTTTGGTGTGCGGTGCTGTACCTGCAAGTGTGCGAGGAATGGTTAGCAGTGTGTTGTGCACGAGAGGATCGTCAGCAGAGTTCACCAGCAGCAGAGGCACATTAATCTGCAACACAAAGAACTAGAGTCAGAAAGAGAATGCCATCTCATTTATAATAGTATTTCCTTGTAGACTCTCTAAAGCTATTCACTAAATAGCTTTATTATTTTACTCACATTATGAATGTAGTGAACACAGCTCTCCTTCTCGTAGTACTCCTTCAGAGAGTTGTGTCCATGGAATTTTCTACAAAACAAATTGACAACTTTCTATAATAGGAATGCACTGACTACTAACATACAGCATGTGGAAACTTCTCTGCTGAGATTGCATGGAAATAGTCATTCTCAAATGTAAAAATAAAACAAAATTAAAAAAAATTACACTACATAATTAAATGCATCATTAATTGTGATTTAAATAATACCATAAAAAAGTAAATGAAATCCCAGTTAACTGAAATACAATAAAATAAACATTCAGCCATTAGTTTAACTTGAAGTACTGAAATAGCTAAAACTGAAATAAAATAAATAAGACCTTAATATTCAATAATAAAGTCAATAAAATAAATGCATGATTTTTTTTTTCACACACATATACATACATACATACATACACAAGTGACAGTACAATGTCTTTTTGTAAAAGAAAATTGGTTAAAGTGGCAGTATAATGTCTTTTTTTAAAGAAATTAATATTTTTATTCAGAAGATTGTTTAAAGTGACAGGATGCCTTTAAGAAATCAATACTTTTTTCCTAAAATTGGTTATAGTGACAATATAATGTGTCTTTAAGAAATTAATACTTTTATTCAGAAAATTGGTTTGAGTGACAGTATAATGTCTTTTTGTAAAAGAAATTAATAATTTTATTCAGAAAATTGGTTAAAGTGACGATATAATGTATTTTAAGAAATTAATACTTTTATTGAGAACATTAGTCAGTGATAGTGTAATGTCTTTTTTTTTTTAAAGAAATTGCAATATAAAAGAAACATAATATTTTAAAAGAACCAAAACTCTTATAAAAAGACAAAAACACACAACTAAATTAATATTAAAATCAATAATATCTCATGTATATGTGACCCTGGACCACAAAACCAGTCTTAAGTTGCTGGGGTATATTTGTAGCAATAGCCAAAAATACACTGTATGGGTCAAAATTATTGATTTTTCTTTTATGCCAAATCATTAGGAAATTAAGTGAAGATCATGTTCCATGAAGATTTTTTTGTAAAATTCCTACTATAAATATATCAAAATGTAATTTTTGATTAGTAATATGCATTGTTAAGAACTTAATTTGGACAACTTTAAAGGTGATTTTCTCAGTATTTTGATTTTTTTGTACCCTCAGATTCCAGATTTTCAGATAGATGTATCTCGGCCAAATATTGTCCTATCCTAACAAACCATATATCAATAGAAAGCTTATTTATTGAGCTTTAATATGATGTATACATATCAGTTTTGTAAACTTTAACCTTATGACTGGTTTTGTGGTCCGGGCTCATATATATTATATATTATATATATATATATATATATATATATATATTATATATATATATATATATATATATATTATATATTATATATTATCATGCATATATCATATATATATCATATATCAAAAATCATGCTTTTTTTTAATCATGTTTTCAATGTTTTATTGTTAGTTAACTATTTTTTATTTTTACTTAATAAAAGTAACTCAACTGCAGTTTAATTGAAAAGTAGAATGCACAATGAAATTTTTTTTTTTTTTTTTGGAAAATTGTTAAAAACACTTATCTGTTTTTGCAAATGAACTCTTTGTATTTTAAAAGTAGCAAAACTCATAAAGTTGACAAAAACACAACTAAATTACCAAAACTTTTACAAAAATTACAATGGGAAATTTAAAAATAAAAATAAACTACAAACAGTGATGCTAAACTAAAACTGGTTAGTTATGGCATTACATAATGTTAATGAATGTAACCGTATTATATTATTGTAACCTCATTTCTTATTATACAACAGTAACAGCTTTTATTGTGGTAACTATAGTTGTAGTAACTATAGTATTTTATAATAGCACAAAATCTTTGACAAGGCAGAGGGAAGATTCATTTTCAGAGAACATGACTTAAAATAACTCAAAGTACAAACTATTTGTTCACTTTGTGGTCTAACCCAAATCTCAAGTCACAAAATGTTCCTCATATTTGTTACACAAGAGAATTAGAAAAAACACATTTCACAATGTCCCGGCACTCACCTCATGATGTTGTCATCGATCTGCATGAGAGATGTGGCAGTGTAGAGCCGGCTCAGATCCGCGTCCACCATTTTAGTGGAGCCCACGCCAAATAACACGCTCCTGTTGAACCACAAAATACAAGTTTGCTGACTCTGTTAAATAGACAGCTCAGTGGTTAGATTTATTTTCTCTTACCACTCAGAAGATAATTAATTTATCTTGTTTTTGTGTCATCAAAGTCAGCACTAGTGTTAGTTATTCTGAGGTCTCCTAATGGCTTGATTGCAAAAGAACACGTGAGCTCAAAACAGTTTTAGATCAAGAGTGAATATCACAGCCGGCCACCCAACAGCACTCACACTGACGCCTGTCACATTCAACCCTCGGGAGGAAATGAAGAGTACCTGTGGGACAAAATGATCTTCTTCATGTTGTCAGCCATCAGGAAGTTATAGAAACGCCGGCACTGGTCCCACTGCAGAAACGTCTCCTGAGCTCTGAAATACACACACACCACAGAATGAGTTTAATACCATTAACTAGTGGTGGGCCGTTATCGGCGTTAACTCAAGACTCTTATCGGACGATAAAAAAAAAAAAAATGAAAAAAAAAAAAATGTCTATACTACGCAAGCTATGATGACTTTCACCTTGATATTTTAGCGCAGATGTACACCTAGCCGAATTGCACTGTAGGGGGCGAGAACCAGTCTTCAACCTGTGTGTATGCCGACTGTGAAATTACCACATCAAACGAGACGTGCTAACATGAATGCGGCTATGAAGCCGCCGGGTTTGCTTCAGGGCAGGTGCGTTGATAGACCCTTTTTATTGGGGCACGTGCCCCAGTGAAAATCTACTGTGCCCCAGTAAAATCTCAAATTTGAGTTATAATTTACTTTGATAATCCCGAAATAAAGACATTAAACTATATGCAACAACTGAATTGACGCTTCTAAAAGCAACGCAGTTTAACTATGCACGCAGATATCCATGCCCGTGTGCGTCTGTGTATTTAACTGCAACGCGCACGTCGTTTAGCCTTTTACGCAGAAGTACATGCAGTGTAGGAATAGTTGGTTACACAAGTTTGTATAGTTAATTGTGTTGTAAATGCAATTGTCAAGCAGTTTGTGATGCATTCTGGAAACAGGAGATGAGCCCTTGGTCTAACGCGCCACCTGGCTTGAGAAACCCGTTCTCAAAGACTTACTTTTAGTCATTATTTGGGTAGCACACATATTCTGAATGCAAAGTTGTAAAATACACCTGAATGCAAAGTTCTCATTCTTATTCAAAGTTTATTTGATCAGAAATACAGGAAAAAATTTTGAAATATTTTTTGAAATTTAAAATAATTTATTTCTGTGATGCAAAGCTGAATTTTTATCAGCCATTACTAGTCTTTAGTGTGACACAATCCTTCAGAAATCACTCAAATATGCTGATTTATTATCAATGTTGGAAACATTTGAGCTGCTTAATATTTAATAATATTTTTTCAGGATTCTTTGATGAATAAATCATTAAAAAGAACAGCATTTATTCAAAACAGGAATATTTTCTAACAATATAAGCCTTTACTATCACTTTTTTAAATCAATCTAACACATCCTTGTTGAATAAAAGTATTAAGTTCTTTTAAAGAAAGAAAGAAAAAAAAATACTGATCCCAAACTTTGAACTATGGTGTATATATATTTTTTTACTAGTTTTATAGTTTTACTAGTTTACTACTTTTTTACTTAGTTTATTTTTTCTATTTTACATAAATGCTGTTCTTTTTAATTTTATTTTATTCATCAAAGAATGCTGAAAAAATGTCTTGGTTTCAAGAAAAATATTAAGCAGTGATTTCTTAAAAATGATTTCTGAAAAATGTGTCATTTGACACTGAAGACTGGAGTAATGATGCTGAAAATTCAGCTTTGCATCACAGGAATAAATTCTGTTTGAAAGTATACTAAAATAGAAAAGCACCATTTAGAATTGCAGCAGAAATTCACAATATTACCGTTTTTCTTGTATTGTTAATCAAATAAACGCAGCCTTGATGAGCAGAAAATACTTCAAAAACATTAATATGCATCATGCATGTATTCATGTATAGTGCTATACTGCTGAATTTTTTTTTAATAATATTAGGATAGATGGATAGATGGATTAAAAGATGGATATAGTGCTATAATGCTAAAAAATAAAATAAAATGTACTATATTAATTTTATATTATCTTATTATATATTTATACATCTTTATTTTTTATATATGCCAGGTTATTATATTCAATATCCCTTGTAATGTATCTAATGAATATAGCTGGAATTGATATTAAAGGTTGATATAAAATATGTATAATTGCATACATATATACAAATATAAATGTATGAACACACACACACACACACACACACACACACACACACACACACACACACACACACACACACACACACACACACACACACACACACACACACACACACACACACACACACACACACACACACACACACACACACACACACACACACACACACACATTTTAAATTCATTGTTTAGTTGTTCCTGACTATTTTTCAGGCTCTCTGAAATAATGATTATATACATTTATTTATATTCATATGAAGTGATGAATTACAGAGAAGTTTTCAGAGGCAGAGAGAAAATAGTCATTAGCAGCAGCTTTATAGATTCAGTAATCCTGTCTGAAGGCAGAGCTTGACTGTTTGGCAACATGCTGAGAGTACAGCACAGACAGCAAAGGTGTGGCCATAGATTTACCGAAGCCCAAACACATCCACCGCATTCCTCAGCTGCTTCAGCGCTGAAACTAACATCACATGCTTATTCACTGACAGTGATGTGAGATGTGATTGTTCCATGTTTAGCTGTCAGAGCTGTTGCTATGGTGCTCTTTAGTGTTGACATGTCAACACTGACATCTTTACCATCAGTGTGCAAAGTATACAAGCACTTTCTGCTGGCTCTACCATTGGACTGACATCTCAAAAACTAATAAATAGCGACAGTAGGCTACTTTGGCTTTGGTCTATCCATCTTTTCCTTCCCGTAAAAATGTGTGCAGCCATTTGTAAATGTTACGTGTCTGGCTTCCAGCCTTAACTACTTCCAGCTATTTTTAGCTGTACAAAACAGCTTGTTTTGCCACTTGATATTGTACATTGGTGTGTCTTACCACATTATTTTAATGTGTTATCTTAATTATGAACACGCTGGTTGTGCAAAGTGCGATTCTTCCTGTTATTTCCCTATAGCAGCTAATGAACCGGAAGTCTTGCCCATAGGCTTACTTTCACGTTGAAGAAAAAGGTGGATTTAATGACTGATGGACAGGACAGGACTTCTGCTCATGAGCCTCTTTTTGGTGCCAGTTAAAACTAACCAGACTGACTTTTAACCATTGATATATTTAAGGATAGTAAGATGTTTTTATTTTTTTAAAGTCGTCTACAAATGGTTAGGGCTACAAATGTTAATGCCAATCATTAATCTGATGGGGAAATGTGTTGATCATTATACTTTTTGTTCCTCTGCAATTCTGCACATCCATTCATCAGTTTGGAAATAACATTTTGAAAATTATGCTTATGCTTACAAAGGTTTAATTCAACAAAAGCAGTAAAATTCTGAAATATTTTTATCATCTAAAATAATTGTTTCTATTTGAATATATTTTATTCCTGTGATCAACTGTAAATTTTCAGCCTAAATACTCTTAATCTTTAGTGTCACGATTTTTCCTAAGTCAATCGAATCACATATTGCTGAATAAAATTATTGATTTCTTTTAAAAAATAAAAAAAACAAACCTTTGCATTACGCTGCCAAATGCTGAAATGTTCATCACATAATAGATTGAAATAAAGGTGCTTAGCACTTCTTTTGGGATGATCCAAACATGCCCTAGAAATTTGCAGTGTTAAATGAGCAGTTCACTTCCAGAATGAACATGTCATTCAAGATGTCTTTCTTCCTTCAGTGGAAAAGAAATTAATCTTTTTAAGGAAAACATTACAAGATGCTTCTCTATATAGTGGACTTCAATGTTGGCCAATGGGTTGAAGGTCCAGACTGCAGTTTCAATGCAGCTTCAAAGGACTTGACGATCACAGCCAAAGAATAAGGGTGTCATCTAGCGAAATGATCAGTCATTTTCTTAAAACACAAACATGTATATACTTTTTAACCACAAATGCTCGCCTTGCACTAGCTTTTGCGATGTGCATCTACGTCTTCAAGCATTGCATAATCACGCTGGAAGAGTCACATGCGCTTAGCTCTTAAAAAAGGTAAGCTAGGGTGAAAAACTCCATCTTATTTTCTCCTCCAACTTCAAAATCGTCTGATGTTTTTTTCCCTTTTTTTGTGAAGTGAGTTTGACTTTCTTTGCACGCTCGCTTTGTAAACTCTGGGTCGGTACTTCCATCTACGTCTTTCTTGCACTCATGGTTAAAAAGTATATAAATTCATGTTTTCCTTAGAAAATGACAGATCGTTTCGCTAGATAATGCCCTTATTCCATCTTGAGGATTCCAGTTGAAGTCCACTATTTAGGGAAAAATCTTTTCTCAAAAACCTTAAATTTCTTTGTGACTTAAAGCAAGCAAGAAAATTATCAGGATATTTTCATTCTGGAAATGAACTTCTCCTTTAATGCAGTACAATTACGGAGGCAACATGCAAATGTCAAGCGGAGGAAACAGGTGGACAATACTGAGAGACCACCTGCGCCTTTTAAAACACTAACTACAAAGTACGCTCTGTCAGTTTTTATCTGGAGTTTAGTCGGAGTCCACTGGTCTGAATTGTACCCAACGCAAGCCGGCAGCATTTTTATCTTGGCATTATGCCCAACCCCGGCTGTCCCACACCCTCTGGAGCAACATCAGGTATTATGTAGCTTCTGTCTGGGAACAGAGTGGCTCACCTCAGCGCACTGTAGCCTTGGCAGACGCTCACACAGCACAGAACACGCTCCTGGTTGGTTCGGTTTTCTCCCAGGAACTTGCACACAATGTTCCCTCCCAGACTGAAACCCACGACGATAAGTTTGGTCTGGGGATAAGTCTTTTTGATGAAGCCCACCATTGATGCAAACTCCCATGTACAACCTGTGGAGAGAAAATCAGAACATGAAGTGACCAAAAGTGACTAGATCAGCTTAATAAATTCTTCACATCTATAAATTATTATTCTATTAAAAAAATAAATAAATACAGCCTCTGACAATATAACAAAAAAAAAAAAAAAAAAATGTATTATAAATATGTATAAAATAAAATAAGATCAAATAAAATAAAATAGATAGTTTAAGTTTAAAACAATTAAATAATAAAAAAATAAACCTGCTAAAATATAAAACAACATCTGAAAAAAAAAAAAAAAAAAAAAAAAAACCTGATAAAATAAAAACAGATTAAAAAGTAATAAAAAAATAAAAGAAAAAAAGAAAATAAAATAAAAACTGAAAATACAATAAAAAAAAACTAAAAAAAAAAATGCAATAAAATAAAAATGACGAAAATAAAATAACTATAAAATCTGATGAAATAAAACAAGATTAAACTGTATATACAGTAAATAATATACTGAAAATATTGTTAATAAAATAAAAACTGAAAATCCAATTTAAAAAACTGAAAATGCAATAAAATAAAAAAACTATATAAACATCTTATAAATAAAACCAGATTAAAAAGTAATAGAGAATTAAATTAAATAATAACTGAAAATACAAAATAAATATAAAAAAAATTATTAGAAATACAGTTAACAAAAAAAGAAAATACAATAAAAACTGAAAATACAATTAAAAAAAAAAAAAAAAATGCAATGCCATAAAATGAAATGAAATAAAATAAGCTAACATCAGACAAAAATAAAATATATAAAACTCTGGTAAAAATGCAATAAAATAAAATACTTGTATGTATTGTATGTATTGACAGTGAATATATGGCTTTAAGATTGCAAAAATAGAAATAGGGAGGCCAAACAGATTAAACACATTATTTATACAATGTACAAACACAATTACATTAAAATTAGATCTGATACAATATAAAATAACATCTGAAAAAATAAAAATAAAAATCTGATCAAATAATATCAGATTTAAAAGTAACAAAAAATAATAAAATTAAATAAAAGCTGATAAAGTAAAAGTAAAGTAAAAGTTCAATTAAATAAATTAAAAAATAAAATTGCAAACAGCACAAATGTATGAATGGGATGAAACACATCATTTACACAATGTCCAAACACATTTAAGTAAAATTTTATATTAACATTTGAAAATTTTTACTAAAAAGATAAGGAAAATCTAATGAAAATGAAAAGATAGAGGCCTGCATGGATCAATGCTTTATTCAATAAATTGAAAAGCACCTCATTTATTCACCATTTCCCACATTTGATCATCGTAACCTATAAACGTCTCGTACCGTAGGTGAACATGCGAGGGGAGGTAAGCTCAATGTTCGGCAAGGCCCCGAGGTGATTGAGCACAGCACAGCGGTAGCCCTGTTTCTGCGAATGGTCCACAAACGTACGAATATAGTGCTTCTCACTGTGGTTTCCAATGCCAGGACAGATGACCATGGTGACGTCCTCTGTCAAACCAACAACAAAACATTTTTCACAGCTAGACAAATAAATGCAAATGTATGCAGATAAATGTTTGAGTTGCTCAATATTATCATACTGTTTATCTTCTCTTTTCCAGGTAATGTGTCACAATATTGACACAGACCTAGCAAATGCAAATTACATCATTTGTATAACAACCTAGCTGCAAAAAACAGACTTTCAAACACATAGACATTGCAGTAGTACAGGTGCACATACAGTCGAGGTCAGAAGTTTACATACACCTTGCAGAATCTGAAAAAAGTTCATTTTACCAAAAAAGGAGTTCATACAATTTTTTTTTATTTTTTATTTAGTACTGACCTGAATAAGATATTTCACATAAAGAGGTTTACCTTTACTCCACAAGAGAAAATTTTTGAATTGATAAAAATGACCCCGTTCAAAAGTTTACACACACTTGATTCTTAATACTGTGTTGTTACTAGGGCTGCACAATAGGTCGTTTCAGCATCGTCATCGCGATGTACGCATGCGCCATAGTCACATCGTGGCAGTCACGATGCAGGGCAAAAAAAAATTATGTGTGTCTGATTTTAAAATGTACTATCTATATTTCTATTCACGGATCTATATTTGTCTAAAATAAAGTAATTAACTCATATTTAAGGGTTCTTTAAAAACTATAATGCACACGTTGCTTCACCTACTTCATGCATGCAGTCTCTGCGTGTGCATGGCAAAATGAACGCGGGACGGGAGAAAAGCGCTGAAATGGAAGATTTGGTCGCAAAAAGAAACGCAACGTCGGTCATATGGAAGTATTTTGAATACAAAAAGGATGCTACTGACCAAAAACAGGTGCTTTGTCGGGAGTGCCTGGCAGATGTTGCCACAACTCGCGGAAACACTACGAATTTAAGGGACCATTCACATGTCGCGCCTAAAAACGCGTGGAAAACGCTAGGCGCGTCACTTTCTCCTTCTTTCCAAAGCGCTCTGTAACTTGAGTGGCAGAGTGGCGTCTGCCGTTGCTAAGCAACCATGAGCCGCACTCTCCTAAAGACGTGGAAGTTTCAGCAAAGATAAATAAACAAAGATAAATGGATTTCCAAAACTAAAAATTGCTTGCAGTAGCTCTGCTGCTAAAAAAATGTTATCCCTGTAACAGCTATGATCAGCTGTTCCTCCATCTTAGCTAAGCTTTTGATGTTTTTCGTGAAAGGAAGAAGCTGATTTCCCTTTCATCAGGGTAAAAGAAACATTCATTATTAATTTCATATTAGAGCCTTGATTTGCCTGAATTGACAGTGAATAAGGTGAGTCAAACTGTTTATGAAACTACCCAAAATAAGCTTTAAAAAGTATTTTATTTCAGGGTTTTGATTATACTGTACTTTTACTTTTTTATTCTTTGAAAATGCTTACAAAATTACCCCAATTATTCTTGAATTATTATTTGATTTTTAAGCAGTTCAAAACAACCTGATGAACATAAATGAATTTGTACACATCGCAATATATATCGCAAGAAAAAAATATATCGCAATGTAATTTTTCCCCAATATCGTGCAGCCCTAGTTGTTACCTGAATGATCCACAGCTGTGTTGTTTAGTGACAGTTGTTTATGAGTCCCTTGTTTGTCCTCAACAGTTAAACTCCCACTGAACACTGAAAGGCCTCATTGATTATTTGGTTTTTAAGCTTTGTGTATCTGAACCCTTTCCACCAATAATTGTATGATTTTGAGATCCATCTTTTCACAGATGGAATCTCAAAATCATATCAAATCTTTTCACATAGCGCCTGAAATTAGTTCCCAGCATGTGCTGCGTGATATTACTGCACCTGCTTCGGCCATGTTACTATTACGCCGTAATGGAAGTGTAGTTCCTAATCTTATTGGCCTAGAAAAATCACAGCTTTACATTTTCCACTGGTATTAGTACACGATATAATTACAGAAGAGTCAAGTATTAAATATGACAAATATCGAAACTCATTGGTCATTTTTGAACATGATGCTATTGGTCTCATAGGATTCAATGACTGTATGTACCTTCTGTAGCTTCTGAAGGGCAGCACTAAATGAATATATATATATGTGTGTGTGTGTGTGTGTGTGTGTGTGTATACATACATACATTTAGGCAAAATAAGAAAAATTTACACATCTTCATTCTGTTCAAAAGTTTTCACCCCCAGATCTTAATGCATCATTTTTTTTCCGGCGCATCAGTGAGTGTTTAAACCTTCTGTAATGTTGCATATGAGTCTCTCAGTTGTCCTTAGTGTGAAAAATTGGTTTTCAAAATCATACAGTCATTGTTGGAAAGGGTTCAAATATACAAAAATGCTGAAAAACCAAAGAATTTGTGGGACCTGAAGGATTTTTCTGAAGAACAGTGAGCAGTTTGACTGTTCAGGACAAACAAGGGACTCATGAACAACTATCATTAAACAAAAACACAGCTGTGGATCATTCAGGTAACAACACAGTATTAAGAATCAAGTGTATGTAAACTTTTGAACAGGGACATTTTTATAAATTCAACTATTATTTTCTCTTGTGAACATATGTAAACACATTTTATGTGAAATGTCTTATTCAGTTCAGTACTAAATAAAAAAAATTACATGCATTTGGTATGATACCTTTTATTTTGCTAAAATAATTAACATTATGCAGATTCTGCAAGGTGTGTGTAAATTTGGACTTCAACTGTATTTATTTTACAATTACATTTTTTATTTTTCTGTGCATGTTTTATCTCAAAATTGACTCTTGAAAACATCCACAGTTGTATTTCGAGCAATTCTTTAGTTCATGTTATTTCAAATGATTAAAATGTCTTTAAAAATAAAGCTGCAATTATCTTCTTTTATATTTGTATTCCATGCCAGAAGTAAGCTTTCAAACAAGGTCACATTACATAAGAGCAAAAAGCCATTTCGCCTAGATAAGCATTGCTGTAATTAATATCTCTTCGTCAGAATGATGATCAAGCAGACTACTGCTATGTCATTTAAGTGATACTTCCTCCTTGAACCTGAACGAGAGACTATCCTTTATCAGGTTTCCATAGGAGTGTAGTGTTACACTGCAGCTCAGACTGAATAAACCCAACTACGTGGCACTGACCTCCGGACTGATGATCCGCCTGGGGTTCAAAGAGGTCAAAAGTTGCAGTGGCCCCATCCTGCATGGGCAGATATTTGCGCAGGCCGAATGGGTGTGGTGAACTGACCCGACCCAACTTTCCGTAGAGGGCCGTCTGCAGATGACCACTTTTACCCCACAGTAGAGGAGGAATGTACCTGGGACATGAAACACAATCTCAGATATATACAGTGGTACATGATTTAATTACGATTGAACTTTGATAAGAATTAGTCAAAAACATACACAGATGCAATAGGTCACCTAAGTGTCATTGCTCAAACAGAGCTAACTTTGATTTTGATCATTTTTAATTGACAATTTACTCGTGGAGCCACATCGAGATTCAAATATCTTTGGAAATATACCATATAGGGCCTTAAAAATGAAGATACCAAAGGAAAAGTTAGGCTAGAACTAGAATATAATATTATATTAAGATGTCTTTAACACTTCTTGAGTAACAGACATACAAAATTAACATACAAAAGTGTTTTTCCCCCATTTTTAAACAGTCACTATTGCCATATAATGCAACAAGGACTGCTAAAGTCAAGCGATTTTATTAATAAATATGGCAATCTCTGTCCACCAATAAAATAATGATTCTGCCATCTTTCTAAAGGTACTGTCCCCTCCTGTAATTTGGCTCCAAATGACTCTCTATAATATAGCGTTTTCACGACATATCATCAATCGTCAATATTGGTGGCACAGAGTGTTAAAAAAAAAAAAAAAAAAAAAAAGACTGTACCAAATAAAACTCACAACCAACTGTTGTCATGTTTTGGGCTGTACTAATCGTTCAGACCGGGAAAAACAAAGTAACAAGGTCTGAGGAACAAAAGGTGTTTGTGGTTTGCTAAACTGAACCAGGATTTCCAGGGTTTGTTCTCATAATTTCCGGTTAGGTACATGAAATTTTAGGCTTTTATCTCAATACTGCTCATACAGTAATATTTTGGCTTTAACACTATTTATGTTTGTCTTTCTTCAGAAAAAATATTTACAAAATCCAAAATTTCTGAAATGACTGATTTGACATGGAAAGACTATAGGTCATTTTGAAAAACTGGAAACTGCTGTCGATGCCTTTGTTATGATTGGGTTTCTAGGTACATGTTAAATCAAAATAAAACATACTGCGTTTGCATATTTTTCTGATGATTATGAACCATTAGTGTATTGGCCCACATTTCTGTAGTTCTTCAGGGTTGTTTCTAGATCTGGGCACTGGGGCAGGACAAATTACTCCTGATCCATGCGTCATCACACAAGTGCACGCTGCTGCTGTTATGTAATAGTCCCACCCAACAATTAGTCTTTAACCAATTACACACTGACCCTTTGCTAAGCTTGTAGGTTGCCTTAGGTCTGACAGTCTCAAATTAATTGGATAGATGTGTGAACAGCATGCTTTTTGGTGAAATGTGCTCATGAAGTAGTAATAAATACTACACTTGTGTGGGCAGAAATGAGGTAAAACATTGAAATATTTCTTGAGCATCAAATCAGCATATTACAATGATTTTTGAAGGATCATGTGACACTGAAGCCTGGAGTAATGATGGTAAAAATTCAGGTTTGCATCACAGGAATAAATACAAATTCTAAAAAATATTCAAATAGAAATAAGTTGTTTTAAATTTTAATTAATATTTCACAATATCACCCTAAATGACTGTATTCATTTATTCTATCATATAAATGCAGCCTTGGTTAGGATAATACTTATTTCAAAAGCATGCATATATATATATATATATATATATATATATATATATATATATATAT
>NC_133363.1:57150179-57248046 GCF_049309525.1 Garra rufa
AGTTGTAGTAACTATAGTATTTTATAATAGCACAAACAGCACAAAATCTTGGACAAGGCTGAGGGAAGATTCATTTTCAGAGAACATGACTTAAAATAACTCCTAAAAATAGTACAAACTATTTGTTCACTTTGTGGTCTAACCCAAATCTCAAGTCACAAAATGTTCCTCATATTTGTTACACAAGAGAATTAGAAAAAACACATTTCACAATGTCCCGGCACTCACCTCATGATGTTGTCATCGATCTGCATGAGAGATGTGGCAGTGTAGAGCCGGCTCAGATCCGCGTCCACCATTTTAGTGGAGCCCACGCCAAATAACACGCTCCTGTTGAACCACAAAATACAAGTTTGCTGACTCTGTTAAATAGACAGCTCAGTGGTTAGATTTATTTTCTCTTACCACTCAGAAGATAATTAATTTATCTTGTTTTTGTGTCATCAAAGTCAGCACTAGTGTTAGTTATTCTGAGGTCTCCTAATGGCTTGATTGCAAAAGAACACGTGAGCTCAAAACAGTTTTAGATCAAGAGTGAATATCACAGCCGGCCACCCAACAGCACTCACACTGACGCCTGTCACATTCAACCCTCGGGAGGAAATGAAGAGTACCTGTGGGACAAAATGATCTTCTTCATGTTGTCAGCCATCAGGAAGTTATAGAAACGCCGGCACTGGTCCCACTGCAGAAACGTCTCCTGAGCTCTGAAATACACACACACCACAGAATGAGTTTAATACCATTAACTAGTGGTGGGCCGTTATCGGCGTTAACTCAAGACTCTTATCGGACGATAAAAAAAAAAAAAAAATGAAAAAAAAAAAAAAAATGTCTATACTACGCAAGCTATGATGACTTTCACCTTGATATTTTAGCGCAGATGTACACCTAGCCGAATTGCACTGTAGGGGGCGAGAACCAGTCTTCAACCTGTGTGTATGCCGACTGTGAAATTACCACATCAAACGAGACGTGCTAACATGAATGCGGCTATGAAGCCGCCGGGTTTGCTTCAGGGCAGGTGCGTTGCTAGACCCTTTTTATTGGGGCACGTGCCCCAGTGAAAATCTACTGTGCCCCAGTAAAATCTCAAATTTGAGTTATAATTTACTTTGATAATCCCGAAATAAAGACATTAAACTATATGCAACAACTGAATTGACGCTTCTAAAAGCAACGCAGTTTAACTATGCACGCAGATATCCATGCCCGTGCGCGTCTGTGTATTTAACTGCAACGCGCACGTCGCTCAGCCTTTTACGCAGAAGTACATGCAGTGTAGGAATAGTTGCTCACACAAGTTTGTATAGTTAATTGTGTTGTAAATGCAATTGTCAAGCAGTTTGTGATGCATTTTGGAAACAGGAGATGAGCCCCTGGTCTAATGCGCCATCTGGCTTGAGAAACCCATTCTCAAAGACTTACTTTTAGTCATTATTTGGGTAGCACACATGTTCTGAATGCCTTCGGCAGAATTCAAATTAGCCATTTTAATATAGATTAATTCCAAGATTACTGTGAGATTAATCTAGATTAAAAAAAAATAATCTATGCCCACCACTAATATTTACAGAACGTAACAGTTTGTTTGTTTTTAAATATGTACACTGCTGTTTAAAAGTTTGGGATCTGTAAAATGTATGTTTTTTTTTAAAGAATTATTCTCATCAAAGTTCTCATTCTTATTCAAAGTTTATTTGATCAGAAATACAGGAAAAAAATTTGAAATATTTTTTGAAATTTAAAATATAATTTATTTCTGTGATGCAAAGCTGAATTTTTATCAGCCATTACTAGTCTTTAGTGTGACACAATCCTTCAGAAATCACTCAAATATGCTGATTTATTATCAATGTTGGAAACATTTGAGCTGCTTAATATTTAATAATATTTTTTCAGGATTCTTTGATGAATAAATCATTAAAAAGAACAGCATTTATTCAGGAATATTTTCTAACAATATAAGCCTTTACTATCACTTTTTTAAATCAATCTAACACATCCTTGTTGAATAAAAGTATTAAGTTCTTTTAAAGAAAGAAAGAAAAAAAAATACTGATCCCAAACTTTGAACTATGGTGTATATATATTTTTTTTACTAGTTTTATAGTTTTACTAGTTTACTACTTTTTTACTTAGTTTATTTTTTCTATTTTACATAAATGTTGTTCTTTTTAATTTTATTTTATTCATCAAAGAATGCTGAAAAAATGTCTTGGTTTCCAGAAAAATATTAAGCAGTGATTTCTTAAGAATGATTTCTGAAAAATGTGTCATTTGACACCGAAGACTGGAGTAATGATGCTGAAAATTCAGCTTTGCATCACAGGAATAAATTCTGTTTGAAAGTATACTAAAATAGAAAAGCACCATTTAGAATTGCAGTAAAAATTCACAATATTACCGTTTTTCTTGTATTGTTAATCAAATAAATGCAGCCTTGATGAGCAGAAAATACTTCAAAAACATTAATATGCATCACGCATGTATTCATGTATAGTGCTATACTGCTGAATTTTTTTTAATAATATTAGGATAGATGGATTAAAAGATGGATATAGTGCTATAATGCTAAAAAATAAAATGTACTATATTAATTTTATATTATTATATATTTATACAGCTTTATTTTTTATATATATATATAGCTGGAATTGATATTAAAGGTTGATATAAAATATTTATAATTGCATACATATATATACAAATATAAATGTATGAACACACACACACACACACACACACACACACACACACACACACACACACACACACACACACACACACACACACACACACACACACACACACACACACACACACACACACACACACACACACACACACACACACACACACACACAAAATGCATTTTTTTAAATTCATTGTTTACTTGTTCCTGACTATTTTTCAGGCTCTCTGAAATAATGATTATATACATTTATTTATATTTATATGAAGTGATGAATTACAGAGAAGTTTTCAGAGGCAGAGAGAAAATAGTCATTAGCAGCAGCTTTATAGATTCGGTAATCCTGTCTGAAGGCAGAGCTCGACTGTTTGGCAACATGCTGAGAGTACAGCACAGACAGCAAAGGTGTGGCCATAGATTTACCGAAGCCCAAACACATCCACCGCATTCCTCAGCTGCTTCAGCGCTGAAACTAACATCACATGCTTATTCACTGACAGTGATGTGAGATGTGATTGTTCCATGTTTAGCTGTCAGAGCTGTTGCTATGGTGCTCTTTAGTGTTGACATGTCAACACTGACATCTTTACCATCAGTGTGCAAAGTATACAAGCACTTTCTGCTGGCTCTACCATTGGACTGACATCTCAAAAACTAATAAATAGTGACAGTACTTTGGCTTTGGTCTATCCATCTTTTCCTTCCCGTAAAAATGTGTGCAGCCATTTGTAAATGTTACGTGTCTGGCTTCCAGCCTTAACTACTTCCAGCTATTTTTAGCTGTACAAAACAGCTTGTTTTGCCACTTGATATTGTACATTGGTGTGTCTTACCACATTATTTTAATGTGTTATCTTAATTATGAACACGCTGGTTGTGCAAAGTGCGATTCTTCCTGTTATTTCCCTATAGCAGCTAATGAACCGGAAGTCTTGCCCATAGGCTTACTTTCACGTTGAAGAAAAAGGTGGATTTAATGACTGATGGACAGGACAGGACTTCTGCTCATGAGCCTCTTTTTGGTGCCAGTTAAAACTAACCAGACTGACTTTTAACCATTGATATATTTAAGGATAGTAAGATGTTTTTATTTTTTGAAAGTCGTCTACAAATGGTTAGGGCTACAAATGTTAATGCCAATCATTAATCTGATGGGGAAATGTGTTGATCATTATACTTTTTGTTCCTCTGCAATTCTGCACATCCATTCATCAGTTTGGAAATAACATTTTGAATAACATTCTCTTATGCTTACAAAGGTTTAATTCAACAAAAACAGTAAAATTCTGAAATATTTTTATTATTTAAAATAATTGTTTCTATTTGAATATATTTTAAAATGTAATTTATTCCTGTGATCAACTGTAAATTTTCAGCCTAAATACTCCATCTTTAGTGTCACGATTCTTCCGAAATCAATCAAATCACATATTGCTGAATAAAATTGATTTCTTTTAAAAAATAAAAAAAACAAACCTTTGCATTACGCTGCCAAATGCTGAAATGTTCATCACATAATAGATTGAAATAAAGGTGCTTAGCACTTCTTTTGGGATGATCCAAACATGCCCTAGAAATTTGCAGTGTTAAATGAGCAGTTCACTTCCAGAATGAACATTCTGATAGTTTACTCACCCCCCATGTCATTCAAGATGTCTTTCTTCCTTCAGTGGAAAAGAAATTAATCTTTTTAAGGAAAACATTACAAGATGCTTCTCTATATAGTGGACTTCAATGTTGGCCAATGGGTTGAAGGTCCAGACTGCAGTTTCAATGCAGCTTCAAAGGACTTGACGATCACAGCCAAAGAATAAGGGTGTCATCTAGCGAAATGATCAGTCATTTTCTTAAAACACAAACATGTATATACTTTTTAACCACAAATGCTCGCCTTGCACTAGCTTTTGCGATGTGCATCTACGTCTTCAAGCATTGCATAATCACGCTGGAAGAGACACATGCGCTTAGCTCTTAAAAAAGGTAAGCTAGGGTGAAAAACTCCATCTTATTTTCTCCTCCAACTTCAAAATCGTCTGATGTTTTTTTCCCTTTTTTTGTGAAGTGAGTTTGACTTTCTTTGCACGCTCGCTTTGTAAACTCTGGGTCGGTACTTCCATCTACGTCTTTCTTGCACTCATGGTTAAAAAGTATATAAATTCATGTTTTTCTTAGAAAATGACAGATCGTTTCGCTAGATAATGCCCTTATTCCATCTTGAGGATTCCAGTTGAAGTCCACTATTTAGGGAAAAATCTTTTCTCAAAAACCTTAAATTTCTTTGTGACTTAAAGCCAGCAAGAAAGCAAGAAAATTATCAGGATATTTTCATTCTGGAAATGAACTTCTCCTTTAATGCAGTACAATTACGGAGGCAACATGCAAATGTCAAGCGGAGGAAACAGGTGGACAATACTGAGAGACCACCTGCGCCTTTTAAATCACTAACTACAAAGTACGCTCTGTCAGTTTTTATCTGGAGTTTAGTCGGAGTCCACTGGTCTGAATTGTACCCAACGCAAGCCGGCAGCATTTTTATCTTGGCATTATGCCCAACCCCGGCTGTCCCACACCCTCTGGAGCAACATCAGGTATTATGTAGCTTCTGTCTGGGAACAGAGTGGCTCACCTCAGCGCACTGTAGCCTTGGCAGACGCTCACACAGCACAGAACACGCTCCTGGTTGGTTCGGTTTTCTCCCAGGAACTTGCACACAATGTTCCCTCCCAGACTGAAACCCACGACGATAAGTTTGGTCTGGGGATAAGTCTTTTTGATGAAGCCCACCATTGATGCAAACTCCCATGTACAACCTGTGGAGAGAAAATCAGAACATGAAGTGACCAAAAGTGACTAGATCAGCTTAATAAAATCTTCACATCTATAAATTATTATTCTATAAAAAAAAATAAATAAATACAGCATCTGATAATATATATAAAAAATAAAAAAAAACTGTATTATACATATGTATAAAATAAAATAAGATCAAATAAAATAAAATTGATAGTTTAAAGTTTAAAACAATTAAATAATAAAAAAATAAACCTGCTAAAATATAAAACAACATCTGAAAAAAAAAATAATCTGATAAAATAAAAAATAAAATAAAAACTGAAAATACAATAAAAAATAAAAAAATGCAATACAATAAAAATGACGAAAATAAAATAACTATAAAATCTGATGAAATAAAACAAGATTAAACTGTATATACAGTAAATATACTGAAAATATTGTTAATAAAATAAAAACTGAAAATCCAATTTAATAAACTATATAAACATCTTATAAAATAAAACCAGATTAAAAAGTACTAAAGAATTAAATTAAATAAAAACTGAAAATACAAAATAAATATTAAAAAAATATATTAGAAATACAGTTAACAAAAAAGAATATACAATAAAAACTGAAAATACAATAAATAAAATAAACACAGAAAATGCAGTTAATAAAATAAAAACTGAAAATACAAAAAAAAAAAAAAAAAAAAAAAACTAAAAATGCAATGCCATAAAATGAAATGAAATAAAATGAGCTAACATCAGACAAAAATAAAATATATAAAACTCTGGTAAAAATGCAATAAAATAAAATACTTGTATGTATTGACAGTGAATTTATGGCTTTAAGATTGCAAAAATAGAAATAGGGAGGCCAAACAGATTAAACACATTATTTATACAATGTACAAACACAATTACATTAAAATTAGATCTGATACAATATAAAATAACATCTGAAAAAGTAAAAATAAAAATCTGATCAAATAATATCAGATTTAAAAGTAACAAAAAATAATAAAATTAAATAAAAGCTGATAAAGTAAAAGTAAAGTAAAAGTTCAATTAAATAAATTAAATTAAAAAATAAAATTGCAAACAGCACAAATGTATGAATGGGATGAAACACATAATTTACACAATGTCCAAACACATTTAAGTAAAATTTTATATTAACATTTGAAATTTTTTACTAAAAAGATAAGGAAAATCTAATGAAAATGAAAAGATAGAGGCCTGCATGGATCAATGCTTTATTCAATAAATTGAAAAGCACCTCATTTATTCACCATTTCCCACATTTGATCATCGTAACCTATAAACGTCTCGTACCGTAGGTGAACATGCGAGGGGAGGTAAGCTCAATGTTCGGCAAGGCCCCGAGGTGATTGAGCACAGCACAGCGGTAGCCCTGTTTCTGCGAATGGTCCACAAACGTACGGATATAGTGCTTCTCACTGTGGTTTCCAATGCCAGGACAGATGACCATGGTGACGTCCTCTGTCAAACCAACAACAAAACATTTTTCACAGCTAGACAAATAAATGCAAATGTATGCAGATAAATGTTTGAGTTGCTCAATATTATCATACTGTTTATCTTCTCTTTTCCAGGTAATGTGTCACAATATTGACACAGACCTAGCAAATGCAAATTACATCATTTGTATAACAACCTAGCTGCAAAAAACAGACTTTCAAACACATAGACATTGCAGTAGTACAGGTGCACATACAGTCGAGGTCAGAAGTTTACATACACCTTGCAGAATCTGAAAAAAGTTCATTTTACCAAAAAAGGAGTTCATACAATTTTTTTTTATTTTTTATTTAGTACTGACCTGAATAAGATATTTCACATAAAGAGGTTTACCTTTACTCCACAAGAGAAAATTTTTGAATTGATAAAAATGACCCCGTTCAAAAGTTTACACACACTTGATTCTTGATACTGTGTTGTTACTAGGGCTGCACAATAGGTCGTTTCAGCATCGTCATCGCGATGTACGCATGCGCCATAGTCACATCGTGGCAGTCACGATGCAGGGCAAAAAAAAATTATGTGTGTCTGATTTTAAAATGTACTATCTATATTTCTATTCACGGATCTATATTTGTCTAAAATAAAAGTAATTAACTCATATTTAAGGGTTCTTTAAAAACTATAATGCACACGTTGCTTCACCTACTTCATGCATGCAGTCTCTGCGTGTGCATGGCAAAATGAGCGCGGGACGGGAGAAAAGCGCTGAAATGGAAGATTTGGTCGCAAAAAGAAACGCAACGTCAGTCATATGGAAGTATTTTGAATACAAAAAGGATGCTACTGACCAAAAACAGGTGCTTTGTCGGGAGTGCCTGGCAGATGTTGCCACAACTCGCGGAAACACTACGAATTTAAGGGACCATTCACATGTCGCGCCTAAAAACGCGTGGAAAACGCTAGGCGCGTCACTTTCTCCTTCTTTCCAAAGCGCTCTGTAACTTGAGTGGCAGAGTGGCGTCTGCCGTTGCTAAGCAACCATGAGCCGCACTCTCCTAAAGACGTGGAAGTTTCAGCAAAGATAAATAAACAAAGATAAATGGATTTCCAAAACTAAAAATTGCTTGCAGTAGCTCTGCTGCTAAAAAAATGTTATCCCTGTAACAGCTATGATCAGCTGTTCCTCCATCTTAGCTAAGCTTTTAATGTTTTTCGTGAAAGGAAGAAGCTGATTTCCCTTTCATCAGGGTAAAAGAAACATTCATTATTAATTTCATATTAGAGCCTTGATTTGCCTGAATTGACAGTGAATAAGGTGAGTCAAACTGTTTATGAAACTACCCAAAATAAGCTTTAAAAAGTATTTTATTTCAGGGTTTTGATTATACTGTACTTTTACTTTTTTATTCTTTGAAAATGCTTACAAAATTACCCCAATTATTCTTGAATTATTATTTGATTTTTAAGCAGTTCAAAACAACCTGATGAACATAAATGAATTTGTACACATCGCAATATATATCGCAAGAAAAAAATATATCGCAATGTAATTTTTCCCCAATATCGTGCAGCCCTAGTTGTTACCTGAATGATCCACAGCTGTGTTGTTTAGTGACAGTTGTTTATGAGTCCCTTGTTTGTCCTCAACAGTTAAACTCCCACTGAACACTGAAAGGCCTCATTGATTATTTGGTTTTTAAGCTTTGTGTATCTGAACCCTTTCCACCAATAATTGTATGATTTTGAGATCCATCTTTTCACAGATGGAATCTCAAAATCATATCAAATCTTTTCACATAGCGCCTGAAATTAGTTCCCAGCATGTGCTGCGTGATATTACTGCACCTGCTTCGGCCATGTTACTATTACGCCGTAATGGAAGTGTAGTTCCTAATCTTATTGGCCTAGAAAAATCACAGCTTTACATTTTCCACTGGTATTAGTACACGATATAATTACAGAAGAGTCAAGTATTAAATATGACAAATATCGAAACTCATTGGTCATTTTTGAACATGATGCTATTGGTCTCATAGGATTCAATGACTGTATGTACCTTCTGTAGCTTCTGAAGGGCAGCACTAAATGAATATATATATATATATGTGTGTGTGTGTGTGTGTGTGTGTGTGTATACATACATACATTTAGGCAAAATAAGAAAAATTTACACATCTTCATTCTGTTCAAAAGTTTTCACCCCCAGATCTTAATGCATCATTTTTTTTCCGGCGCATCAGTGAGTGTTTAAACCTTCTGTAATAGTTGCATATGAGTCTCTCAGTTGTCCTTAGTGTGAAAAATTGGTTTTCAAAATCATACAGTCATTGTTGGAAAGGGTTCAAATATACAAAAATGCTGAAAAACCAAAGAATTTGTGGGACCTGAAGGATTTTTCTGAAGAACAGTGGGCAGTTTGACTGTTCAGGACAAACAAGGGACTCATGAACAACTATCATTAAACAAAAACACAGCTGTGGATCATTCAGGTAACAACACAGTATTAAGAATCAAGTGTATGTAAACTTTTGAACAGGGTCATTTTTATAAATTCAACTATTATTTTCTCTTGTGAACATATGTAAACACATTTTATGTGAAATGTCTTATTCAGTTCAGTACTAAATAAAAAAAATTACATGCATTTGCTATGATCCCTTTTATTTTGCTAAAATAATTAACATTTTTCAGATTCTGCAAGGTGTGTGTAAATTTGGACTTCAACTGTATTTATTTTACAATTACATTTTTTATTTTTCTGTGCATGTTTT
Source organism: Garra rufa (assembly GCF_049309525.1). Classification (NCBI taxonomy): domain Eukaryota; kingdom Metazoa; phylum Chordata; class Actinopteri; order Cypriniformes; family Cyprinidae; genus Garra; species Garra rufa. The sequence continues at coordinate 57,159,911 of NC_133363.1, forward strand.
ATCTCAAAATTGACTCTTGAAAACATCCACAGTTGTATTTCGAGAAATTCTTTAGTTCATGTTATTTCAAATGATTAAAATGTCTTTAAAAATAAAGCTGCAATTATCTTCTTTTATATTTGTATTCCATGCCAGAAGTAAGCTTTCAAACAAGGTCACATTACATAAGAGCAAAAAGCCATTTCACCTAGATAAGCATTGCTGTAATTAATATCTCTTCGTCAGAATGATGATCAAGCAGACTACTGCTATGTCATTTAAGTGATACTTCCTCCTTGAACCTGAATGAGAGACTCTCCTTTATCAGGTTTCCATAGGAGTGTAGTGTTACACTGCAGCTCAGACTGAATAAACCCAACTACGTGGCACTGACCTCCGGACTGATGATCCGCCTGGGGTTCAAAGAGGTCAAAAGTTGCAGTGGCCCCATCCTGCATGGGCAGATATTTGCGCAGGCCGAATGGGTGTGGTGAACTGACCCGACCCAACTTTCCGTAGAGGGCCGTCTGCAGATGACCACTTTTACCCCACAGTAGAGGAGGAATGTACCTAGGACATGAAACACAATCTCAGATATATACAGTGGTACATGATTTAATTACGATTGAACTTTGATAAGAATTAGTCAAAAACATACACAGATGCAATAGGTCACCTAAGGGTCATTGCTCAAACAGCTAACTTTGATTTTGATCATTTTTAATTGACAATTTACTCATGGAGCCACATCGAGATTCAAATATCTTTGGAAATATACCATATAGGGCCTTAAAAATGAAGATACCAAAGGAAAAGTTAGGCTAGAACTAGAATATAATATTATATTAAGATGTCTTTAACACTTCTTGAGTAACAGACATACAAAATTAACATACAAAAGTGTTTTTCCCCCATTTTTAAACAGTCACTATTGCCATATAATGCAACAAGGACTGCTAAAGTCAAGCGATTTTATTAATAAATTTAGCAATCTCTGTTCACCAATAAAATAATGATTCTGCCATCTTTCTAAAGGCACTGTCCCCTCCTGTAATTTGGCTCCAAATCTCTAATGACTCTCTATAATATAGTGTTTTCACGACACATCATCAATCGTCAATATTGGCGGCACAGAGTGTAAAAAAAAAAAAAAAAGGACACTGAACCAAATAAAACTCATAATTTTGCAAATTATTGCTGCTGAAAATTGCCAACTATTGTCATGTTTTGGGCTGTACTAATCGTTCAGACCGGGAAAAACAAAGTAACAAGGTCTGAGGAACAAAAGGTGTTTGTGGTTTGCCAAACTGAACCAGGATTTCCAGGGTTTGTTCTCATCATTTCCGGTTAGGTACATGAAATATTAGGCTTTTATCTCAATACTGCTCATACAGTAATATTTTGGCTTTATCACCATTTATGTTTGTCTTTCTTCAGAAAAAAATATTTACAAAATCCAAAATTTCTGAAATGACTGATTTGACATGGAAAGACTATAGGTCATGTTGAAAAACTGGAAACTGCTGTCAATGCCTTTGTTATGATTGGGTTTCTAGGTACATGTTAAATCAAAATAAAACATACTGCGTTTGCATATTTTTCTGATGATTATGAACCATTAGTGTATTGGCCCACATTTCTGTAGTTCTTCAGGGTTGTTTCTAGATCTGGGCACTGGGGCAGGACAAATTACTCCTGATCCATGCGTCATCACACAAGTGCACGCTGCTGCTGTTATGTAATAGTCCCACCCAACAATTAGTCTTTAACCAATTACACACTGACCCTTTGCTAAGCTTGTAGGTTGCCTTAGGTCTGACAGTCTCAAATTAATTGGATAGATGTGTGAACAGCATGCTTTTTGGTGAAATGCGCTCATGAAGTAGTAATAAATACTACACTTGTGTGGGCAGAAATGAGGTAAAACATTGAAATATTTCTTGAGCATCAAATCAGCATATTAGAATGATTTTTGAAGGATCATGTGACACTGAAGCCTGGAGTAATGATGGTAAAAATTCAGGTTTGCATCACAGGAATAAATACAAATTCTAAAAAATATTCAAATAGAAATAAGTTGTTTTAAATTTTAATTAATATTTCACAATATCACCCTTAATGACTGTATTCATTTATTCTATCATATAAATGCAGCCTTGGTTAGGATAATACTTATTTCAAAAGCATGCATATATATATATATATATATATATATATATATATATATATATATATATATATATATATATATTATGCCAATACATGAACATTAACTAATATGTGACCCTGGACCACAAAACCAGTCATAAGGTTAAATTTGACAAAACTGAGATTTATACATCATATGAAAGCTCAATAAATAAGCTTTCTACTGATGTATGGTTTGTTAGGATAGGACAATATTTGACCGAGATACATCTATTTGAAATCAGAAATCTGAGGATGCAAAAAAATCAAAAAGACAAAGAAAATCACCTTTAAAGTTCTCCAAATTAGGTTCTTAACAATGCATATTACAAATCAAAAATTACATTTTGATATGTTTACAGTAGGAATTTTACAAAAAAATCTTCATGGAACATGAACTTTACTTAATTTCTTAATGATTTTTGGCATAAAAGAAAAATCTAAAATTTTGAACCATACAATGTATTTTTGGCTATTGCTACAAATATACCCCAGCGACTTAAGACTGGTTTTGTGGTCCAGGGTCACATATTACATTCATTTACACATAAAAAGGACAAAAATTGACATGCATTTTATTTAGGTACCTTTTGCATAGTATTGCTTGCTGTTTAACAATCATTTAAAACGGACAGTTCGAGTAGTAAGATTAAAGAATTTATCTTGAACTATGTCAAGGAATTAAACCCTGGTTAAAAAGTAATAATAATCAATTTACAACGAATTGGTACCTTGTGTTGTACGCTGTATTACGCCATGGACCAGCGCATTATAAAATTAATGTCGTTTGGCGATACGCGGGAATTCAGTCGGCGCGTGACTCTCTCAGTGCATTATGGGTGTTCTCTAGCTGTTGAGCGTACATCGGTTGTACACTCGTTTTTGCGGTGCATTGTGGGATTGAATGAGTGCACTCGGGAATGTCCATTATGGTTTCGAACACCACTTAAAATGGCTGTCTATAGTGCACTATTTGAGGGTATAGGGGGCGGTTTCAGATACAGCCGTGGTTCCCAGACCACGAATCATGACGTTGTCATGACGTGGTTTGGTGTTAGCCAGGCTATTTTGCAGCTCTAATTGTGACTTTCTGGAATATCAGCATTTGAGAATTTTCACACTATCGCTGTTCTGAGGCAGAATTCCAGAATATTAATGTTTAGAAATGTTTGTTCCGACACATAATTAACATGTATCTGTAACATTCCATAACATTATTTGTAATGTAATTAACTTACATTTGCTCTGCTAACTAATAACATCCAGACCAGTTAAACAACATTCGTTTGCACATAATGTGAGCCTAAAAACACAGTAAACAAAGTCCACATCTTATTTCCCTTCACACTGGGATCTATTCCACACCTCCTAAAGTATTACATAACATGCTTGCACGATATAGCCTCAAGCGTAGCTTCATCACCACTGACTATTATATGCTTTAATCCCTAAAATACCGGTTATGAGATGTAAGGAACGAAAGCTGGACTGGTTTAATCTGCTCACAATGACACAGTCAAATAAGAAGACGAGAGGATCAGCACAGAGAGCTTTACCAGAAAAAAAACAAGCCATCTGAGGTGAGTTAAGTTCAGAAAACCCTAGAGCAGATGAATTAGGCAACACAATGCAAACTTGCTTTAAATAACCAGGTACATCTCTGGAATGATGACAAATGATGCTTAAGCGCTACTCAACGATCACTGGAACTGACTAGAAACAGGCTTTTTTTGTTCTCTTTACTGCAACTTTAGCCATTCCTCTCTTCGTTGACTGAGCTGCAGTCATCCGCGTTGGCGTGACACGCCTAATAAATGTTCCAAAGTCCAGACCCACAATGCAACATCACAGGCATGAATGACTATTATCAATGCTTGACAAAATAACCTTTAGATCTTCCAAAGTGGCTGTTTTCTTAAAAGGCGTTTTGCTGGAAAATCCTCCAGTAAAACAAACATGGGAAAAGTTAATTATGCCACAGAGGAGATAAGGATAAGTACGGACAATGGGCTGTGTTTTGTCGATTGATCTCTTGGCCCCTAGTGTAGTAGATGCACTGGAAAATAATGATTACACAACTAGCCGGCAATCACTTTGGATTACAAAAGAAACACCCACCCTCACTGTGCAACAGACATATGCGACGCATAGCACAATTTCTGAGGTCAACGCGTGCAAAACAGCCTCCAGAAGACATGTTTTTCATTTTAATAGCAGATTGGGTCCTAATACAACAAAATGAATGCTGGAGTTGAAACCAAGAATAACAATGGCTTGATAAATTAGCCAGTCAAGTGTGTTACACACTATACAATGGCTGTGCAGGTATACAAACATCTCTGCAGATGTTATTGGAAAAGCATGCTTTGTCTTGGCCTCAAGTGTAAACAGTATAATAACCATATGTTGCTACAGCTAGCAATAACCCCCAGCAGCATAACCTCACTGTTTTTATAAACTGTCATGCAATTTTGAGCAAGCAATGAGAAAGGTTTGAATATAAAGCACCATCCAAGAATGTCGCAACTAAAAAAAAAAAAAAAAAAAAAAAATCTAACTCACGAAACCAATCAAAATACTACTGAAACGATTGGCACATATTTTACATTTAAGGCAAACACAGGGTAAAGAAATAGTAACTAATAGTTATCACTAGGGATGCACCGATCCTTATCGGCCGATCACTTGCGCGTTTTGTCAGTAAAGCCGGTTCTGTAATCAGCGGTAAATGCCATCAGGTGCATGATTTCACGTTGAGCCGTATATACTACACACAGCCGTTGTTCACTGACAAGCTGCGCACATTCACACTGAAATTGAACATTGATATGCGCAGCTCGTCGGTAAACAACGGCTGTGTGTAGTATATACGGCTCAACGTGAAATAACGCACCTGATGGTAGTGTGTACATAATATTTGACAGTACTGTGTATATTTATCATGTATATATAAACACACATGCATGTATATATTTAAGATGTTTAAGTTATGTTTACATTAAATATATTTATATATAATATAAATTATATGACTATAAATTAATACACATGTAAATACATGTACATTTTTCATGTATACTATGTGTGTATGTCTTATATATATATATATATATATATATATATATATATATATATATGCATTATAAATATACACAGTACACACACATTTTAAAAACAAAAACATTTTGCATGAGATTAATTGTCTGAACAGCACTAAAAAAAAAATACAATTACAAAAACTAAAACTGAACAAAAAATTAAATCTAATATAAAACATTAATACATTTTAAAAAACATCGTTCTTTGAAACAAACCATGGAACTGAATATGTACAATATTCATATAGCATGGTTTTTATATGGTATTCTAAAGTAATTGAGAGGAACCTATGGTTTTATTTTAATACATGTCCAAAAAACACTGCACTAACCATGGTACTTTTTGGTTATTAAGTTATGAATTAAACTAGAGTTGTAATTACATTCTACCTGGTTAGATATAAAATACATTTGAGCAGTTTAGGCCCACAAACAGTTATAAAACATTAATCTGTGCAGCATTATTGAATAAATGTATAAATATAGCATAATCGATATTTACAATCACTGATATCAGCATCCTAAATTTCAAGGCAAAACACTACACTTCTACATTACAATACAGCAATACTGTAACATATAGTTTAAAATAACTGTTAAATAAATATTTAATTTTAAAATAACTCTTATTTTAATGTTAAAATATCATTTATTTCAGTGAAGCAAAGCTGAATTTGTAGCTTCATTACTCTAGTCTTTAGTGTCACATTGCTGCTCAAGATTTTTTTTACTATTATCAAAGTTGAAAACAACTCTGTTACATATTTTTTGGAAAACATGTTTTTCTTCAGCATTCTCTGGTGAACAGAAACGTCAAAAGAACAGCATTTATTTGAAACTGGAATCATCTGTAACATTACAAATGTCTTTACTCTTATTAAAAGCCAAAGTCAAAATTTCTTTTAAAAACAATAATAAACAGTAGAGGATATTTTTGTGACTCCAGGGACACTGCATTAGACTTAGCAACTGTGTGCTAAAAGCAGCACAGCTTCAAAAACGGCCCCTAAGCTATTCTGAGATGTGGTTTACTCAGTAGACACAGTAAGTGCAGTGAAATGATAATCAAAAGTGTGCTACTCACTCTTTGGTCAGAATAGGACAGGACTTGAGCAGGAAGTGGTTGAGTGCTGTATCCTGGTAAGTGAGATCCGGTGGAGCTGTGGGACTTTTTAAGTTTAGACACCGGACGATGACGTAGAGAACCGTGGCCACCGCTGCCAACTTCATACCGTCAAACATCGCCGGCATCTCCGGCGCCACCGTGTACACCTCAGATTCGTGAGTGTTCATATTTGCGCTAAAAATAAACAATAACAGACAAGTGATGCAATGCTTCAGTAAACTAAAATACAATAATAGCATAAAAAGGAAATCACACGGCACTATATGATGATAAATGTGACCCTGGACCGTAAAACCAGTCTTAAGTCGCTGGGGTATATTTGTAGCAATAGCCAAAAATACATTGTATGGGTCAAAATTATAGATTTTTCTTTTATGCCAAAAATCATTAGGAAATGAAGTAAAGATCATGTTCCATTAAGATTTTTTGTAAAACTCCTACTATAAATATATCAAAATGTAATTAGTGATTAGTAGTATGCATTGTTAAGAACTTAATTTGGAGAACTTTAAAGGTGATTTTCTCAGTATTTTGATTTTTTTGCACCCTCAGATTCCAGATTTTCAAATAGATGTATCTCGGCCAAATATTGTCCTATCCTAACAAACTATACATCAATAGAAAGCTTATTTAAGCTTTCATATGTTGTATACATCGCAGTTTTGTGGTCCAGGGTCACATATGAGCAAGATCTGGTTTAAGCTATGATTTGTTCTGTCAAACAAATACAAAGTGTCTAGTTGATAACAGAAGTTGAAGGAGTCACTTACTTTGTAAGTAAGATGGGACTTTGAAAGTGATCTCGTAAGCTCTGATGAAGACTGAGGATATAGTGGATGTGGACTGCAGGTCACAGTGATCTGGTCAATTTCTTGGAGGAAGGGAAAGAGGGAACGGTTACAAGTATCAGAAATGATAAGAGCAGATAAAGCCGATCACGTATATACTAACAGTGTCAAGTACCAAGCCCTTATTAAAGGAGTAGTTCATTTCCAGAACAGATAATGTACTCACCCACTTGTCATCTGTAAAGAAATTATGTTTTTTGAGGAAAACATTTCAGGATTTCTCTCCATATAATGGATATCTATGGTGCCCCACAGTTTGAACTTCCAAAATGTAGTTTAAATGCAGCTTCAAAGGGCTCTAAATGATCCCAGCCGAGGAAGAAGGGTCTTATCTAGCAAAAAAAAAATTACAATTTGAATACTTTTTAACCTCAAATGGTCATTTTGTCTAGCTCTGCATGAATTCTGGTTCATGACAGTTAGGGTATATCGAAAAACTCCCAACTCATTTTCACCTTAAAATTCAAAATTAGGGCTGCACGATTAATCGAACGATACTTTGATTAGTAGTAAATCTCAATCATGTGCATTCAGCTGGAGCGGCAATTAATGAGACTTAAATCACTGACAAGCTACGCCAAATCACGCTCATAATCAAATGCGATTTTGAACGCGATTTGGGGTAGCTTGTCAGTGATTTTCAAAATCATCCTATATCACAGTTTTACCCTTTATTTTGTAAAGGGCGTTTGAGAAAATGAAATGGGAGATTTTCAACCTACCCTAACTGTATTGACCTAGAATGCACAGAGTTGGCACAGAGCTAGACAATGAGCATTTGAGGATAAAAAGTATATAAATTGTTTTTTGTTTTTTTGAAATAACCAATCGTTTCGGTAGACTCACAGGCACCATTGAAGTCCACTTTATGGTGAAAAATCCTGAAATGTTTTCCCTCAAAAAACATAATTTCTTTACAATTGAAGAAAGAAAGACATCAAAATCTGGGCGACAAAGGGGTGAGTAAATTAACTGTAAATCTTTGTTCTGGAAGTGAACATCTCCTTTAATAAAAGACATTTAAAAAAATACTAATTCTAAAATAAAATGACTAAAACTTCAAATTAAATGTAAAATAAATTTAAAAAAAAGAATTTCTTTAAAACAGACATGCAGGGTTAAAATGACATGAGAGTGAGTAAATTGTGATCATTTTCATTTGTGGGTGAACTATCACTTTAAGACTCATCTATGACTCATAACCAGTTGCACTGAATGAATGTCTCCTTAAATGATCCCAATAAGGTTCCTTCGTGACATCAACGTGTTAGATGAGGACTAGAGCATTTAGACCATGTAAGTGTTAAATCTGACTTATTCCTCTAATTAAATTTCTTGTTTTTAATTAGATAATGTTAAGGCGGTGTACATGATCCAGCCCTGCTAACTAGAGTAGACTTCAATTTTTAATTGTGAGGAAATGCACCTGTCAACTTGCTTCCCCAAGACCATGTTCATTTCTGTCTTAACATGCATGAAGTTCAATGGACTACATGTGAATTTTCCCCCTCTAATTAAATACAGATTTCATCCATGAGGTTGTGCTTTGTGAAATTAATCTGAAATAATCAAATCAATACACAATATACATTATTAAACAATTATAGCCAACAGAATCCACTGATTAACGATCATTTAAAAAAAAAAATACTAATCTAGTCTCATACGAATTAATGCGAAAGCAAGAATCATCTTAAGAAATATAAATATATACAGTATTACGTACGTACACTTTTATTTTACTTTATCAACAAAGTGATTGCATAATGATTACTAAGTGACTAGTTAATATTCAAACAAGCCAGCTTGTAAAACATAAAGCATTTGTATTGTGTTCATACAATGCGTATTTAAATGTATATGAACAATATTCTTAAATACATAACAGATAGCTAGATTCTGTATATAACAAATCAGTGGCAATATTTACTGTTTATAACAATTCAATTCGTATACAATATTATAGGTGAGATATTTTAAAGAAAAAAAGCCATTAAAAAAAGCATATTTCACTCCAAAATTTAGAAAATAAAAAATGATCAGTGAGATATTTTAATAGTTTTTATTAATATTTAGATTTTTTTTATATATATTTTGTGTTTTTATTTTAATTAAAAAGTAATTTTGTTGAGTGGTTGTCATTTTTTTAAAACATGTATTTAAAATTGATTAATTTTTATTTACATGTGTGACCCTGGACCACAAAACCAGTCATAAGTAGCACAGGTATATTTGTAGCAATAGCCAAAAATACATTGTATCAAAATGATAGATTTTTCTTTTATGCCGAAAAACATTAGGATGTTAAGTAAAGAACGTAAAGATCAAATTTCCCAACATAAATATTGTATATCAAAACTTAATCTTCATTTGGACAACTTTACAAACTATTTTCTCAATATTAAGATATTCCAGATTTTCAAATAGTTGTATTTCGACCAAATATGAACAAACCATATCAATGGAAAGCTCATTTATTCTGCTTTCAGATTATTTTGATTTTGAAATCTACCCTTATGACTGGTTTTGTTTTAGTTTTAGCTATTTTAGTACATCAAGTTAAACTAAATGAAAATGGATCTAGCTAAATCTAGCTGAAATTAAATAAGTTTACATTTATTACATTTTAGGTGATAAAAATCTGGTTTAGTTAACTATAATTAACCCTTCTTAGATTATAATTTATATGAATATAAAACTAGAAATATAGTATTTAAAGTACTTATGAGTCAAAATCACTGTATAACAGTTTTCACTTAAAGTAATGGAGTAATAAAACTCTTGTATTATGTAATGAGACTCATCAGTATCATTAAAAATAATAGAAATATTAAAAGCAATAAGCCAAGGTTGGATTACAATAATGAGAATGGAGAAATAAAATCTGATTAACTACCATCAACGTAATAAACATTGTAACAAACATCTCAGTGGATATAAAACAGACTTCACTTATATAAACTACCTGGACATCCTCTTAACAGGTTTCAGAAGAATAACTCAGACATATGATTACAATCCACTGATTGTGTTCAGAAATGATCAAAGTGTAAAACGCCATCAAGTATTATTAAAGCAAAGCATAAACACACTTCATGATGTTGTTTTGATGATCGTGACAGTGTGCTGATCAAAGTGTGCCCTGCAGGATAAGGCCCAGCATCTGGCTTTACATCAAAACAGCCTGACATCTCCAGTGGTTATTATGTTTATACACAGTGTGGACATATATGTGTATGGAAAACAAGTGGCACTGCGGATGTCAACAAGATACAATAGAAATCATCTGCCCATCATTTACACTGATATAAGTGAGATGAACAACTTTACGCATAACAAATATGACATAAACAAATACCTACTTAAGAAACAGGCCTAGCTACTGAAAAAAAAACACTAGCCTGTTATGATAATACAAGCTGTTATGTTAAAAATGGCTAAATTAGATGCGCAGAACAAACAGGAAAACGAGACGACACCCCTACAAATACACAAGTAGGAATAAAACGCATCGATTCAATGCAGATGAACGCATCTTACCTCGTTCCCCAGTCGATTACAAATAGTTCCGTTTCCCTGTATTACTCAAATAGAGATTTGTACTCTCACGTTAGGACACAGTGTGTTTATTTAGAGATGTTTTATCCGTGGTACTTTCTAGCATTTTCTTCTCTCCTCGTCTCATCTACAGACAGACAGAGGCGCAAACGTTACCGCACTTCCTGCTTTAGACCAACTTATTTACATATCGCGCTTTCTATTGGCTACACGAGCTGTTGCGTCATGGAACTCCACCTCCTTTTTATAACGGCACGTGTTAGCGGCTGTGCTCTTGTGTTCAACAACGTATGTGCAAAAGCGAAGAATTGTTGCAAGTTAATATTATTATAATATCACAGGTTACACATATTTGATCAGCATCTTCTACCTTCGAATTGTATTACAATATTATATTTTCTTGATCACAAAACCAACAGATAATTGCTTAAGTGACATTGTGTTAAAAATATGCAAGTACTGCTCACTGCAGAGCCAAATGGCCTCCAGCTCCACCTCTCTTGATGTCCAGCTCCACCTCTGAGTGAACAAATGGGTGGAGTTAAGGTTATGTGACCCTGGACCACAAAACCAGTCTTAACCATAGAGGTCTTAACCCTTGTGCGTTAAAAAAAGAAGTTACACATAGGTGCAAAATGGACAAAAACTTTTTTATTTAATTCTTTTACTTTCACTGATGTCGATTTTTTTAACCAGCATCTGTTCTATCCATAGATGCCAAACATTCATTAATTTTCAGAATTGCAACCCTTTAAATGTGGTCTGTTTTTTATGGAAAAATGAAAAATAGTAGTTAATTTCCATATACTAAATGCTAAGCAGAAATTTTTTCTTTGCTTATTATTCTCGGGTGTGTCAGTGAAGAACAACAAAATTAATTTTGAGGCATTTATATTTGTTATGTAGTGCTTTTTTTAATGTATATGCCAAATTTGAAAAAAAATGGCACAATCTAGTAAAACATTTTAAAAATGTCAAATTTGAAGCCTTGCCGATAGAATGAATGCCTATTAGCAAATATTGCATCATTTTATAGTCAAATGGTCCTGGGTTAAAAAATTGCAGTTTTAATGGGTTTCAATGTGGACATTTTTGTTCTTAAGGTCCTGAGTGTGCGTATTTTTTGTACAGAGGGTAAAATTGATTTTCTTCAAGGAAATTAGGGTAAAATATTAAAATTTCAATAAAAATAAACACCTGAGCCAAAATTTATGCAGTTGGCATTAACACAGGCACACTTATAACAAAAAACAAAACTGAAATACACTAAAATGTTAAAGGTACATTTTTTGAAATTGTGATTCATACATCATCTGAAAGCTGAATTAATATGTTTTTTGTTGATGTATGGCTTGTTAGAATAGGGCAATATTTGTTCGAGATAGATCTATTTGAAAATCTGAAATCTGAGGGTGTACAAAAATCAAAATATTGAGAAAATCGCTTTTAAAGTTGTCCAAATGAAGTTCTTAGCAATGCATATTACTAATCAAAAATTACATTTTGATATATTTCTGGTCGGAAATTTACAAAATATTTTCATGGAGCACGATCTTTACTTAATATCCTAATGATTTTTGTCATAAAAGACAAAGTCAGTCATTTTGACCCATACAATGATTTTTTAACTATTGCTACAAATATACCTGTGCTACTTAAGACTGGTTTTGTGTGGTCCAGGGTCAAATATGTACATGTACATACTCTTTTTTTCACCTTTTTCTTTTGTTAAAGATGCCACATGTTGATTCTTGTGCTGAATATTGTGGTTTAAGTGTAAATGATGTGAAATTAAGTGAGAATATCCCAGCAATCAATAATTGGTATTGTCACGCCTGGATCACAAGCATTAGTTTTCTTAGCTGTTTAATGCAAATGGATTATAGTGTACTAAACTGGCATTATGTGCTGCTGTTTAGCACTGAGATCTATATTTATCTTGTTCAGAACAGCTGAAAATGCAATACAAATTCCAGGCCTTTAATGCTGTTGGTTGCAAACTAGCTCCACCTTGTGAAATTGCATAAAATCTTTTTGAAATGCATTGCTATGGAGATTATACTTCTTTAAAAACATGTTATTATGTATTTCATATAATTAATACACCTTAATACTTGGCTAAATATAGATAGTACAATATAGCCTAGATAATATTAGATAGGAAATGTTAGTATAGTGAGAAAAAGGGGAAGGAGAGGTTAAATTAAATTTATTGTAATATATTGTATTGTTATTGTTAAAATATATTGTAGCTAATATATGTCACCCTGGACCACAAAACCAGTCATAAAGGTCTTTTTTTTTTTTACCATTATTTGATTTTGATTTTTAGCAGAGATTCAATTATTTGAAAATCTGAAATCTAAGGGTGCAAAAAAATCGAAATACTGAGAAAATTGCCTTTAAAGTTGTCCAGAAGAAGTTCTTAGCATTGCATATTACTAATCAAAAATTAAGTTTCGGTATATATACGGTAGGAAATTTACAAAATATCTTCATGGAACATGCTCTTTACTTAATATCCTAATGATTTTTGGCATAACAGAAAAATGAATAATTTTGACCCATACAATTGGCTATTGCTACAAATTTACCTGTGCTACTTAAGACTGGTTTTGTGGTCCAGGGTCATATATTACAGTGCCCAGATACATTTTGTGTGTATCAACAAGGAGAAGAATTAATATTTTATACTACGTTACATTGCCTACATTTAATATTGTACCTATTTACTTTATCATATCTATTTACTATTCATACACTTCCATAAAATTCTTTTTTATGTCTTTTTGCTTTATTGTTTTGTTCAGTTTAAAAGCAAAATATAAAAATGAATTATAAATAATGACATGTTTTGTTTTATCATTGTTTAGGAGTAATTCTGATTTGTGCCTAAAACAACTATAAGGATATAGATACATTTGAACGCCTAAACATGATACCAGTGTTATCATTTACTTATATTTCTTCATAAAAATAGCCAAAAAGTATTTTTACAACAAGATAAGATGTTAAAGGTTGTTTCTCACCTCTAAATTAGGAAAATATAGTGTCAGTATTTTCCAGTAGGGGGCGAAGCTAACATGAATAATACATTGTAAGCACTCCCCTGGACCAAAAAGCATATGTAAAAACTTATAAATATTTATAAATTAATAAATTCGTTTTTCTCCTAAACAAAAAATATTGTATGTTGAATTTAAGAATTTGTCAATGTTAACACCATGCAAACCAATACTCACCCACTTGTCAAAATGTTCATGTCTTTTTTTCTTCAGTCATAAAGAATTTTTTTTTTATTATTATTATTTTTTTAGGAAAACATTTCATGATTGTTCTCCATATAGTGGACTTCTATGGTGCCCCGATTTTGAACTAAATCTAAATGCAGTTTAAAAGTGGCTGCAAACGATCCCAAATGCAGTTGTAAATGATCCCAGCTGTTGAAGAAGGGTCTTATCCTTTTTTTTTTTCATTAAAAAAAATACAATTTAAATACTTTTTAACCTCAAACGCTCGTCTTGTCCTGCTCTCCCTGAACTGTGTGTATTTAAGACAGTTAAGACAGTTAGGGTATGTCGAAAAACTCCCTCAACTTCAAAAATCATTTCAAAATGATCTTACATCGCTACTTTTTTTATTATGTAACCTTTATTTAACCAGAAAATACTCTCTGAGATTAAAAATCTCTTTCACAGGAGTGTCCTGGCCAAAATGGGCAGCAATACAGTCAGTTTCATCACAAATATACACCACACATGACACTTAAAACAATTTCATATTGTTAAATCATCATTCATTTGCCAGATAACTCATTTAAAATGATCCAAAGGCAGCAAATTTTGTAATTTCAGTTTCGGTTGGAGAAGATTCTAATCAAACGGCGCTGCATACATAAGCCTTCTTACCTAGTTCAGTTAGAATAAAAGTAACAAAAAGTAGGCTATATAACAATTTTGCAAACAAAGGGTCGCTACAGAAGTACCCAGTCTTTACAAAGTGAACATGCAAGAAAGATTAAACACCCTTCACAAAAAAGGTAAAACAGCGATGAAGGATGATTTTAAAGTTGAGGGAGAACATGAGATGAGTTTTTTGACTTACCCTAACTCTTAAAAGAGTAGTTCACTTTCTGAACAAAAATCTACAGATAATGTACTCACCCCCTTGTCATCCAAGATGTTCATGTCTTTCTTTCTTCAGTCGTAAGGAAATTATGTTTTTGGGGAAAACATTTCAGGATTTCTCTCCATATAGTGGACTTCTATGGTGCCCCCAAGTTTGAACTTCCAAAATGCAGTTTGAATGCAGCTTTAAATGGCTCTAAACAATCCCAGCCGAGGAAAGAAGGGTCTTATCTAGTGAAAAGATTGGTTATTTTCTAAAAACATTTTCAACTTATATACTTTTTAATCTCAAACGCTCTCAATCTTGCCTAGCTCTGTGTGAACTCTGTGTATTCCAGTTCATGGCAGTTAGGGTGTGTCGAAAAACTCCCATTTCATTTTCTCCTCCAACTTCAAAATCATCCTACATCGCTGCAGAAGTACAAACCCAGTGTTTACAAAGTAAACGTGCAAATAAGATCAAACGCTTTTTACAAAAAAAGGTAAAACAGCGATGTAGGACAATTTTGAAGTTGGAGGAAAAAAATGAGATGGGAGTTTTTCGACATACCCTAACTGTACTGTATTGAACCGGAATACACAGAGTACAGAAGTACAGAGTACAGCATTTGATGTTAAAAAGTATATAAACTGTAATATTTTTTTAGAAAATAACCAATCGTTTTGCTAGATAAGACCCTTCTTTCCTCAGCTGGAATCGTTTAGAGCCTTTTAAAGCTGCATTTTGTAAGTTCAAACTCGGGGGCACCATAGAAGTCCACTATATGGAGAGAAATCCTGAAATGTTTTCCTCAAAAACATAATTTCCTTTTGACTGAAGAAAGGAAGCAGGAACATCTTGGATGACAAGGGGGTGAGTACATTATCTGTAAATTTTTGTTCTGAAAGTAAACTACTCCTTTAAACTGAAAAAACTGAGTTCAGGGAGAGCAAGACAAGACAAGTGTTTGACTTTAAAATTTATATGAATTGTATTTTTTTTATGAAAACAACTGATTGTTTCACTAGATAAGACCCTTCTTCATTGGCTGGGATTGTTTACAGCCGCATTTGGGATCGTTTGAAGCTGCATTTAAACTGCATTTTGGAAGTTTAAAATCGGGGCACCATTAAAGTCCACTATATGAAAAAAAAATCCTAAAATATCTTCCTCAAAAAACAATTTCTTTACGACTGAAGAAAGAAAGGCATTAATATCTTCGATGACAAAGGGGTGACATACCCTAACTCTTATACTGGAAAAAAACAAAGAGTTTAGGGAGAGCAAGACCAGATGAGCATTTGACTTTAAAAATTACATAAACTGTATTTTTTTTATTAAAACAGCTGATCATTTTGCTAGATAAGACCCTTCTTCCTCAACTGGGATTGTTTACAACCGCATTTGGGATCGTTTGAAGCTGTATTTAAACTGCATTTTGGAAGTTTAAAATCGGGGCACCATTGAAGTCCACTATATGAAAAAAAAATCCTAAAATGTCTTCCTCAAAAAACAATTTCTTTACGACTGAAGAAAGAAAGGCATTAATATCTTCGATGACAAAGGGGTGACATACCCTAACTCTTATACTGAAGAAGAAGAAAAAAAAAAAGAGTTTAGGGAGAGCAAGACCAGATGAGCATTTGACTTTAAAAATTACATAAATCGCATTTTTTTATTAAAACAACTGATCATTTTGCTAGATAAGACCCTTCTTCCTTAACTGGGATTGTTTACAAACGCATTTGAAATCGTTTGAAGCTGTATTTAAACTGCATTTCGGAAGTTCAAATTTGGGGCACCATTGAAGTCCACTATATGAAGAAAAATCCTAAAATGTCTTCCTCAAAAAAACAATTTCTTTACGACTGAAGAAAGAAAGACATGCATATCTCGGATGACAAGATATGTATTTTTTATTCTGGAAGTGAACTTGTCCTTTAAGGTACCATCATCTTATCAGACCCTTGATTTTGAACTTGTGCCCCCGAGTTTGAACTTACAAAACTTTGATCATCTTATTTCATATCTAGGATTGGTTTCCAATTATGTGGATTATAAATCCATTATGCTTTTCTGAGCTACAAGGAAAATATTCTCAGTAAGGTGATACTCCAGTAACGAGTAGCTTTTATCGCTTCACCTCTGCAGTGAAAGTAACACCTAGTTCATTCACCTCTAGCGGCTCCAAGCGCTTGCTGTAAAGAAATAAAACCAACCTCTCAGCCTGCACAAGCAAACATACACAATGTGACAGGTTCTTGACCGATGAGTCAGAGACTGAGTCCCCCTCAACAGTGTTAAACCAACATGTGACTAATATGACAAGGCTGAAGCAAGGCTATCCAACATTGAGCAAAAAACAGCCTTACAGAACATAACCCTTTATAAACAGTGTGTAGAATGACTTTTACTTTAGTTAAATTATTTATTGCCTGTATTTATCTCAAGATGGCCTAGCTATTTTAGAGTACTGTATTTCCTTGATGGCCTATGATTGTACAAACTATAAACTTACATATAAAAATACATACATACAGTACATAAAATAACTTCAGATTCACCTATAATTACGTAAAGACATGAGCTGCTAACTCATTCCCATATTATCTTCAGACATCATCTTTCATCTTTCCCCTCTGAGTTCATAAAGAAATTAAAGTGCACTATAAAATGGACAGGAATTACAAGAGTGTATCTCCTCCCATTTGAACTTTGGAAAGTCTCTGCCGTGGTAAAGCGTTCCCAACATGTGTAGTCATTCTTTCTGTTCTACACCACGTCTGCCTCTCAAACCGTGCTCTTCAGGTGAGTTAAATTCATGCATGTCCTTTATAATAAGCATCTGTATGGATCATACAGAAGCTCTGTGATCTGAGGAAGCCATTGGGTTAGTCTTATGATAAGAAATGCTGATAAGAATTGCTATCGTATGGCATATCGTCATTTTTTTGGTGCATAAGTTGAAAGACAAATGTACTGTAGCATTGATTTTTAAATGTTTTATACACTGTAATACATTTCTGCCTTCTTCAACTTAAACTTCAGTGCAGTTGATGCTTTAAATTATAAAAAGTATAATCAAATTATTGGCTGTGCAAGTCATTTCAACTATTAATTTAAGTTATATTAAATAGACTTAAAAAAACAAGTTGAATCTTGTTTAACTTGAAAAATGTAGTGGAAATTTGCTAATGAATTAAAAATAATATAGGTTACATTAAAACATGCATTTTTTATAGAGTTTTGTTTACTAATGTTTAATATACTACAGTATTTAATCCAATTACATAAGAGGTAACTGTAATTAAATTTCTGAAAAAATAGAAGTAATGCCTTACTTTACTTTTTCAAGGGAAAATTATTAAATGGCAGCAATCAATTACACGTTACACTGATGGAGACCAAAAAAAGTAATTTAATAAAAAAAACACAAAAAAATGAAAAGCAAAATGTGATTAAAGGTCTTTACCACAATAAATAAAATAATGAGGTGGAAAGAGATATTTTGTAACATTGAGGTGGGTGGAATTCGACATCTGTTTTTTGTCAAAGCATGATATCGCATTAAAAATATTGCGCCATGGCATCTTTAGTAATTTGACTTGTTCAAACATTGCATGTGTGGGGAGAATTTCTCAGAAATGAAAACCTAAGGCCAATGAAACTTGATATGTTGTTTTTTAAATGTGTTAATATGTGTGGATGTATTAACACCTCATGCACTGGCTTTTGTGTTTAAGCAGATTCAGTGTTACAGGAACGATGCTGCTGCTATGGATAACATTATCTCTCACATGGCCTGGTATAGTACACTCTTAACCTTATAGAATCAACTGAGTGAATCTAATATTAAGAGAATAAATCCTGGCAAGGACATGTCCAGGTACTAATATGTAATTTTGAAGTACTAATCTGAACCATTTAGGGGTGATTAAAGGATACATATGTGACCCTGGACCACAAAACCAGTCATAAGGTTAAATTTGACAAAACTGAGATTTATACATCATAT
This sequence comes from Garra rufa, assembly GCF_049309525.1. Classification (NCBI taxonomy): domain Eukaryota; kingdom Metazoa; phylum Chordata; class Actinopteri; order Cypriniformes; family Cyprinidae; genus Garra; species Garra rufa. The sequence goes on from NC_133363.1 coordinate 57,178,829, forward strand.
GAAAGCTCAATAAATAAGCTTTCTATTGATGTATGGTTTGTTAGGATATGACAATATTTGGCTGAGATACATCTATTTGAAATCAGAAATCTGAGGATGCAAAAAAATCAAAAAGACTGAGAAAATCACCTTTAAAGTTGTCCAAATTAGGTTCTTAACAATGCATATTACAAATCAAAAATTACATTTTGATATGTTTACAGTTGGAATTTTACAAAAAATCTTCATGGAACAAGAACTTTACTTAATTTCTTAATGATTTTTGGCATAAAAGAAAAATCAAAAATTTTGACCCATGCAATGTATTTTTGGCTATTGCTACAAATATACCCCAGCGACTTAAGACTGGTTTTGTGGTCCAGGGTCACATATTTACTTTTTAGCTTTTGTACCTTAGGGCACTGCCCTGGTGACAGATTTGTAACTTTTTGCCTGAGAGTATAGATTGTTGAGACTGTTGAGATTTTTGCCAATGATTAACTATAACTATAGGCTTAGAATGCTTTTGGGAAATCCCGTCCATTTTACTATTAAAAGAAATAAGGTTTTAAAAATAATTGATAATATAATAATATTATATAGTCAGATTATTTACATTTTATTTCTATGACAATTAAGAACCATTTTATGCACACTTCCATTCAAAAGTTTTTGAACAGTAAGTTTTTTGTTTTTTGAACAATACTCCTTTGCTCACGAAGCCTGTATTTATTTGATCTAAAATACAGCAAAAGTAGTAATATTGCGAAATATTTTTAGTATTTAAAAAAACTGCTTCCTATTTGAATATATTTAAAAATGTAATTTATTCCGGTGATCAAACCTACATTTTAGCATCATTGATAATCATTCAGAAATCATTCGAATATGCTGATTTGCTGTTCAATAAACATTTTTTTTTAATTATTATTACTATTGTCAATATTTTTTTTTAAAAAAAGAATTTAATAAATCAATCAGTCGATCAACCAATTAATCACACAGGTTGAATAATAAAACTAATTGCAAGACAAAATACACTGGCTTGAATGAATTATATTATTTGTAAAAACAATATACAAAACATGTAAAGGGAGTTATAATATGCTAATAGTCCATTTTTATTTCAAGGCACAATTGGCTTTACGATCCACAGCATGAAGGAAGGTCTGTGTCTGCAGGACTCGTCTGAAGGAGTTGTTGAGTTAAGGACATGCAGTCTGGACTCAGTGCTGCAGCAGTGGAAGTGGACAGATCACTGGTTCCTAGTAAACGCAGGCACCCAGAGGTGTCTGTCTGCTATTCACACAGACCCAGTCCAGACTGTCACTTGTGATTCTGGTGAACATATCAAATGGCAGTGCAAAGCTCAACAGCTCATCAGTCTGCAAAACTCTCAGGTGTTGAGCACAGAAAGAGGAAAACTCAACCTGAACACGGGTGAACACGACACATGGAAATCTCTGGATGCAGGCGACATCTGCCAAAATATACTGAGTAAGTAGACAAAAAAGATAATAATAATAAATTATGCATCTACATTGTCCTGTTCAATTGATCTTGACATACACTCCCAAAGCTGCATTAATTTGATCAAAAATACCATAAAGGCCAGGGATTCTATTAGCATATATTCTAAAATGTAATTTATTCCTGTGATGCAAAGCTGAATTTTCAGCATCATTACTCCAGTCTTCAGTGTCACATGATCCTTCAGAAATCATTTATTATGATCATTATTGTGATTATTTGATTTTTTCTTATTATTGATGTAAAAACAGTTGTGCTGCTTAATATATTTGTGAAAACTATGATACATTTTAATATTTTATGAATAAAAGTTTTAAAATTTTCATTTACTTGAAAAAGAAATTTTCATTTGTATTATTATAGACATCTTTACTGTCACTTTTGATTAATTTAATGCATATTTACTAACTATTTTTTTTTTCTAAAAATGTACTGTCCCCAAACTTTCAATCATCACTAATAATCGAGTGAAAACAACATAGTACATATTTCATTACAAATTTCACCCTATAAAATCAAAATATATATGTGACCCTGGACCACAAAACCAGTCATAAGGTTAAAGTTTACTAAACTGAGATGTATACATCATATGAAAGCTCAATAAATAAGCTTTCTATTGATATATGGTTTGTTAGGATAGGACAATATTTGGCCGAGATACATCTATTTGAAAATCTGGAATCTGAGGGTGCAAAAAAATCAAAATACTGAGAAAATCACCTTTAAAGTTGTCCAAATTAAGTTCTCATCAATGCATATTACTAATCAAAAATTACATTTTGGTATATTTATAGTAGGAATTTCACAAAAAATCTTCATGGAACATGATCTTTACTTAATTTCCTAATGATTTTTGGCATTAAAGAAAAATCAATAATTTTGACCCATACCATGTATTTTTGGCTATTGCTACAAATATACCCCAGCGACTTAAGACTGGTTTTGTGGTCCAGGGTCACATATACATATAACTTTTTAAGGATATACAGGACCTATATCATGGTATTGTGATTATAGGGGGACTGTGCTTCACTGTCATAAAAATAATGTCTCAGTTCACTATATGTCTGGCTTCCCTTTCACAAGAGTGTAAAAGTGATTTCTGCCATGTTTACAATATGAAAAGAAACTCCACTGACCTTCTTCAATTGTCTATTCATGCATGATTCTAATACATCTCTCATCTTCACCGATTCTCATAGGATCCAGAAGAGACAGCGATTTAGAAACAGAGGAGTTTGACTTTGCTGAAGGGCCACCTGCGCCGAGAATGACAGAGGCACAGATAAAGTTTTTACAGTGGTATTACCGCACAGAGGACCGTGAGTGTGCCAAATTTGCACTTACTGTCATTTTTACAGAACTTAACATCGCATCAATGAAATACCTTGAAATGCACACTTGGATGGTGATGTGATAAAGTGTGTACTACTTGCATCACACTAATACTCACAAACTGTTCAATGCCGTTCTCTTGTTTAATAGCAACATCGTGGAAGTTCGGCGTACTGGCATTTGCTTTTCTGGGTCTTCTGATTGGCGCTGTGCTGTTTGTCATGGGCATCATGGCTAATAGGTTAGTTTACAAGAGTAACAGAGTTATTTCCACCTTATTTTTCCTGTAAGGGTGGCTATTTATTTGTAAATGTTATGGGTCTGACTCTGACTTCTGGTCTCATCTGCGTCCAGCTATTTTTAGCTGTACAAAACAGCTGGTTTTGCTGCTTGATGTTGCAAACTGGTGTGTCTTACCATGTTATTTTAATGTAAAAACTGAATTATGAAAACACTGGCTGCAGTTTTGCAATTTACTGCATGCTGTTTTTCTGCTCCCTATTTCCTATTAGTAGATAAAGAAACAGAAGTCTCGAAATAGGCTTACTTTTGCATTGAAGAATAAGGTGGATAATAAACAAATACACAAGTAAAAACATAAAGTGTCTACTTTTTAAAAAATCAGTTCTTTAATGTTTTGTGACATGTCCCTGCTTAAAACAGCTAAAACCAGCCTATGGTTGGCAGGTCTTAGCTGGTTTAAGCTGGGAGTAGCTGGTTTTATCCGGTCTATTTTGGTTTTAGATGGGGCCTAGGCTGGTTTTAGCTGTTTGTTTGTTTTTTATCAGGGAAGGTTCAGCACAGAATGTCTTCAAACATATATGTGTACAACTCGCTGCAGGTTTCAGCTATCCCTGCTGAAAAAACCCCAGCTAAAACCAGCCTAAACTGATTAGCTGGTCTATGCTGGTTTAAGATAGTTTTAGCTGGTCAGCTTGGCCAGGCTGGGGAAAGTGGCCAACACCCCTCTAAAACCAGCCTGCTGACCAGCTAAGACCAGCTAAAACCAGCCAAGGCTGGTTTCAGCTGTTTTTTTTGTTTTTTGTTTTTTTTTCAGCAGGGTACGTTTAAAACAGAACATCTTCAAACATATGTACAACTCGCTCCAGGTTTCAGCTATCCCTGCTAAAAAAAACCAGCTAAAACCAGCCTAAGCTGGTTGGCTGATTTCTGCTGGTTTAAACTGGAAGTAACTGGTTTTAGATGGTCTTCCAGCCTGGCTGGTCAAGCTGGTTTTAGCTGGTTGTTTCAGCGGGTCTCCCAGCCTGATCAGCTAAAGAAGTGGCCAAAACCCCTCTAAAACCAGCCTGCCAACCAGCTATGACCAGCTGAAACTAGCCAACTAGCTTAGGCTGGTTTTAGTTTATTTTTTTCAGCAGGGGTGGCATTAAAAAAAAATATATATATATTCCTTTACACGCAAATTATGATGCTCGCATCTTGTTATTATCTCTAATCACCTTTACAATACATAGTGCATGATTTGTATACCAATACATTTTAAAAGACATCATATATCCCTGCTGAAAAAAAAAAAACAGTTAAAACCAGCCTAGGCTGGTTTAAGAGGGTTTTTGGCCACTTTTCCAGCCTGGGTAGGTTGGTCTTAGCTGGTCAGGCTGGGAGACCGGCTAAAACCAGCTACTTCCAGCTTAAACTAGCTGTTTTTTTTTCCAGCAGGGATAGTAATAAATCTATTTGTGTCTCCTTTCCTACATAGTAAGTGTGCCCAGTAGCTCACATGGTACTTCCAAAGTGAAGTGCTCTAGTAAGATTCCAAGGACAGACTGTTCAAAAAAAAATGCTGAAAGCAGTGTTAAAAAAAACAACTTAAAACTAAAATGCTCTCTAATAAAATGCTGGGTTAAAAACAACCCAACTTGGGTCATGTGGAAACCCAGTGCTGGGTAAATATTGGACAGAACACATGTTGGATTATTTGACCCCAGCTAGTTGGGTTAAATGTTTTTTATCCAACAAAGTGGGTTGTTTTATTTACTGTAAGGCAACTATTGTTTAAAAAATATTATATTACTAGCTTAAAATGAGCTTGAAATTTAAAATCACTTACAGAATTATAGAGGCAACAGTAATAATCAAAAAAATAAACATTTATTATTAAGAAAGAACACCCATGGACAAAAATATAGGACAGATTTAATTTATTTGGGTGATTACAGCATAGTTTACAATATTATATACATTTAAATTAGTTCAACAGGCATTTTAAAAAATGAAAATGTAACATTTAAAAGTAGCATTTTAATTAAAGTCTTTCCAAGTGTTCTCTGTAATCACTTTTCACCAAAATAGTGCTAATTCTCGTGCCGGTGTGTCGGCGAAATCTAAGCCGGTGATGGGCTGCTGTTCGCTGGGGAACTATGAACGTCAAACCGCCGCCTCACGGTTAACTCGTAGCTGAATAAAGCCGTGACTGATTCCCTAACTTGCCCACAAACAAACAGTACTGAGATTAGAAAACATATTTTACCATCAAATTCAAATAAATTCAGTATTATAACGAATAAAATCAATTTATGTTGTGTAAGGCAAAAGGCGTTTTTCCATCATGCGAAACGACCGCTGCTGATGCAGCTGACTGACATCTTCACCTTTTATGTTGCGTTGCGTAAAATAAAATCATTTACAGCACAGTAAAGACTTCAAAAAGAAATTAAATGCATACAAACATTTATTTCGCTGAAGACGTACACCAAATCGGCAGCGCTGAGAACCGCTTTCTCCTGTAGAGGTCGCCATAAACCCAAGCTCTGTCGGAGTCAGGCTCAACCCAACGGTTGGGTAGAAAAAAATATATATAAATTTTTAATAACCCATTAAAAAATGACCCAGCAGCTTAGTTACAGAAAAACTACCCAGCACCCGGGTCAAAATATTAAAAACAACCCAATAAAATGTCCAAGCAGGCTGAACCCAGCATTTGGGTTAGAAAAAATAACCCAGTATTTTTTTAGAGTATAGAGATTTTTAAGAAGAGATCTGAAACCTTACAAAGTCTTTTGCAAGTAAATTTGCTAATATACCCAAATCTGCTATTCAAAGGTCAGAGATCTTAACTTAAAAATGTCCCATCAAATTTTGACAAGATCTGTTCTGCTGTCCTCACTAATATCATAGCTTTCATACCTTCTTCCATAACTTCCATGTTTCCCCATACAGGAACAGGAAGCAAATAGCCAAATACAAAGCAGCTTCAAAAGCCACAGACGTGAAACCTGAAATGGAGGAGCTGCAGGTTATCATCACTGATAAGGTCACAGAGGTCACGGAGGAGAAAACCCATTTCACCCCATCTGAACACATTACTATACACAACAGCCATAGGGATTGGGATGAGCCTTCATACGACAGCAAATCCTCAGAGGGGCCGAAGCCCGGAGAAATTGTGGTGACCTGGAAGGATGGGAATGTGTCTACTTTGTATCCTGAACCTGCAGAGGAAGAACAAGCGGAAGAGGACGTGTACAAAACAGATGTAGAGACTGTGTCCCAAAACTGCCCCCAAGCAATAGCAGGATCTGAGACAATTGCATTTTAATTTAGCCTGTTTATGTTCATTTTCACACTATATTCAAGATGAAGATTGGTTGACAGACTATTTAGGGCTATAATCACACTGAGGGATGCGCATATCCAATTCAATTCTTTAATACAACAGTGTTTTAGTGCCACGTTAAAAAAAAAAATAAGATTACAAGATTAAAGCTGTTATTTTTTTGAGAATAAAGTCAAAATTATAAAAATAAAGTCAAATTTATTCTTGAAACATTTTGACTTTATTCTTTAAACATTTACACTTTATTTTCATAATTTCACTTTATTATTGTAATTTCTACTTTATTCTCAAAATATTTCGACTTCATTCTTGTATTTTCGACTTTATTCTCAAAACATTTCGACTTTATTCTCGCAATATTGACTTTATCCTCATAATTTTGACTTTATTCTCATAATTTCGACTTTATTCTCATAATTTCGACTTTATTCTAGAAATATTGACTTTATCCTCGTAATTTCGACTTCATTCGAAACATTTCGAATTTATTCTAGAAACATTTCTCAAAACAATTCAAGTATTCTTGAATCATTTCGACTATATTGTGGAAATTTCAATTTTATTCACTTATTTTGACTTTATTCTCATAATTTTGATTTTATTCTCAAAATATTTCAACAGCATTCACGTAATTAAAGCTTTATTCTTGAAACATTTAAACTTTATTCTCAAAACATTTCCACTATTCACAAAACATTTAGACTTTATTCTCGTAATGTTTAGACTTTATTCCCAAAATATTATGATTTTAATCTCTAATTTTAGATTTTTTTTTATGTGGCACTAAAATGCCATCGTACTTAAATATTTGAATTGCCAGCCAAAAGTTTTTATAAGATTAATTTTTAAATGTTTTGAAAGAAATTGCATAGCAAACAGACGTTTTAAATGCCGATAATATTACTGTTATACTGTGTTTTGATAAGCAGTAGAGATTTCTTTTAAAAACTTCAAAATCTTAATTATTTATTATAACAACTTTTGGCTGCTAGTGTATATTATTGCCCTTGGTTTCCCTAGCCCAACATATATGCCTACAGCCTTGAGTCAACCAACCGGCTTTATGATTACATAAATATTTACACATGTAATAATCTTAAGTTGTATAGTTTCTATTTTAAAAGGCAAGTTTTACTATTTGTTATATATATTTGTTTATGTAAAAGTGCATCAAAATTGGTCATGAGCTAACCTTTTTCTAAACCATACAGTAATACTATACCACACAAACATAAATGGATTAAATCAAATATTTAATCTTCATATCTTTTTATGCATCCCATATAAAGCACTGTTTCGATGTGATGCAATATAATAAACTTGATATTTTCAATGCTTAATCATTACTAACAATATTTTTTACAGTTTAACAAGAACAAATAAAGATAAAGATGTTTATTTAGTCTTTCTTTGGCATTCCGTGCATGATTTGAATTTGTTTTGCTGTGTAAAAAATAATAATAAAAATGTCCAGATGAATTCTTTGAATTAATATATTACGTGAAAATTGGTTTTATCCCAATAAAATACAAGTATAATACTGGTGCAAAAAGTAGTGAAACAAAAAAAATCAAATATAACAGAATATGCTACCAAAGACATTCATTAGCACTCTAATTTAACACTGTCCATTCTCATACCGCATTCTCACGTATGTGAGAGACGTCCTAATCCTTCCGATCCTGTTAGTTTTAAAGCTAAATGAGCTGATGTAACACAGACAAGTATTCCTTCATGTACTGTAGATCCTCTCATTATCAGAAGAGGGCGTCATCTCATCAGAAGATCTTGAAGCCCTTGAGGAGTGTAAGCGTTGGGGCTCTGCGTTTGCTCTGAGCTCTCGAGGACTTAACCGTAACCAGCTTTGCGGTGGCTGGAGTGGGCAGCTCTTTATAACAGGCGGTGAGAGGAGGAGCGGCGGACAGGCTGATTGCAGACTTGTCTTCGCTGATGAAAAGCGGACGGATACTCCTCTCTGTCTCTCGCCTCACTTCTCGAACGGCTTCGTGAAAGATGTGCTGAACGGACAGGAAGTCCAAGCAGGCAGAAACTTCAAAGAACAGGCAGCTGAACCGCAAGCCCAGAGCGGCGCCATCTGCCTTGCTCACCTGTCTAAAAAAAAGTATCATTGCATAAAATGTTCAAGCATTATAAAAGCGTGGTTGATTCACTTTCTTAGACAAAATGGACATTTTAACAAAAAACAAAAACAAAAAAATACATGGAGATTATTTCAGGTATGCTGTTGTGCAAAAAAGGAAGAACATTTAGTGTTTTAAATAATAATAATACATTGAGTCAATCTATATTTTTAAGAAATAAATTAATTCAATTGAATTATTTTAGATTTTATTAAACATAACACATTTTATTAAATATAAATGTGTTTCAAAAGTTATTCAGCAAGGATGCATTCATCAAAAATTCCTGAAAAAATGCATCATCGTTTTCACAAAATTGTGAAGCAGCACGACTGTTTTCAACATTCAGAATAATAATATTATTTCTTGAGCAGCAAATCAGCATATTAGAATGATTTCTGAAGGATCATTTGACACAGAAGTCTGTAATGATACTGAAAATTCAGCTTTGCATCACAGAAATGAATTCCATTTTAATATATTTAAAAATTGAAATGATAATAATATTTCTGAACTGATTTTACTGTATATTTAATCAAATAAATGCAGTCCTGGTGACTTATTTGTGACCCTGGACCACAAAACCAGTCATAAGGTTCAATTTTACAAAACTGAGATGTATACATCACATGAAAGCTCAATAAATAAGCTTTCTATTGATGTATGGTTTGTTAGGATAGGACAATATTTGGTTGAGATACATCTATTTGAAAATCTGGAATCTGAGGTTGCAAAAAAATCAAAATACTGAGAAAATCACCTTTAAATTTGTCCAAATTAAGTTCTTAACAATGCATATTACTAACCAAAAATGACATTTGGATGGGTTTACAGTAGGAATTTTACAAAAAATCTTCATGGAACATGATCTTTACTTAATTTCCTAATGATTTTTGGCATAAAAGAAAAATCAATAATTTTGACCCATACAATGTATTTTTGGCTATTGCTACAAATATACCCCAGCGACTTAAGACTGGTTTTGTGGTCCAGGGTCACATTTTAGAAACATTAAAAAAGCTTACAACCCCAAATGTTTAAAGGATAGTGTGCATAGAGACAAAACATAAAATATAGTATATAAAATCATGTAATCACAGCTAAAAACAAAACAAAATCTAAATAAGGAGTTAAAGAAACTCTCTAATGGAATAGGAATGGCACAGCAGTAAAAAAAAAAAAAAACTGGGGATGAGCAGTTAAAGCTTTTGTTTAAAGCGTGCCTGGCAAAGAAGCACATAAATCTGCACACATAAATCTACGGTTACATAAATGGATAGATTTGATCGAGTCCAGCTGTATTATGGTCAATTTAAGTATGATACTGCATAAATCATGCCCTGTGTTTGCATAATGAAAAGGAAATATAAAGGCGACGAATGGTCATTTCCTGGACCAATCAAATCCTTACTTAAACATTTTAAAGTCATGAAGAATTGAAATCTAAATAACTTGCGGTGGTACGGAGCATAAGTGTTGTAATTATAGCCAGTCACAGGTCATACGTTCTTCCAGTTAAACTAACAAAAGGACATTTATATAAATATGTAAATGCACTGCTTCCTGTTATGCTTGGTTAGTGTTTTGACTAGCACCCACTCTGGCACTAGTAATTTGACTGTTTAAAATTCACACTTAATGGGTTAGTTCAAGCTAAAATGAAAATTAGCCCATGATTTACTCACCCTCCAGGCATCCTTGGTGTATGAGACTTCCTTCTTTCAGACGAATCCAATCAGAGATATATTAAAAATTATCCTTTTTTCGAAGGTTTAGAATGGCATGGGTGGGTGTTTCTCTTCATCAGTCCAAAACAAGTCCAATAAAGTGCATCCATCCATAATATAGTGAATCAATGCATTTTTTGCAAGAAAAATATCAATATGTGACCCTGGACCACAAAACCAGTCATAAGGTTAAATTTTACAAAACTGAGATGTATACATCATATAAAAGCTCAATAAATAAGCTTTCTATTGATATATGGTTTGTTAGGGTAGGACAATATTTGGTCGAGATACATCTATTTGAAAATCTGGAATCTGAGGGTGCAAAAAAATCAAAATCCTGAGAAAATCACCTTTAAAGTTGTCCAAATTAAGTCCTTAACAATGCATATTACTAAACAAAAATTACATTTTGATATATTTATAGTAGGAATTTTACAAAAAATCTTCATGAAACATGATCTTTACTTAATTTCCTAATGATTTTTGGCATAAAAGAAAAATCAATAATTTTGACCCATACATTGTCTTTTGGGCTATTGCTACAAATATACCCCAGCGACTTAAGACTGGTTTTGTGGTCCAGGGTCACATATTTAAAACATAATATTCACTTTAATCTAGCTTGCTTGACGTCAGTTGAAAAAGAGGATTTGTAAAGAAAAATGTCAGAGGATTTCGATATAAACCAAGAGGAGACTGGTTTTCCTTGCTCAAGTAAGAAAACTTTGCTTTCTTTGCTCCTGTAAACAAACGTTGGTTTTTACAAGACTCACGGGCGCATGTGACCAGTTAGAGCAAACTAGATTAAAGTGATTATGTTTTAAATATGGATATTTGTCTTACAAAAATGTATAGATTCGCTACAGGAGGCCTTTATTCACCCCCGGAGCCGTGTGAGGCATTTTGTTTTTATGGATGGATGTGCTTTATTGGACTTGTTTTGGACTGATGAAGAGAAACACCCGCCCATGCCATTCTAAAATTTAATATAACTCCGACTGGATTCATCTGAAAGAGGGAAGTCATATACACCTAGGATGCCTGGAGGGTAAGTAAATCGTTGGCTATTTTTCATTTTTGGGTGAACTAACCCTTTAAAGTATAGAATAGTTCACCCAAAAATGAACATTTGATGTAGATGAGATTGTTTCTTCATCAGAACAGATTTGGAGAAGTATAGCATTGCATTACTTGCTCACCAATGTGAATGGGTGCTATCAGAATAAGATTTCAAACAGCTGGTCAAAACATCACAATAATCCATAAGTAGTCCACATGATGGAATGAAATGCTGCGTGTTGATAATAAACAAATCCATCATTAATATGTGACCCAGTACCATAAAAAAGTACCATTTTTGAAATTGAGATGTTTGCATCATCCAAAAGCTGAATAAGCTTTCCATTGATGTATGGTTTGCAAGGATAGGACAATATTTGGTCAAGATACAATAATTTGAAAAACTGGAATCTGAGGGTGCAAAAAAAAAATCTAAATATTGAGAAAATCACCTTTAAAGTTGTCCAAATGCAATGCATATTACTAATCTAAATTTACGTTTTGATATATTTACGGAAGGAATTTTACAAAATATCTTCATTGAACACGATCTTTAATATCCTAATTATTTTTGACATAAAAGAAAAATCAGTAATTGGGTTTTCGGTCCAGGGTCACATATGGTTTTAATTCAATCCATTCCTTTACCCATAATATTGCTTTCTCCAGTGAAAAGTGTGTCTTGTCTGAATCAAGAGAGAAATATGCACACATCAAACAGTTTACAAGTGAAAACAGTTCTAAAAAAATGTTTATATGGTGGATTTTGATGTTTGAGGACAACAGAGGATAGACTTCTTCACTGGAAGAAGCATTTTTATGGATTATGGCCAGATATTTTGTCTAGAGACAATGGTTTAAAGTTAAAACGTCTAAATGATGGATTTGTTTCTTACAAACGTGCAGTTTTTTTGCTTCACAAAATGGACTGGAGTGGTGTGGATTACTTCTGTTTTTATCAGCTGTTTGGACTCTCATTCTGACGGCACCCATTCACTGCAGATGATCCATTGGTGAGCAAGTGATGTATTGCTAAATTTCTCCAAATCTGTTCTGATCAAGAAACAAACATTTACATCTTGGATGCCCTGAGGGTGAGTCAATTTTTGGGTGAACTATTTATCCATTCAGTCATTTTATTTTACAATACTGAAATTTAATAGAAAGGATATGAAATTCACCTGTATCTCTCCATGTCCACTTTGTTGCCTAAAAGAATGACAGGAGCTTCTGGCTGCAGGCCTTTTGAATAAAGGGTCACAGTCTCCAAGTACTGCTGGCAGGCCTCAAAGCTGTTCCGGTTGTCAATGCTGTAGACAATGATGAAGGCATTGGCCCAGCCTAAATAGCGCTCACAGTTGAGTGGTCCATCCTGATTTAAATAAAGACAGATTTGTTTGCTGTAAAGTTGCCAAGGTTATGCAACAAACTTCCTTTATGAGAAAATAAAGCATCAACCATTGTGAGAAGATCAATCTGATACAAATATAAAGTGTCAGTCTGCATAAAGCAGAACATTCTCAAAAAAGACAAATCATTACCTGATCAGCCGTATCCATTACTTTAACCAGAACCGGCTGCTGATCCACAACTTCTTCTGAAGAGTATGTATCTTCTGAAAATTAAACACGGAAAAAAGATACTGCATGTTTTTTTTTTTTTTAAGAAATGAACTGGTATGTGTTTTGTCTTCAGATTTGTCTCCAGTCTCACTTTTCATTCAGTTCTTCACTAATAAACGATGATATTTCAGTTCCTGACATCCATGTGTGTTTAATCATTTATTTGATTGTTATTTTATATAATGAGTTCATAAAACAAGAATTACATTTGAACTAAATGAAAATGTGATACAACTACAAAGGACAAACTTGAAGAAAATACTATGCGGTGCATTGGAAAAAGACTTGAGACAAAGTTTTAAAGTGGTTTGGCAAAGACTGCAAGTCTTAAAAAGTCAAACTTGTCATTTCAGTACCGTAAAAGCTGTCAGTATAAGCCTAAACTTTTCATCTTCTGCCAAAAAAAAAAATATGAAAATGAGAATGAAGCTTTTATGTCTCTAAGTAAAATCCTTTTATGTTTTAAAGTCACCCATCTTACGTCCCTATTAATTACATCTGCATGAAACTAAACAGCCCTGAAGTTAGTGCTCCAGTAAGGTAAAAATATCTCTATGATTTATATGTTTTGTTTTAAGATCAGAACTAGAAGACACTGAGGAGGACACATCTCCCATATCCAAGATGTTCAGTCACTCATTATTGGTTTTTAAGTGACTGTTCAGTAAACTTTTACCTTTAAACTCCCCTCAATATTTGGGTAAATCCTTGGTGACAACAGTAAAAAAGCTGGGAAACTCACCAAGGTTTGGGTCATATTCACTGATGAAGCGCTTCGTGAGGAATTTGACTGTAAGTGCTGCGGGGGACAGACAAACTTCCTGTAAGTCTAAGTTTAGAAATATTTAAATTGCATAACATAGCATTCCAACAAGATAATAGAAGAAACTTAGCTTTTTAAACATTTCTCTTAAAAATAAATCTCATTATGAGTTTACTCTCTCCTGGTTAACTAAATAACACCTCATATAACATTTATTGATACAATCAATCACTATCAACATTAGGAAATACTTAACAGATGCTTAATCTGTAGTTCAAATATAAACAAATACTTTTTGTCAGTATTTAAGTGTTCCTGAAAATGAAACATGAAACAAGATGACATAACCAAAGCATAATAATTAATTTTGTTTGCTATTATGAACATGGAATGCTAGTCATACCTGACTTTCCAGATCCCATAGCTCCCAAAATCGCTATGTTACACTCCGAAGGCTCATGCTCAGGAACTGTGACAATATTGCAAGTTCTTGCTTTCCCAAACATCAGAGACATCCTGAAGACGGGATTGAAAGATTGAGATTGAAAAATGAACACATGAGGAAGCAGATCCGAATCAAACAGCCCTTTAGACACAGTGCATGTGTGCTTTGATCTTCTGAGGTCATACCTGGATGATGCTGATGTCTGATTTCTCACCAGCGCTCTCTGCAAAACAGCTGGATCGCGTTGTATTCCAGTATAAACGACATGTTCATAGCCACAGAAGACTCAGATGCACGTTCTATCCGAGGTTGCTAGACTGTTTTCGTATTTTTCCAGAGCATTTGAAGTCGCTGCTAGTCGGAGAGGATGTGGCGAGAGGGGAATGAAGAGTGAAATGCTGGGATATTTTGGTTCGGTGGGCTGGAGCACATGATGGATTCAAATGGATCCGCCTCCTATGAACATAAAAAGAAACTTCAAACTCACTTTGTACTGGAATTAAAAAAATAGTGTTTAATAAATCAAACCCAATCCGTTTACTAGTTTGCTAATTATTAAATTACTTTTGAACTGATTTTCCTATAGGAAATTGTCGAGAGGAAACAGTTTGTTGACGTTCGCTTCGTCTCGCAGCTGCCTCTAGCAGTTACCGAACGACGTAAAGACTTTTTAAACAAAATACTAAAACCATTCGTAATGTTTAAACTTTAAATTAAGTGATAAATAAGCAGCATTTATGTCAAACTTTAAGCCAAAAAGGGTCCGAAGGAGATTGCTATAGGTTTTCACAACACCTCATTTATTGGCCATATTGGTGGGTATGAATGTAAACAAAGCCACTGAACCAGAACTAAACTGCATATTTTAATGATTATTGCTGCAGAAAAATGGTAAATTATTGTCATGTTTTGGGCTGTACTATCAGTCAGACAAGAAAAACTTTTGAAGCCCTGCTGAAAAAACAGCATATGCTGCTTAGGTATGTTTTGGTGCTGGGATGCTGGTTTTAGCTGGTATATGCTGGTCCTTTGCTGGTTTATGCTGGTCATGTTGCTGGTCAAGGACCAGCATAAACCAGCAAAGGACCAGCATTAACCAGCAACATGACCAGCATAAACCAGCAAAAAACAGCAAGGGACCAGCATAAACCAGCAAAGGACCAGCATAAACCAGCAAAGGGCCAGCATAAACCAGCAAAAAACAGCAAGGGACCAGCATAAACCAGCAAAGGACCAGCATAAACCAGCAAGGGACCAGCATAAACCAGCAAGGGACCAGCATAAACCAGCTAAGGACCAGCATAAACCAGCAAGGGACCAGCATAAACCAGCAAAGGACCAGCATAAACCAGCTAAAACCAGCATCCCAGCACCAAAACATACCTAACCAGCATATGCTGTTTTTTTCTGCAGGGAGTACTACTATAGACTGCCAAAAGTTAACAAACCAAGGAGAAGAGTGCAAAAAATTGTCTGAGAAACAAATGGCGTTTGTGGTTGGCCAAACTGAACCAGGATTTCCAGTGCAAGAATCTTGACAACATTCGTGTTTGTTCTTATCATTTCCGGTCAGGTAGGTGAAACATTAGGCTAATATCTAAATTGATACTGCTCCTATGTATCTTTACCCAGTTTGTTAAAATATATTGCATCCCTTGCCTGCTTACTAAGTCCTTTATTTGATTTAGCATGCAGCTTCCACAAGTTTTTTTTCTGTGGTTTAGATGGCATATATTAACAGAACAACGCATTCATTAACCATGCAATCCATGATGTTGATTACATCCGAATATGTCCAAAATGGCTGGATATCCGGGTAACTGACCAAATCGTGACATAAGAAAATCCCTCTATACAAGGCCTTGGTAATTTTGTGAAGGCTCAAATAAACGGAGCTATCTTTTTATCCTTTTTACTTTATTAACAGGTAGGGCTGGGCGATTTGGCCTAAAATCAAAATCTCGATTAATTGAACATTTTAACCCGATTACGATTAATGAACGATTATTTTATTCATTAATAAAATTATATTTAATTATATTTAAATAATATTTATTTTTTTGCCCTCATAGTTCACTGTCAAGTTTTGTACAGTAAATATGCGCACATATTACAAGTGAGAGATTTTTGAATGAAAGGTGCACACACACTATCTACTATCTATGATTATTTATTGAACATCAGTGTTGAACAACTGAAATTAAAGCACACATTGCTTAAAATGAAAAGTCACATTTTTCTTAAATTAGTGAAAATAAATAACTTGCACTTTTGGAAACAAAATAAATTATTTATAAAATAATAAATATTAAAAGTAGAAAATAAGCAGTATCTCTTCTAAATAAAATTAATCTTGTATATCCTGTAAATACTTTTTACTGTATAAATACTGTTTCACTAGTTCGCTTTTGCATATAATAAACAGCGTAAAGTTAAGCGTGTTTGGCATGCTGTCCGGGAGAGGGCTCCGAGCTCGGTAGTCATTCCCGAGCCCGGGGCACTCCCCCTGCCCAGGGAGAGGGGTCCGAGCTCGGCCTTTGGCCCGAACCCAATAGCGCTCCCCCCTTTTCTGCAGGAGGAAAAAGAAAAAAGAAAAAAAAAAAAAGGGAGGGGGTGGGAGGGATGCTGGAATCAGAGATAGCTGAAGGTAGGACTGCTTGGTTATTTAAAGGAACTGTAGTAATTGGATAGGGAGAGTGGCTGGTTAGGAAGTGATTGCTGATGATGAATTGGCCGTGTTAATTATCTGCGCGAGCTCCTCCTGAAATTTGTTAATGAAACATCACTTAAGCTCTCCATCGACATGTCGGCGGAATAACGCAACGTAACGGAGCAGGGTCACGTGACTCCACACGCAGTAGTGTTTTTAAGGGAAAGTAATTGAAATAATTGACCTGGAAAAATTTGATCGATTATAGGTTCTGAATGTCGATTTCGATTACTTTTCGATTAATCGCCCAGCCCTATTAACAGGCGTAAATGTGAGAAAACTAGTGGTGGGCCGTTATCGGCGTTAACGTGCTGCGTTAACGATAGACTCTTATCGGGCGATAAAAAAAATATCGGCGTTAATCTATTCTCAAAGTTGGGTTGGGAGCTGGGTCTAAACTACGTAAGATATGATGTCTTTCACCTTGATATTTTAGCGCGGATGATGTATACCTAGTGGAATTGCACTGTAGGGGGCGAGAACGAGTCTTCAACTTCTGTGAAATGACCACATCAAATGAGACGTGCAAACATGGATGCAGTTATGAAGCCGCTTCAGGGCAGGTGCGTGCGTTGCTAGACCCTTTTTACTGGGGCACGTGCCCCTGTGAAAATCTGCTGCGCCCCAGTAAAATCTCAAGTTTGAGTTATAATTTACTTTGATAATCCCGAAATAAAGACATTAAACTATATGCAACAAATGAATTGACGCTTCAAAAAGCAACGCAGTTTAATGTAAGACTATGCACGCAGAAATCCATGCCCGTGCGCGTCTGTGTATTTAACGGCAACACGCACGTCCTGCAGCCTTTTGCGCAGAAGTACTTGGTTACACAAGTTTGTATAGGTAATTATGTTGTAAATGCAATTGTCAAGCAGTTTGTGATGCATTTTGGAAACAGGAGATGAGCGCCTGATCTAATGCGCCACCTGGCCCGTTCTCGAAGACTTACTTTTAGTCATTATTTGTGTAGCACACATATTCTGAATGCCTTCAGCAGAATTCAAATTAGCCATTTTAATCTAGATTAATCTAGATTAATTCCAAGATTTAATCTAGATTAAAAAAAACTATCTATGCCCACCCCTAGAGAAAACTGTTTTTTTCCATGAATCATTTGACATTTTGTTTGCCTTCAACTGCCGAAGTTCAAACGCGTTTCGTAATTTGCACCATGGGTCGATCATGAGACACATACCCCGGTGAAAAAAAACAGCTAAAACAGGCCTGTGCTGGTTGGCAGGTTTTAGCTGGTCAGGCTGGGAAACCACCAGCTAAAACCAGCCTGGAAGACCAGCTTAAACCAGCTAAGACCAGCCAACCAATAATGTTTGACATCACTGTGGATTTTTAAACTACTTCGAAATGCAAATAGACATTTTCGTTGATAAATGGGAAAAAATATTGATTACTCATCCTCAGGTTGTTTCAAATGAGTTTCTTTCTTCTTTCAAACAAAATAAAACATAGTATGAAGATTGTTGGTAACCAAACAGCCGGTAGCCATTGACTTCCATGGTATTTTTTTTTTCCATTCCATGGAAGTCAATTGCTACCAGCAACTGTTTGTTTCGATTCCAAAATATAGCCACCTTACTTTTCCCGAAAGAAAGGGTGCAGCCATTTGTAAATTTTATGGGTCTGGACTCTGACATCTGGTCTCATCAATGTCCAGCTATTTTTAGCTCCACAAAACAACTTGTTTTGCTACTTGACATTGTCTTGTCTTACGATATTATTTAATACATTATCTTAATTATGAACATACTGGTTTTTGGTGCACACAGTTTTACTGTTTACTGCACGTTGTTAATCTTCTTGTTTTCACAACGCGTCATCAATTGGCCATACTGGTGGCAATGAACATAAAAAATGCCACAGAACTGAACAAAACTTGCATATTTTGCTGATTATTGCTGCTGAAAATGGTCAATTATTGTCATGTTTTGGGCTGTACTAATCAGTCAGATCGGGAAAAACATTTGGAGTACTATATAGACTGCCAAAAGTAATAACAACTCAAGGAGAAAAGTGCCTGTTTACAATGGCATTACTATAAAATTTGGGCTTATGCTCTGGAAAAGTCAGAGAAATAGTTATCTAACTCGAAGAATATTTATAATTTGAAGTCAAAAGATAACAATTCAACAGTCTTCTGTCTGCAAGCTAATCAACATCCCCCACTTCCAATAGGACTATACTAAGTCTTTTTTATTTTAATTCAGATTTTATTTTGAGCAGTCAAATGACACCTGGAATGCTGACCCACAACAAAGGCTGACCCTTACAGGCATACCATTGTTACAGCTTTAGGCATTTCACCTGTTCATCAAAAGGAGACGATGAAATTTTCTGCCTGCTTTTAATGCCTGCCAAGAACAAAAGGTAATAAATAACCATGATGACGGCTGCCCTCTACAGCGATGGCTATCTGCCATCGCTTTCCTAGCAGCATAATGCTGCCACACTTTTCACTTCTATGTATAGCCGCTTCTATTCTCGTAGTTGTTAGGAGTAATACAAACACTGCACGCTCAGTCAAACGCATCTGCCTTGCTTTAGAAAACATCATGGGTCGTCAACGGTGCTGGTTTGACTTTGCAGAATAGATGAAAATGACAGGAGGTAACTTAATGGAGACGAGCAGCTGTGCTGGCTCAGAACTCGACCTGAGGAAGACCGTTTACCAGCCTACGGGTTTCACGAAAACAGTAGTGAAAGTAAGATTTGGTGAAAGTGTCTTTACAGTGGACAGAAGCCTCCTGGAGCAGCATTGTGAATACTTTCGAGCTCTTTTCCAATCTGGGATGAAGGAATGCATGGAGGATGAGATTTGCCTTCAGGCGCCGAGCGCTTGTGGCTTTCTGGTTGCTCTCCGTGTGATGCATGGCGAAAGACCAATGTTGAGCGCTGACGAAATTGTTGACGCCATCCAATGTGCCGTGTTCCTTCAGATAGAGCTTCTAACTGAGCATCTCATCAATGTTATCAATTCAGACAACTGTCTTCTTATGTATCACACAGCGGCTACTTTCGGCTTATTGAAGCTCTTCAAAAGCGCAGCTTTGTTCATTCAAGACATGTATGCAGACCTCAAAGAAGATGTGAAGTGCTTGCAAGAGGATTTGATTGAATATATAGAGTCCCTGATTCCTAACTCCTACGTTCTCGTCGGCTCTCATTCGCCATCCATAAAACTATTGCAGGATTTCATGAGGACTGTTTGTTATCTTGATGAGGATGAGAAAGACTGGAAGGTTCTTACTCACTTGCCTCTCAACGCCAGCACCACCATGGCAGGAGTTACGGTTTTAGACAACAAGATCTACATTGTTGGAGGAGTCTATGATATTTCCAATAAGGTTGTGGATTCTGGTTTCTGCTATGATGTTTCTACAGACACCTGGAGCACATTTTCCAACCCTCAGCAACTTCGCTATAACTGTACCTTGGTACCTTACGAGAATAGCAAGGGAGCTTTGTTTACCGCAGTAGTGCGAGGTGATTCTGTGTTCACGGTGAACCGCAGAGCGACGGTGGAATATGCTATTGAGGACATCAAATGGAGGACGAAAACACAAATGACTGGATTTCCGAGAATCGGCTCTATGTGGACGTTCCTCTTGAGACTGCCAAAGCAAAGCAGAGAGCTTTTGCAAAAGAAAGATAATGGAGTCGAGATCTCTTCTGACCTCAGTTCAAGTGCTTCGGTACATTGTGTTGACTGAGTTTGTTCGTAA
The DNA here is from genome assembly GCF_049309525.1 of Garra rufa. Taxonomy (NCBI): domain Eukaryota; kingdom Metazoa; phylum Chordata; class Actinopteri; order Cypriniformes; family Cyprinidae; genus Garra; species Garra rufa. The sequence continues at coordinate 57,199,463 of NC_133363.1, forward strand.
TGGCGGTAGTGTTTTGTAACTGCAGATTCCCAGAATTTCACCATTAGTGCCTCAAATATTTTCATTAACAGAAAAGAGAGGTTTAAACTTGTACTGATATCAAATGAATAAACTAATTAATTTAGTTTTCTAAGCTTTTTTTTTTTCAACCATACATTAATGAATGAAATTTTGGGGTTGCCAATTTTTATTTTTACAAAAAGTCTCTTACGCTCATTAACACTGGATTTATTTGATCAAAAATACAATACAAACAGCAAAATTGTGAAATATTATAGCAGTTTTCTATTTTAATTCATCTTAAAATTTAATTTATTCTTGTGATGCAAAGCTGAATTTTCAGCATCATTACTCCAGTCTTCAGTGTCACATGATCCTTCAGAAATCATTTTAATATGCTGATTTGCTACTCAAGAACTATTTATTTTAACAATCAATGCTGATAACAGTTGTGCTCCTTAATATTTTTTCAGGATTCTTTAAAATTTTAAAAGATTGTTCATGTGTTTTAAAGAAGTGTCTTCTGGTCACCAAGCCTGCAAATATAGCAAACGCAGTAATATTGTGAATTTCTTTTACTATTTAAAATAACATTTCTATTTGAATATGTTTAAAAATGTAATTTATTCCAGTGATTTTAAAGCTGAATTTTTAGCTTTATTACTCCAGTCATATGATCCATCAGAAATCATTCTAATATTCTGATTTGCTGCTCAAGCATTATTATAATAATCAATGCTGAAAACAGTTGTGCTGCTTAATATTTTTATGGAAAATGTCCAGGATTCTTTACTTCAATTTTGATAGTAAATATAGTTTAAAAAAAAAACATTTGAACAAAAAAAAAAGTTTTTGAACAGTAAGATTTTTAATGTTTTTTAAAGAAGTGTCTTCTGGTCACCAATCCTGCATTTATTTGATCCAAAATAGCTAAAGCTGTAATATTATGGGCTATTTTTACCATTTAAAATATGTTTTCTATTTGAATACATTTAAAAATGTAATTTATTCCTGTGATTTCAAAGCTGAATTTTTAGCATCATTATTACAGTCACATGATCCTTCAAAAATCATATTAATATTCTGATTCACTGCTTAAAAACATTTATTATTATTATTATTATTATGTTGAAAACAGCGGAGTAGAATTTTCAGGTTTCTTTGATGAATCTAAAGTTCAGAAGAACAGCATTTATCTGAAATAAAAATCTTTTGTAACAATATAAATGTCTTTTTCATCACTTTTGATCAATTTAAAGCATTCTTGCTAAATAAAAGTATTAATTTCTATCATTTTTTATCAATTACTGACTCCAAGCTTTTAAATGGTATAGTGTATAATGTTACAAAAGCTTTTTATTTCAGATAAATGCTGATCTTTGGATCTTTCTATTCATCAAAAAATCCTGAAAAAATGTACTCAACTGTTTTAAATATTAATAATAATCATTAAATGTTTCTTAAACAGCAAATCAGCATATTAGAATGATATCTGAATGATCATGTGACACTGAAGACTGGAGTAATGATGCTGAAAATTCAGCTTTGCATCACAAGAATAAATTACATTTTAAAATATATTTAAATAGAAAGCAGTTATTTTAGATAGTAAAAACATTTTAAATTTTACTGTACTTCAGATCAAATAAATGCAGGCTCGGTGAGCAGAAGAGACTTTAAAAACATTAAAAAACCTATGGTTCAAAAACTTCTGACTGGTAGTGCATATTGTTATAAATGCATCAGTAATTCTTTATGCAATAGTGTATGCACTCAAACCAAACAAACGTTGTTCTTTGTGCAGCTAGTTACGAAATTTCAAGCATCTTTTCTTCATTTAACCAGTCTTTTCAATTAGTTATCTGTAGCTTAATTTGTTACATCTGATTAACATTTAACTATCCACACCCTGCCAGAACAACACAGAGCAGTTGGAAGCAAATGTGAGGTGATTAATGGAAAATGAACAGGCCCTATAAATCATCACGACTGTATTACAGATGATTGATGCTCATTACAGTATGTCACCATGGCTACATAAGACCAAAATATAGAAATATTTCCTGTTTTTATATCAAACAAGCCATCTGTAAAACTCAATCCCTAGTGTACCCATACCAGAAGCGCCGGGGTCAGATAAGGCAAGAGTGCAAATCCTTGAAGACTGTGAGAGAGAGTTATAAGATCAGCTGGAAGGAGAAACATGATCATCATAAATGATACTGTATTCATTTAATCATTTGTGACCTTATAAACTGGTAAGAGTGTAACCGTGTGGCGACTCGTTGACTGTTCAAACACTCAAATTATATCCAGACATTCCTGCAAGCTTTCGTAAGTATTGTAGAAGGTCCACTCATTACATGGGAACCTGAAGAGACGCTGATAACTAATCATGTTACCACAATGAAAACATTGTGTCCAACCTTTGGCAGCCTAACAACAGAATCTATAGATCTTGGCAGGACTTTGATATTCGCTCATGATGTCTGGCAGTTGTTTAACACTCAAGGTAACATTTTATAGGAACTTTGCCATATAATAATGTTCACAAATACCAAAGTGAATTTGACAAATGAAAGCGTGTGTTGACCTCACACAAGTGCTTTCACAAATGCTAGTTTTCTGAAATGAAAACAATGAGACATGGGTATTATTGTTTAGATGTGGGTTTTCTTTCAAATATTTGAGTGAAATTTCATATTGAATAGTCATGTTTTGTTTACAGTGGTAATCTGTGCAGATGCATTACCCAAACACAACTTTTTTTGAGATTACCGATGCTATCGCTTAAGCTCTGCAACAAACTGAACCTATTGGAAGTGAACAAACTTACTCTTTCGGTGTTGTCTGATATGTAATATTTACATACACTACCAGTCAAAAGTTTTTGAACAGTAAGATTTTTAGTGTTTTTTAAAGAAGTCTCTTCTGCTCACCAAACCTGCATTTATTTGATCCAAATTACAGCAAAACACTTCTGATCCTTCCGAAATCATTTTAATACGCTGATTTGCTGTTCAAGAAATATTTTTTTTATTATTCTAATCAATATTTAAAACAGTTGAGTAATTCTTTTCCGCCTTCTTTAATGAATTCAAAGATCAGCATTTTTCTGAAATAAAAAGCTTGAAAGAAAGAAATTCTAGAAATTAATACTTTTATTTAGCAAGAATGCTTTAAATTGATCAAAAGTGATGACAAAGACATTTATAATGTTACAAAACATTTCTATTTCAGATAAATGCTGTTCTTCTGAACTTTCTATTCTTCAGAGAAACCTGAAAAAAAATTATACTCAGCTGTTTTTAACAATAATAATAATAATAAATGTTTTTTTGAGCAGCAAACCAGAATATTAGAATGATTTCTGAAGTATCATGTGACTGGAGTAATGATGCTAAAAATTTAGCTTTGAAATCACAAGAATAAATTACATTTTAATATATATTTAAATAAAAACAGTTATGTTAAATTGTAAAAAATATTTCAAAATTGTACTGCTTTTGCTGTACTTTGGATCAAATAAATGCAGGCTTGGTGAGCAGAAGAGACTTCTTTAAAAACTTTACAAAAGTAATTAAATGTAAATTACATAACATAAATGTAAAAATAAATTGTAATGACTATAAATGTAATTAAAATTTAGCATTGTAAAATATTAATATAATCTTTATATTTAAAAAAAAAGTACAATTATATTACAATATGCTTCTGTCTTAAAAAATAAATAAATAAAATAATAATAATAATAAAACAAATTGCATTTTCATCACTGAAATGGTCTCTTACCTTTATTTCTTTTGTCAGAATTTTTTCTGATTAGTTAAAATAATAATAATAATAATAATAATAATCAAACAACCATTTTATTTTTATGATCAAAATAGTCTCCTTTCAGTAGTAGCATGATTCATTTTATGAGATCAGCTGTTTATCAATTATAGGTTATCATATTGCAGTTTATCAAATCACAATTGCAAAATAATTACAATATATTGTTCAACCAATATATAGCTTGATAAATCCAAAACAAACACAACCAAAATAAAAATCGTACAAAATGAAATATTTTATTTCTTTTCCTGCATGTCATTTGACCATTAACCAACATCAGAGCACCGTAAATATTCAAATGTGTTGTTAAATTATTATAATACAAACCTAAAATCTCAGGGGGTATTTCAGGAAAATATTTGATGACAAAGGGGTTTGTCTGACAAAAAAACGTTTAGATAAATTCAAACCAGAAATAGTGCAAATTACACTCTCACCTTGGGTTTTCAACATGTTGTACTTAAGTGGAGGCACCATATAGAAACTGAAAATAGGAATATGATGTTAAAGAGTCCATATATACAGCTGAAGTCAAAAGTTTACATAAACCTTGCAGAATCTGCAAAATATTTATTTTACCAAAATTAGAGGGATTGTATAAAATGCATGTCATTTTGTATTTAGTACTGACCTGAATAAAATATGGCACATAAAAGATGTTTACATATAGTCCACACAAGAAAATAATAGTTGAATTTATAAAAATGACCCAAAAGTTTACATACCCTTGATTCTTAATACTCTGTTGTTACCTGAATGATCCACAGCTGTGCTTTGTTTAGTGATAGTTGTTCATGAGTCTCTTGTTTGTCTTGAACAGTTAAACTGCCCGCTGTTCTTCAGAAAAATCCTTCAGGTCCCACAAATTCTTTGGCAGAAGGAAACACAGTACAACAAGAAATTTTAAGATTAAGGTATATTTCACTTATTTTGTCTTCTGGAGAACAAGCAAGTATCTTCTGTAGCATCTGAATGGCAGAACTAAATAAAAAAAAGATATTTAGGGAAAATGCACACATCTTCATTCTGTTCAAAACTTAATGCATGTTTTTTTTTCCCTTCTGAAGCATCATTGAGTGTTTGAACCTTCTGTAATAGTTGCATATGAGTCCCTCAGTTGTCCTCAGTGTGAAAAGATGGATCTCAAAATCACACAGTCATTGCTGGAAAGGGTTCAAATACACAAAGATGCTGAAAAACCAAAGAATTTGAGGGACCTGAAGGTTTTTTCTGAAGAATAGCAGGCATATTCACTGTTGAGGACTAACAAGGGACTCATGAACAACTATCACTAAACAAAAAAAGCACAGCTGTGGATCATTCAGGTAACAACACAGTATTAAGAATAAAATTAAATGTAAACATTTTTATAAATTCAACTATTATTTTCTCTTGTGAAATATCTTATTCAGGTCAGTACTAAACAAAAAAATAACATGCATTGTGTATGATCCCTTTTGTTTTAGTAAAATAATTAACATTTTGCAGATTCTGCAAGGTGCATGTAACTACATCTGTATATACACATACATCTATGGCTTAACAATTCTAATGCCTTTTAAAAAGTTTAATAATTGTATGAATTCCAAGCAAGAAATGAACAAATACCAATGGTTTACATTTCAATGAATACACCAACAAAAGTTTGATTTTTGCTATGGAAAACACTATAAAGTCGAGTCATTCTCTGGTGTGGACTTCTCCCAAAGGCCTCAACACATGCCTAGAGTTCACAATGAATAAACAGCTATATGAGCTCGGAGAATAGCACAAACCATGATCGCAGCTAATTCATTGCATCATAACAGATCGGATCATGCCACACGGGTCATGAGTTCCTCCAGCGCCCGCTCTCTGTGGTTCTCATGCACCAGAAGAACCTCTTTAATGGCGTTCTGCTGGAAGCCCATTTCATGAAACTGAGCAAGAAGGTGAAGGAACTCCTCAGCCTAAAATAGAGAAATGTTACTTGAGCATCAAATCAGCATATTAGAAAGATTTCTGAAGGATCTTGTGACACTGACTGAAGAGGGAAGTTATGAAGCTTTGCAACACAGGAATAAATTACATTTTAAAATATATTCAAATAGAAAACAGGTATTTAAGTTGGAGTATTTATAAGTTGGAGATTTTGGGCTTTTTGGTTTTTCATCAAGTGTTTTTGAGACTAGTGGGAAAAAAACACCTCAAAGACTGTTAAGTGTTTCTTTTATAGCACTTTATCTATTTGTGTCAATAGATTTCAATTACAATACATATTTGTAAAGGCCGTTTCTCAAAATTAGTTTTTCTCCTACACTGAGCCTTAAATCTCCAACTCAGTTTTTTTATTCCTGACTATATCCTGAAGGTTTTTACAGAGGGATTTGTTTATATATAATTAGCTTGATTTTATACAATTTATGTCCCCAAAAATGGTAAAATAAATAAATGAATAAATAAATACATGGTTTTCTGTCTGTTTTTTTCTGAATTATGGAGTGACAAAATGAGATACCCAAAATCCCATTTATAAAAACATTTGACTCTAATATGTGACCCTGGACCACAAAACCAGTCATAAGGTTAAATTTTACAAAACTGAGATGTATATAGAATATGAAAGCTCAGTAAATAAGCTTTCTATTGATGTATGGTTTGTTAGGATAGGACAATATTTGGCCGAGATACATCTATTGGAAAATCTGGAATCTGAGGGTGCAAAAAAATCAAAATCCTGAGAAAATCACCTTTAAAGTTGTCCAAATTAGGTTCTTAACAATGCATATTACAAATCAAAAATTACATTTTGATACCTTTACAGTAGGAATTTTACAAAAAATCTTCATGGAACATGATCTTTACTTAATTTCCTAATGATTTTTGGCGTAAAAGAAAAATCAATAATTTTGACCCATGCAATGTATTTTTGGCTATTGCTACAAACATACCCCAGCGACTTAAGACTGGTTTTGTGGTCCAGGGTCACATATATCAAAAAAAAATTAAACAAGAATTTTGAAACTGACTTCATCCAGTGTTTAGATTTTCATACTTGAAATGTATGCAAATTAACGCATATTTTATTAAATAATGCCTCATTTGCATACTTATACCTAACATTTTAGAAAACTTGTAATACAAAAAATGTTTGCAATTATCAATATAATCAATCAACTGGGTAAGTAAGGCAATAACTATTAGTAAAAATGTTGACCCTATTCACCTGCAGTGTCTTGCCTTAAAATTGTAATAATATTCCTGTTTTTACTCTATTTTTGATTAAATGCAGCCTTAGTGAGCAAAAGAGAGGTATCAAGTTTGTGGCATGTTAAAAAAGTCATATGCATACCTTGGTCTCGCAGTTCTGAAACATCTCAAGTGCTTCTTCAACCTGAGCTTCATCATAGCCGAGTTCACATAACCGATCACACGCCACCAGATAACTCAAGATCTGCAAGAGAACAAACAAACAATCCTGAACACTAATGCAACATGGATCACTTTAACTCCAGGAATGTGATTGAAGAAAAGCTTTTGAGATTCTCAAACGCTTCATGAAAACAAGGCCAAGTTCTAATGGACTTTTGGGGAGCACTGGTTTATCCCCTAACACTAAGTAATTCGATAAAGTGATCTAGTTATCGGGCACACTGTTGACACAACGGTACGTCATCATAGCTATGGACTCGTGAGTGATCGTTTTCTGAATCTGAGCTATTATAATTCATGATAAGACTGGATGTCAGGCTCAGAGCGGCGTGAAACGTGAGAAGTATTTGGATAAGGGCAACGGAGGACCGGCTGGCCTGATTAATCTGTGTAACAAGATGAGCTTTGTTGATTCAAATCTGATCATCCTTCCCAAGCAGCTGTCTGAAGGCATGCTGAGCGGCTCACTGGCAACTAAGGATACGGTCCAACATAAATTCATCAGTCAGTCAGTGACTTCAAAGACACATCATCACATCGCTTCAGCACTTTCAAGCTATTTAATATTATACAACAAATTCAAGTAAGCTTTGGACAAAGCTAAATAAATTCTTAATTACTACAATGCTTAATTATTGGTAGAAATGGACTCACAAGCTGAGAAAAACTGCATTTATATATATACAAAGGCAAAGTGCAGTAACTACGCCAACACTGAAACTGAGAAAAATGCCTTTAAAGTTTTTACACCATATATGGTATTAGTTTGGATTTTGTAGTTACTGCGATTTTGACACTCTTGTTTCTCTGAAACTGGACATTATTGGACCAGGAGACTTTGCCACAAGACAAAACAGTTGTCACAAAGCCCATTTTAAGCCTTAACTCAATTTTGACCAAATGTGTAGTTACTGCACTTTGCCTTTGGAGGGCAGTATAAATTGATATATTATTATAAATTATTATTATTAACAAATAATAATATGAATATGAATAATAATATACATTGCCTTATAAATAACTGCAATAATAAAAATAATAATAGTTATTATTAATAATATTTGAAATGTATTAAACATTAATTACAAATAAGTATTTAATTTATTAAATATTTAATAATTAAATAATAAGACATACTTCTTTCCACCAGCAGCCAAACCAAGATCATCAGATGTTATTTTATTATAATATTATTTTATAGTTTCTGTTAATATTTTTAATTATTTTTTGATAATAATTTACTTTAATAATTTACATTGCTGTATAAATAATAATAGCAATATCTGCTACTACTACTACTATTATTATTATGAAAAATTGAATAAACATTACAAATAAGTATTTAATTTATTAATTATTAATTTGTAAATTAACTTTAACAATTTACACTGCTGTAAATAACAGTAATACTACTACTACTACTACTACTACAACTAATAATAATAATTATTATTATTATTATTATTATTGGAAATGTAATAAACATTACAAATAAGTATTGCATTTATTAAACATTACTTAATTAATTAAACACAATTTTAATAATTAAGAATAATAATAAAACTTTAATAATTTACATTGCTGTATAAATAATAACAGTAATACTACTACTACTAGTAGTAGTAGTAGTAGTAATATTAATAATAATAATAATATTGAAAATTTATTAAACTTTAATTACAAGTATTTCATTAATTAAATAATTATTAAGACAATTCTTTCCACCAGCCACCAAACCAAGATCATCCGATATTATTTTATTATAATTTACATTATTTTATAAATATTTTGTAAATATTTAAAGTTTTTGATAATAATTTACTTTAATAATTTACATTGCTTTATAAATAATAAAACAGCATCACCATCATTACTACTACTACTACTAACTATTATTATTATTATTAATAGAAACATAGAAATTTATAATAATAATGAAATATAATATAAGAATAATTTACTTTAATAATTTACATTGCTGTATAAATATTAACAGCAATACTACCACTACTACTACTACTATTAGTAATAATAATAATAATAATAATTATTATTATTATTAGAAATGTAATAAACCATTTCAAATAAGTATTTAATTTATTAACCATTTAATAATTAATTAATTTAATTGATTTTTAGATTTTCTGTTTTCACTTTAAATTTAGTTTAGTTTTATTAACTAAACTTTTGTATTGTATTTTTGTATTTTGTATCGTTTTTGTATTGTATTTGTATTTTGTTTGTCACAGATTTTTTTGTTTCAGTTGTTGTTATTTATAAACTAACAGAAAATAATAATAATAATAATAATAAACTTTAATAATTTACATTGCTGTATAAATAATAACAGCAATACTACTACTACTAATACTAATAATAATAATTATTATTATTATTCTTGAATATTATTGTTATTAGAAATTTAATAAACATTAATTACAAAGAAGTATTTTGTTTATTAAGCATTTAATTAATTAAGACTTTCTAACAGCCACCAAACCACACTAACAAGATTGTTATTTTATTATCATTGATATGATTTTACATTTTTTGTTAATATTTTGAATTAGACTATTAGATTTTCTGTTTTCACATTTAATTTAGTTAAGGTGTCAGAGATTTTTGTATTTATAATTTTTATTGTGAACTATTGTGCTTTATTGTGCATTTCAGTTGACTTCTTATTTCAAATAACTTTTTTTTTTCATGGTTTTAGTTGTATTCATCTTTAATAAGCCTGCATGTGATATCATAAGCAGTCAAATATGAATTAAGGTATCTTATTACACAAAATGCAATGTGATGGTACAATTATTTAATCAGTATCGCAAATCAACCCATTCACATGATATGTTTTTCCACAGATCAGTCAAAAGTTTTCTTCAACAAACTTTTCTGGCTGTATTCAGCTCCACTGCCATCATCCAGCCTTCAAACGCTGATTTATTGGCAGTATTTTTCTCATAACCCCTTTTAAATAAACCTCAATGTAACTTTTTTCCACAATGCCCAACAACGCTAATTATATTTGCCAATGTTTTTGGCTCAATGACTCAAGTGTTCTCCTGAGGGAAGTTTTATGATGTTGAGAACTAGGTACTAGCTCATTCTGGAAACTTCAGCGGGATCTGGTATCTATTTTTGTTGACTTTTATTCTCATCGTACCCAGAATCAGATAATAGAGGATGGAACCAGATGTTTTGCTGTGACACAGAGCTGAAACTGAAACAGAGGGATTTGTGAGTGAAATCTCTGAAAACAATTTCTGACGTTACTTAGGTTTGTCAGGATCAATGCAGAATAAAAAATAAAAAAATAAAATAAAACAGAGCAGGTGCTTATCAACCAGTGACCTTGATGGACAAATGCTTTCATCGACATATTGTTATGATATTATATTATGTTAAATTTGAAATTATATTAAATTGCCTTTTAAAAAATCTTATATACTATAATATATCTATATATAAATCTATATACTATATATAAATCTTTATAACTAATATAACTCATTTAATGTGAGTTAAATTCATGTAAAAACATAAGTTGCCATGACTTACTGATCATAAAATTTTATGTGTACCTGAACTTAGAGAAAAAAAAATCAGTCTCTATAAACGCTGTAGAAATGCTTTAGTATTTCAAACACTTTGTCATCAAAACTATTAAATAACAGAAATGAAAGTATGACAATGAATTATATATTATTTAGCTTTATATAATATTTATTATATATATTGTTAATATATATTAATAAATACTATATTATAAATAATATTACTAATATTATTAATATATTATTATTTTTGTATTAGCATTTTTACATGTTTTTGACATACTTTAAAATTTCTGTTTAGCTTTATTTTTTATTAGTTTTTTTGTTCGTTTAAGTTTTAATTTTTCTGTTTCAGTTTTAGTTAGTTGCCAAGGCAGAATTTCTCATTTTCATTGAAGTATTTTAAGCTTAATATTTTGAATCTATCACTTATATTTTATTTCAGATTTATTTAAATAAATTCAGATTTATTTAATTTCAGTTAAACTAAAATATTAGTTTAATAAAGCATTTCAAACCTAGTCTAAAGGTTTCTATTATTGTTATTATTTTATAGTTTATGTTAATATTTTGACTTTATAATATATTTTTTATTAGGTTTTCACTTTAAATGTAAAGTTGTATTAATTTTGATTAAGTTTGAGTGTTTTTGTATTTTTTAGTTTAGTTTCAGTTGTTGTAATTATTACTTATAAACAACAGAAATTAATAATAATAATAATAATAATAACAATAATAATAATTTAATTTACATTACTGTATAAAGAATAACAGCAGCAATAATAATAATAATAATAATAATAATAATAATAAGTTGAGTGTTTTGTCTTTTTTAGTTGAGTTTCAGTTGTTGTTATTATTTATAAACCAATAGAAATTAATAATAATTTAATAATTTACATCACTGTATAAATAACATTAATTACAAATATTTAATTTATTTATTTATTATTTTTTTATTTATTTATTATTTATTAAAACCAGGAGCCAAACCACACACACAAAATAGACAAATGTTTTGTCTTTTTTGATATTATTTTATAGTTTTTATTAATATTTTGAATCAGAATTAGATTATCTGTTTTCACTTTAAACTTAAAGTTTTATTTATTTTGAGTGTTTTTTGTCTTTTTTTGTTGAGTTTCAGTTGTTGTTATTATTACTTATAAACCAAGATAATAATAAACCAATAATAAAAATAATAATAATCAGAATGTAATTTACATAACTAAAAAAGACAAAAACACTCAACTTATTATTATTGCTGCTGTTATTCTTTTATAAAGGTTCAATTGTTGTTATTATTTATAAACCATTAGAAATTAATAACAATAATAATGATAATTTAATAATTTACATTACTGTATAAATAACAACAGCAATAATAATATTAATATATATATTATTAGAATTAATTACAAATATTTAATTTATTATTTATTTATTAAAACCAGGAGCCACACCACACACACAAAATTCACAAATGTTATTTTATTATCTTTTAAATGATATTATTTTATAGTTTTTGTTAATAGTGTATTAGAATTTATTAGATATTTAGTTTTCACTTTAAATTTCAAATTTAACATTTTATTCATTTTGTTGAGTGTTTTTGTCTTTTTTAATTTAGTTTCAGTTGTTATTATTATTTATAAACCAATAAAAATGTATAATAATAATAAAACATGTAAAACTTTAATAAAATAATAAATAATAAAATAAATTAAAGCTGCAAGCAGCGATGGTAGGGCCCTCGCACTCGGGCTCACCGCCGATCGGTGGCGAATGGTGGGCACTATGCTATTAACACAGTAAATGTAGGAGGAATATGTCAAAGTCATTGATATGTGCCAATCTTCCTGCTGCCAGCTGGTGGTGCTATGCCTATAACTGAATATTGGCATGCAGATGTGTTCAGGCCAGTGCTTTTATGAAACATATGAAGTTTGGTGAAGCTTGAACATGGCATGCTTGAGTGTAAGTCATGACATATCCTGCTGCCAACAGGTGGCGCTATTACGAAATATTGGCTTTTAGATGTCTTCAGGCCAGGACTATTGGCAAACATGTCAAGTTTGGTGCATATTGTACATTGCATGCTTAAGTTAGTGTAAAACAAGTAATTTGCTGTTGCCAGCTGGTGGCACTATGACTATAACTAAATACTGGCATGTAAATGTATTCAGGCCAGGACTCTTATCAAACAAATTAAGTTTGGGGCTGATTGGACATTGCATGCCTGAGTTACAGTAACTTCCTGTTTCATTGCATTAAGAGTATGCTTTAGCACTTAGCTAAATGTTGCTAACATGTTTCTATTATGTTGCTACCCTATTTAACACTTGTTGATATTTTTAAGATGTTGCTTGGCATCCACAACAGTATTAAACATGTGACTTCCTGTTGCCAGTAGGTGGCACTATGACTATAACTGAATATGGGCATGGGCTTGTGTTCAGACCAGGACTCTTATCAAACATATTAAGCTTGGGTCAGATTGGACATTGTATGCATGAGTTACACTTATTTTTCTTCGTATTAATATCATGCTTTAGCTCTTAGCTAAGTGTTGCTAGCATGTTTTAACATGATTCTAGCATGATGCTAGCCTATTTAAAACTTGCTAACGCTTTTTAATATGTTGCTAGGAGTCCGTAACACCATTAAACGACACTTCCTGTTGTCAGCAGGTGGCGCTGTGACTATAACTGAATATGGGCATGTTTATATCTTCAGGCCAGGAGTCTTATCAAACATGTGAAGTTTGGGGCTGATTGGACATTGCATGCCTGAGTTACAATAACTTCCTGTTTTATGTCTTTAACAACATGCTTTAGCACTAAGTAAGTGTTGCTAGCATGTTTGAGTACGTTTTTAAAACTAGTTTAGCACTCAATGGCTTTTTTAGTGTGTTGCTAATAGTGTGTCACCGTGTTAAACATGTCACTTCCTCTTGACAGTAGGTGGCGCTATAACTATAACTGAATATTGGCATGTAGACATCTTCAGGCCAGGACAGTTATCAAACATGTGAAGTTTGGGGCTGATTGGACATTGCATGCCTGAGTTACAGTAACTTCCTGTTTCATTGCATTAAGAGCATGCTTTAGCACTTAGCTAAATGTTGCTAACATGTTATAGCATGTTTCTAGCATGTTGCTACCCTTTTTAACAGTTGTTGAATTTTTTTAAATGTTGCTAATCATCCACAACAGTATTAAACATGTGGCTTCCTGTTACCAGCTGGTGGCGCTATGACTATAACTGAATACAGGCATGGGCGTGTGTTTAGGCCAGGATTCTTATCAAACATGTTAAGTTTGGTGCTGATTGGACATGGTATGCCTGAGTTAGAGTAACTTCCTGTTTTATTGTATAATTAGCATGCTTTAGCATATTAGCTAAGTGTTGCTACCATGCTTTATTATTTTTGTAGCATGTTGAATATTAAGTTTGGGTCAGATTCAACAGTATATACATGAGTTACAGCAATTTCCTTTTGTATTTGTATTAATAGCATGCTTTAGCTCTTAGCTAAGTGTTGCTAGCATGTTTTAGCATGTTTGTAGCATGTTGCTAGCCTATTTAAGACTTGTTAACGCTTTTCAATATGTTGCTAAGAGTCCGTAACAGTGTTAAATATGTAATTTCCTGTTGTCAGCAGGTGGCGCTATGACTATAACTGAATATGGGCACTGACGTGTGTTCAGGACCGGACTGTCATCAAACATGTGAAGTTTGAGGCAGATCGGACATCGTATGCCTGAGTTATAGCAACTTCCTTTTTCATGGCGAAACATCAAAGTTTGTCCGGCCGCCACGGACACGCCCTTCGACGAAAACTCTAAAGCTTCGCAATTTAACATCGCAAAGGCCTTATGATGACACTCAGCAAATTTGAAGATGATCGGATAAAAACTGTAGGAGGAGTTCGTTAAAGTATGAGGCCTGAAAATGGCAAAAACTGCACAAAAATCGTACAGGAAATTCAATATAACGGACTTCCTGTTGGGTTTCGGATGTTGCACCAGGAGACTTTTTTGTAGGTATTGGTGTGTTACATATGTGTACCGAGTTTCGTACATGTACATGAAACGTAGCTCGAGGGGCACTCCGTTGAAATTTTATAGGTGGCGCTATCGAGCCATTTTGCCACACCCACTTTTGAAAACCATATCAGATGTAAATTTTCGCCAGGTCTGATGCGTGTGCAAAGTTTCGTGAGTTTTCGGGCATGTTTAGGCCCTCAAAAAGACTTTTCATTTTGGAGAAGAAGAAGAAGAATAATAATAAACGGAGCAATTCCAATAGGGTCCTCGCACTGTAGTGCTCGGGCCCTAATAATAACAACAGCAATAATAATAATAATAATCATTACTTTATTATTATTAGAACTTTAATAAACATTAATATATATATATATATATATATATATATATATATATATATATATATATATATATATATATATATAAATAATTCAAATAAATATTTAATTTATTAAATATTTAATAATTAATTAATAATTAATTACATCACATGTCTTATTAATTAATTAATGTGGTAATGTGTTCATAAGCACACTCACAAGTGAACTATACTGGTAACCCAGCATGCACTTTGACTGACCTTCCCCTGCGATACACCAAGGACAGTGAATACAATATCAGCATTACATCTCGACTTGCCAATGAATCCCATCTCTTATTTCACACTGAATCCCTGTAACAGATCTCACTGACCTGCTCTGGACTCTGCTGGCCAGTTTTCTGGAGGGCAATGATGGCCGTACGGAGAGGGTAGCCCCGCTCGGTCACGGCGGCCAGAAGCTCCCTCTCCTCTGGGCTGAGAGCAGAGAGCAGCTCGACCGAAGAGTCCAGGACGGCAGCGTGGGAATTGAGTGGCCGTGATGGGGCCAGGGGGGAGGATGAACCCTGGGCCTGGAAAAAAACAACAACAGTGCCTCATGGTCACAGTACCCTTGAGAGATGAGGGCAGGAAACACAATACTGAGAAAGTCTAGGATGATAAACACACTATTGTTGGTGCAAGGTTTGATTCACACTTAAAAACAACATTTTAAATATGTTCCGAAAACATTCGCATCCATGCTTTCGGTAGACGCGTTTATCTAAACCGATTTACAGCATATTTAAGATGTCTACTTTATCAGTATGTGCATTTTTTGGGGGAATCAAATTCATGACCTTGATGTTATTAATGCCATTTTTTGCCAAAGATAAACTAAAACAAATAAGCAAAAATATAGCCACAAGGATCTATTACCGAGGTCCACGCGCCTTAAAGGAGCACATTCAGAACAGATAATGTACTCACCCCCTTGTCATCCAAGATGTTCATGTCTTTCTTTCTTCAGTCTTAAGGAAATTATGTTTTTTGAGGAAAACATTTCAGGATTTCTCTCCATATAATGGACTTCTATGGTGCCCCCGAGTCTGAACTTCCAAAATGCAGCTTCAAAGGGCTCTAAACGATCACAGCCGAGGAAAGAAGGGTGTTATCTGGCAAAACGATGGGTTATTTTCTAAAAAAAAATACAATTTATTGACATTTTAACCTCAAATGCTCGTCTTGTCTAGCTCTGTGTGTACTGTGTGTAGAGATTCTAAAGTATATAAATTGTAAATGTTTTTAGAAAATAACCGATCGTTTCGCTAGATAAGACCCTTCTTCCTCAGCTGGGATTTAGAGCCCTTTAAAGCTGCATTTAAACTGCATTTTGGAAGTTTAAATTCGGGGGCACCATAGAAGTCCATTATATGGAGAGAAATCCTGAAATGTTTTCCTCAAAACACAATTTCTATACGACTGAAGAAAGAAAGACATGAACATCTTGCATGATAAGGGGGTGAGTACATTACAAGATCCAAGATGTTCATGTCTGTCTTTCTTCAGTTGCAAACAAATTACATTTTTTGAGGAAAACATTTCAGGACTTCAATGTTGGCCAATGGGTTAAAGGTCCAAATTGCAGTTTCAATGCAGCTTCAAAGGGCTCTACACGATCCCAGCCGAGGAATAAGGGTCTTATCTAGTGAAATGATTGGCCATTTTCTAAAAAATATACACTTTTTAACCACAAATGCTTGTCTGCAAGCTAGACTTCATGCATTATGTAATCACATTGGAAATGTCGCGCATGGTTTGTTCTTCATCTGTGCACTTTGGTTGAAAAACTCCATCTAATTTTCTCCTCCAACTTCAAAATTGTCCGACATTGTTGCTTTACCTTTTTTGTAAAGGGCAATTAATTTTCTTTGCATGTTCACTTTGCAAACACTGGGTTGGTAGCATGACCTTTCCAACGCAATTACACAGAGCTAGTGCAAGATGAGCATTTGTGGTTAAAAAGTATATACATTTTCATTTTTTTAAGAAAATGGACGATCGTTTCGCTACATAAGACCCTTATTTCTTGGCTGGGATCGTGTAGAGCCTTTTTAAGCTGCAATTTGGACCTTCAACCCGCTAACCACCATTGAAGTCCACTATCCTGGAATGCTTTCCTCAAAAACCTTAATTTCTTTTCGACTGAAGAAAGGAACAGATGGACATCTTGGACGGCATGGGGGTGAGTGAATTGTCAGGAAATTTTTATTGTGGAAGTGAACTAATCATTTAAGGTTCACCCAAAAACGAAAATTCTGTCATTGTTTAGCCATTTACTTCCATAGTATTTTTTCCATACTATGGAAGTCAATGGCTGCCGTCAACTGTTTGGTCACCAACATTCTTAAAAATATCTTCTTTTGTGCTCAACGGAATAAATAAATTCATACAGGTTTGGAACAACTTGAGAGTGAGTAAATGATGGCAGAATTTTCATGAATAGAAATATAATGCATTTTATTTGACACTTAAACTTTGATAACATAGAAATACTGTACACAGTTTTTAACCTCTTACAGCGCCACCTACTGCCCAACCTCTATAAAAGTTTGCATGCTTCTTTAGAATAATCTGTTGAACATGTTTACCAAATGTGACCCTGGACCACAAAACCAATCTTAAGTAGCACAGGTATATTTGTAGCAATATCCAGCAATACATTGTATGGGTTAAAATTATTGATTATATGATTTCTCTTTTATGCCAGTAAAGATCATGTTCCATGACCATATTTTGTAAATTTTCTACCATAAATATATCAAAATGTAATTTTTGATTAGTAATATGCATTGCTAAGAACTTAATTTGGACAACTTTAAAGGCATTTTTCTCTATATTTTCATTTTTTTGTACCCTCAGATTCCAGATATTCAAAAAGTTGTATCTCAACCAAATATTGTCCTATCCTAACAAACCATACATCAAAGGAAAGCTTATTTATTCTGTTTTTAGACTATGTATCTAAATTTTAAAAAATCCTTTATGTGTATCTTTTTTATGGTCCAGGTTCACAAATGTCATGACATTTTGAGGTTTTGTTTAGAAATTATAAGCATTTGGGTATGTTTGGCCATGCCCATATTAAATGACTCTAATATAGCCATTCAAATACTAAAGTTCACAAAGGGTTTCAGCACTTGAGCCACCAAAGAAGCCTGGAAGAACTATCCAAACACGGAATAAAATGACAGCAAAGGTCAGGAAGCTTCTGGAAAATGCATTTAATTCTTCTCCCGTTCATGTTTTGGAAAACTCTGTTACTGTAGATGAAAAAAAAACTAATGGAAGAATGAAAAACTACAAGCCCCTTGCCATATTCAGTGCACCGTGACCATGTGGCCTTGCAGGAGATGATGTCATGGACATTAATAACGTGTTGGATTAGACTGTCAACTAAAGCGTAACCTTGAAACGTAGCTTTGCTGAGAAAGACATTTCCCGAGCACTTCCACTCGCTAATCCAAACGAATTTCTTGCAGCTTGGGAAGATTCCAGGAAACGACTTAGCACTCACTATTATTAGCTAGTTCATCTTCTGAGACACTGCAGAAATGTGCACCCCCCCCCCCCCCCCCCCAAAAAAGAGAGAGAGAAGTACTTCGGAGAAGTCATTCATGTCTAATATCTGAATCAATTGAATGGGATGCTCAGACAGTAATTTCATGGGAAACGACTAAATACCTCGCACTCCCAGTGAGACATATTAGCACAGGATTTACAATGAATCCTTCTGGAACATGGCGGGAAATGACTAAATGCTTCTGGAAGACCAGCGGGACTCTGATGTCTCTTGCTCCAGTGATTAAAATACCTTTCTGGACTTATTGGAGGCTTGTAAGTTAACGCCATTTATAGTAGGGCCAACGGTTTCCTTCTAAGGGCAACTGTTATTGTGAGCTCTGAACTATTAAAACCTCAACTGGCAACTGTGAAAAGGTCTTCTTCACAGACGTACAACATTTTTTCTAACTAGATTAAAGAAATTGGTTGTCTGTGCTGGACTGTCTGTATTTATACTCCCAAAGAGTACAAATTTCGGGTACATGTCCCGTAAAGGGGAGTGTCGTTTATTTCAAGTGTTTATTGTTTTACAGCAACTAATGAGCTGCCGTTTGCAGTGAATTTGAACCACACCTTTTGGCATCTAGATGAACTATGTTCCTGTTTTCTTTTCATTGCACTTTGTACTCTAAAGTGCATTAGCTTGTAGTGAAATCTGTACACTGAGAGGGGGATGTGTGCATGTTTTTGTCATTAATAGATGAGTGGGCACAAAAAACAACAACTATACTTTTAGTCCCATTGCCTGAATTCAAAAGGATAACATTTGATTAATATCCCCTTTCCCCAATGAGCAAGAACAAATTTTTTTAGCATTACATTAACAATAGATATCACTAAAATGCGAGTCCTGAAAAGTCAGTGACAGTTCTACACTATGGAAGCCCATTTTCGTTACTGAATTAAAAAAAAAAAAAAAAATCACAATTCAGATTTTTTTCTCAGAATGGCATAATATAAAGTCAGAATTGTGAGATATAAACAAATTGTGACTTCATTTCTCATAATTTCATGATACAAAGTTACCAGTGCGAGTTTTAAAGTCAGAATAGTGGGGTATAAACTTGCAATTGCGAGAAATAAAGTCAGAATTGCAATTCCTACATTCTCGCAGATGCAAGCTTCTATTTCGCAACTGTGACTTTTTTCTTTGCACTTGCGAGTTTACATCTCACAATTCTGACTTTTTTTTTCTTCGAATTGAGATGCTCACAATTCAGATTTTTTTCTTCTTAGAAATGCATGATATGACTCGCAGTTTAGAGAAATACAGTCAGAACTGAAAGATAATAACTAGCAATTCTGACATCTTTCTCACAAATGCAAGTTTCTAGTTCCTCACAATTCTGAAAAAAAGCCAGAATTGCAAGATGTAAACTCGCAATTGCGAGAAAAAAAATCACAATTGTGTAATAGAAACTCGCATTTGTGACAAAAAAAGTCACTACAGCGAAATAGAAATTTGCATTTACGAGAAAAATGTCAGAATTGCAAGTTTACATCTCGCAGTTCTGACTTTTTTTCTCCGAAATGAGGTATAAACCCACAATTCTGACATGTGAGTTTATGTCTTGCAATTTCGACGTTTTTTTCTCAGAATTGAGATTTAAACAATTCTGATTTTTTTCTCAGAATTGCATATGACTAACAACTGCAAGAAATGAATGATGCAAAATTCTGACAAGTTTCTATTTCGCAGTAGTGACTTTTTTTGTCACAAATGCGAGTTTCTATTTCACAATTGTGACTTTTTCCTCGCAATTGCAAGTTTACATCTTGCAATTCTGTCCTTTTTTCAGAATTGTGAGGTATAAACTCACAATTCTGACATTTTGCTTGCAATGGGAGTTTACATCTCACAATTCTATTTTTTTTCCTCAGAATTGCATGATGTGACTTACAACTAAGAGAAATAAAGTCAAAAATGTGAAATACTAGCAAACTAGCAATTCTGACATTTCTCACAATTGTGACTTTTTTCCCGCAATTGCGAGTTTATATCTCACAATTCTGACTTTTTTAGATTTATAAACAAAATTGGAAGTTATAAAGTGCAGTTCTGAGGGGAAAAAAACAATGATATTTTTAAGTTTATATCTCACAATTCTCACATAATAAACTCACAATTGCATGTAATAAGGAACTGCAATTCTGAGAGAAAAAAAAATCACAATTGCAAAATATAAACTTTCAGTTCTGAGGAATTTGTATCATGCAGTTTTGAGAAAAAGTTAGAATGTAAACTCGCAATTGCGAGAAAAAGTCTAAATTGTGAGATAAAAGTCGAATTACTTTTTTAAAATTATTATTCAGTGGCAGAAACAGGCTGTCATACAAAACTTTGCAAAAAGAAACAAATTTGCATTCTGGTTTTTTGACATGTTTTTGGAGGCTCTGGATCGTTTAAGGTCACATTTACCTTTGCATGACAAAATTACATTTAGTACAAAAGGCAGGCCTTTTGGAGTAAGTGCAAACAGGAATTCAGCATGAGGGACTTCCAGTTATCTGCTTGGTTTGGAAGTGACCTCTGTGTGACTAGTGCATTAAGCAAATAAAAGGTCCAATAATAGTGTATCAATGAATGAACATTTTCACCAAAATTTTGCCTATACACCTAAATGATATACTTGATTTGGATTTGCTGTCTTCTGGCCTTCACTTATGCACATCTGTGAAGTCTACAAGACCGCAGACTGTCCCATTTGTAACTCTTAAGTTTCAAAAAGCCTATTTTTGTAGGCCAAAACCGTTTTTTGTTTGCATTTTAGCACTTCTGTTTCCACTGTCCCAAAAACAGTGGGTTTTTGGTTAAATCCCTGAAATAAAGGACTGTGGTGAACACAAGCTCATGATATTTTCACGTTTTCAACATAAAATACACCTGTATACCCACTTGTGATTTTTTTTTTTAAAGCTTGTCTTAAAAAGGTGGCTGGATTGGTTGTCAAGGACAGTAAACTAAGGCTGGGAAAATTAATCGATGCATTGCAAATCGAGAAATGATTCTGCATCAGTTCTGAGATTTTCCTGAAAGCAGCACAATTCTCTCTCAAATCGATTTTGAGGTTGGTTTTTTCGAACTTTTTCGCAAGACGCAAAGTATGTCCCAATAAGTACATATCACTGCAGCTTCCAACAGAAATGAACACTAGAGACCATACATGGTAGAAACATACATGGTGGTATTTCTCATCTTGCGAAAACCTTCCCAATTGTACGTTTTCATCATGAGATCAGGTTGGTATTTAGGCTTCACAGCTAAAAAAAGGTGAAGACTACCATGATAAAAAAACGAGTAGTAATCATAAACTTTTGTTGGTCACAGATCTTATTTTCTGCAATAATCCAACACCAATGGAAAAATCCTTTTAGGTTTTTGTTAGGAGAACCAGTGTGATACAAACTTTCCAGGTTGGACTTCAAAAATATGTCATCATATTTGCAGCGTTTGCTAAGCATCTTTAATGCACTTTATTTTATAAGCAAAGTGTGGACTTGGAAAAGGATCGCATAAGATAAAGTTGTCTTACCTTTTGAGAGGAACTGTTGATGCATTCAGATTGTAGGTTGTTGAGGAAGGTTGTGGAAGATGCACTGGTACACCCAGCAGAGCTCTGACTTCTCTGGAAGTTTCTTTGTGGCGAGTTATGCCTGCAAAAGGAAGACGACATCCCCTGGTGCTGTGCGGAGAGGCTGCAAGGTGAAGGCAGCTTGAGGAAGTTTGATGATCCACAAGTGTTCAAGTCTTTAAACCCTGGTCCTTGTCTTGTCAAACCCAAACCATCTTGTTTGGACTGTTCTTCACCCTCAGCAAGAGCAGCCCCATCTTCTTCTGTAAATTCTTCATCTTCCGAGTCAGAGATGGTGAATTTGACTCTGGCGTTCATCGCACGGTAGTGGGCCGCGTTTAAGCTGCGGCTGCGGGGACGAGGGTTGGGTTCCCAGAAGTCGCTACTCCAGCGGCTGGCTAACCTGCTCTCCTGAGGGCTGCTGAACATCATCCAGTATGGAGGACAGGTCGCCATCAGCTCACAGAAAGAGTGGGCACTGAGGGTTGGATAGCCGCTTTGGAGACCCGTGAGAACCCAGTTCTCCAGGCTGAAGACATACTGAAACATCAAAAAACAAAAGAGACATCTTTAGACTTGAGTTTCACAAAGTAACATCAACGTCAAACATAGCTTGCCGTTTACATGCCAAGTCTACATTAAAACGGAGCCAACTGGGAACATGTCAGTCCTGTTCTGACTACAAAAAGACCTATTACTTTCAGATAACAATTTTTTTGGAATCTACAGAGCAAGTCTGCAGATTTGAGCAGTAGGAGATGACAGATTATGCCAAAAATTTCAATTTATAATGGGCACAGACTCTTTTGGGTTTCAAAGTCAAAAGTTTACACACACCTTGCAGAATCTGCAAAATGTTAATTATTTTACCAAAAGAGGGATCAGAATGCATGTTATTTTTTATTTAGTACTGACCTAAATAAGACGTTCACATATAGTCCATGAGAGAAAATAATGATTTAATTTATAAAAAGGCCCCTGTTCAAAAGTTTACATACACTTGATTCTTAATACTGTGTTACCTGAATGAACCACAGCTGTGTTTTTGTATAGTGATAGTTGTTCACGAGTCCCTTGTTTGTCCAAAACTGTTAAACTGTCTGCTGTTCTTGAGAAATAACCTTCAGGTCCCACAAATTCTTTGGTTTTTCAGCATTTTTCTGTATTTGAACCCTTTCAAACAATGACTGTATGATTTTGAGATCCATCTTTTCACACTGAGGACAACTGAGAGACTCATATGCAACTATTACAAAAGGTTCAAATGCTGGGGGAGAAAACTTTAATTTTTCTTATTTTGCCTAATATTTTTTATTTATTTAGTACTGGCCTTCAGAATCTACAGAAGATACTTGCATGTTTCCCAGATAACAAAATAAGTTAAATTTACCCAGATCTTCAAATTCAAAAAGTTTTGACCCCCGGCTCTTAATGCATTGTGTTTCCTTCTGAAGCATCAGTAAGCATGTAAGTCTGTAATAGTTGCATATGAGTCCCTCAGTTGTCCTCAGTGTGAAAAGATGGATCTCAAAATCATAGTCATCGTTGGAAATGGTTCAAATACACAAACATGCTGAAAAACCAAAGAATTTGTGGGACCTGAAGGATTTTTCAGCGGCCAGTTTAACTGTTCAGGACAAACAAGGGACTCATGATCTTAAGAATCAAGTGTATGAAAACTTTTGAACATGGACATTTTTATAAATTCAGCTATTATTTTCTCGTCTGGACTATATGTAAAAGTGTTACACTTTCAAGCATGTTACATCTTCTAGCAACATTGCAAATGTTTCTGAAAGACTTGAATGAGCCTCAGTTGTTTAGTGTATGGTTCCCAGTTTTTACCATTTACAAATCCGTGACTGAAAACTTTTGAGTGATTCTGCATCCAGGCCACTAGGTGTCAATATAAAACCCAATACCACTAAGATCAACAAACCACTTGCATCTAAGATTAGGGATAATTTCCTAATAATTGCATAAATACTGCACTGACTAGCCCTCATAATGCAAGATTTGCTTCACACGTTACACAAGGAACGTCAGCTTCATCTAAATGTATGCTATGCTACTGCTTTGGGAAACCCTCTGGATATTACTAACATCTGCCATTATCAGCATTATGAATCATAGAGCACCACAAAACAGATGTGAAAAAGAGATGTGCACACACCGGCCAAATATTACACAACTATTTGCATCCCATTCCAGCCCTAAATGCAAAATTAAGCGTGCAATGCTCTAAGGCAGGCACACAGTGTTGCTCTTGGATGGAAGTGGGACAAATGAGTAAGACATTACAGAACTTCAAGTTCAGCACATAGCCATAAAAGGTTCACATTAGCTTATTTTGATACAATTGTAATAACCTCTGACAGTAGAGTGTTTTCTTAGCAAATACCTTGACCAGTAACACACAAAACCTTAGGAATGTCAGGAATTTTATCCCAATGGATCTACAGTAACAATTACATCGACAATATTCAACTGATTACTGACACTTTTTTCACCCTTACTGTTTAGATTGTTATCAGAGATATAATTACACTGTTTTTTTGACAGCGTCCTCATGCCGATCGCACACCTCTGGACTAAACAAACAGCATACTAGACAGATTACATGTCAATGTAATTATAGAGCAATCGCAGATGGGTTAGAGGTGGCAGGGATACGCTTTTACACCAATGCATGTTACACAATGCAAGTTTCTATGCATTTTCCCATGACCTTGTTAGTGACAGTCTGCACACAGTAAAAAAATTACATTATTTAGGCCAAAGGCTGCTTAATCATTGGCAAATTACATTGGGCCTAATGTAGCTTATGGAAGTTGCAGATGCTCTCTTGGGAACAATATTTAAGATCTCTGAAACATACAGTGCCTTGTGAACGTATTCATACTACTTTTTTTTTTCACGTTTTGTTATGTTGCTGCCTTATGTTGAACTGCTTTAAATGACTTATTTTCCTCCACATCAATGTACACTACATGCACCATAATGACAAAGCAAAAACTAATTTGTCACAACATCAGTCTGAGGGTCCTTTAGGTGCTTTTTTTGCTAATTTGAAGTGCTTTTTTATTTGTCTTCACTGAGGAGAGGATTGAGTCTTTCCACACCACCATAAAGCCCAGATCGGTGGAGTGTTGCAGTGATGTTTGTTCTTCTGTGGGTTTCTCATGTCTCCATATTTGATCACGGATACTACTAGAGTGACCATCAGCTTCTTGGTTACCACTCTAAACAAGGCCCTTCTCCATTAATTGCTCAGTTTGCAGAGGCCAGCTCTAGGAATAGTCGTGGTTGTTTCAAACTTCTTCCATTAAGGATAATGGAGACTACATGCTTCTGTAAACCTCCAATGCAGCAAATTTTTTTGAACTCTTCTCCAGATGTGTGGCTTGATGAAATCTGAGCTCTACAGACAGTTTTTTTTTTTTTTTACCTCAGGGCTTGGTTTTTGCTCCGATATGCATTTTCAGCTGTTAGACCTTTTATTAAGACATGTGTGCCTTTTCTAACTCATACCCATTCAATTGAATTTGCCACAGGTTAACTTCACTTGAACTGTAATAACATCTGTAAGCAATATTAATGCTCCAGAGCTAAATATCAACTGTCCCAGAAAAGGGTATGAATATTTATGCAATGGAACAATTTAGGTTTTTAATTTTTTATAATTTGTAAAGATGTTTAAAACATGATTTTTTGCTTTGCCATTATGGTGTATGGAGTGTAGATTAATGTAAAAAAAAAGTGAAGGGGTATGAATACTTTTGCAAGGCACTGTACACAGTAATTTAGTATTAGTACAGAACACTTGAGAGGTGCCTCCTCTCGATCTGTGCTAAACATCTATGGGATACAGGCTACATTAGGTATGCTACCTTTCAAAGGTAGATTTTTTTATCATCAAGAATGCATCAAATTGTTAAAAAAAATGATAGTAAAACATTTTTACGGTTATAAGGATTTCTATTTTTTTTTAAAAGCTGTTCATTTCAAATTTCTTTTTACAAAAAAAAAAAAAAAAAAAAAATCCTGAAAAAATATGTTCCCATAAAAATATGAAGCAACACAACTGTTTTTTAACATTGATATTAATAATAAATGTTTCTTGAGCAGCAAATTAACATATTAGAATGATTTCTGAAGGATCATGTGATGCTGAAGACTGGAGTTATGATGCTGAAAATTCAGCTTTGCATCACAGGAATAAATTATATTTCTAAAAATATTACACAACAAAAAAAATATTTTAAATTTTCATAATATTACTGTATTTTTAATCAAACATGCAACCTTTGTGAACATAAGAGACTTTTTTCAAACTTTTCACTGACCCCAAAGCAACAGGCTATGTGGACAGACAATTTAAATAAAATGTATGAATCAATATCAATGAATCATGAAACAAAATATCAAGCTAAACCATCCACCTTTTTCTTCAATGTGGAAGTAAGCCTATGGGTGAGACGTCTGGTTTATTATCCTCTATAAGGAAATAACAAAAGAAAAAAAAACATGCAGTAAACAGCAAAACTGTTTGCACTACAAACCAGTGTGTTCATAATTAAAATAATACATTTAAATAATATGGGAAGATCAATTTGCAATATCTACAGCTAAAAACAGCTGGACGCAGATGAAACCGAAAGACAAACCCATAAAATGTACAAATGGCTGAACCCACTCTTATGAGAAGAAAAAGGTGGATAGGAAAGAGAAAAATGCTTTAAATCTCTCTATAATATCTTAATTATCTCAGTTTGTCTGATCTTAAAAATGTCAGTCTGTGCTCACAAATGACAATATATTAAACTCAAATGAACAAAAGCCTTGAACATTTCTCATTCAGTTCATCCAAAAGCAAATAATGATCCAAATTCATTTTATGGCTATATACACATAACTGCACATTGTTTTGTTTATTTAATGCAATTTAATTTAACTTGTTTATTTCTCTGAAAGAGGCTTAGTAGAAAAACTGAGACAAAGTTTATACACACTTCAAAAAGATGATCAAATGCATTAAATGGTCAAATGTTAATGGAGTGTAAATGTAAAGAAATACACCCGTTTGAAACTTAGAAGAAATGACTTATAGATGACTTGAGTTATTCCCAAAATGGATTAGAAAAAGAATAGCTGCAATTGTTTGACAATGTGAAATGTGTTCTTATTTGTGTGTTTTTTATGCCAACAGATAACGTCAGCTCAGACACACTGTGTTTCAGACCTCAGTTTCCTGCAGTATCTTCAGGTAATCAGGCAGAGTGATTTCTGGAGCTGTGATGAGCTCAATCTCATCTTTTGCATCCTCAAGGAAGCCAAGAGGGATCTTCAAGGGCACCTCATCCAGACAAGACATTTCACTCCTATCAAAAAACAGAAAAGGTAAATTAAGAACCATCTGACACCAAACCAACCGAATCTATGCCCCAGATCTCACATTGTTAAACTGAAGACTGGAGTAATGACGCTTTGCATCACAGGAATAAACTAGATGAAAAAGTTTCAAGTGTCAAGACAAGATTTAAGATGGCTAGAGAAAGACGGACCAGAAATGTTGAAAAAGTTTGAAAAGTTTAAAAAGTTGAAAGTTTGATGGTTTTCAGTCTGAAATAGTTTGAAGTTTAAAGTAGTTTTAAAAGTTTAAAGTTTGAATGTTTTACAGCATGATTAACATGTTACTAGCATGTTGTTAGCATGTTTTCAGCATGATTAACAAGTTACTAGCATGTTTATAGCATGATTAGCATTTTGTTAGCATGATTAACATGTTGCTAACATGTTTCTAGCATAAGTAGCATGTCACTAGCGTGTTGCTTGCATGATACACAAGTTACTAGCATGTTGTTAGCACGTTTCTAACATGATTAACATGTCATTTGCATGTTGTTAGCATGATTAACAAGTTACTAGCATCTTGTTAGCACATTTCTAGCATGATTAACATGTCACTAACATGTTTCTAGCATGATTAACGAGTTACTAGCATTTTTCTAGCATGTTTCTAGCATGATAAGCATGTTACTAACATGTTGTTAGCATGATTAGCAAGTTACTAACATGTTTCTAGCATGATTAACGAGTTACTAGCATTTTTCTAGCATGTTTCTAGCATGATAAGCATGTTACTAGCATGTTGTTAGCATGATTAACATGTCACTAACATGTTTCTAGCATGATTAACGAGTTACTAGCATTTTCTAGCATGTTTCTAGCATGATAAGCATGTTACTAACATGTTGTTAGCATTATTAGCAAGTTACTAACATGTTTCTAGCATGATTAACATGTTACTAGCATGTTAGCTTGATTAGAAAGTTACTAGCATGTTTATAGCTTGATTAACATGTTACTAACATTTTGTTAGCATGATTAGCATGTTTCCAGCATGATTAACATGTTTTTAACATGATTAACATGTTACTAGCATGTCGTTAACATGAATAACAAGTTTCTAGCATGTTTCCAGCAAGATTAACAAGTTACTAGCATGTTGCTAATCTAAAGTTAAAGCTCTAGGAGGAGATACAGTCAGAAAGTTTAGTCTCAGAAGAAGAATAAGTTTAAATAGCATTTCAGCAAGTCAGCTTTCTCAAGCCAACTTAATTATATTTTAAACCATATTCAAAAGAAACACTATTATTTCAAATTAAAATAATATTTCACAATATTCCAGTTTTTTTCTGGTTTGTTGGCTTGTTTGGTTTGTTTTTTGCACTGGTGAGCATAAAAGATTACTTTTAAAAACAATAATTTCGCATTTTGACAGGTATAGTGTAATAATGCATGACAAGGATCACATAGACAAAAACAACACTCGCATGTTTTTCCCAAGATCTTGCTTCGCAGAAAACACTTACGTGTTTGTATGTCTGGCTGGAACTTCTCTATATTTGTTTACCTGTTACACAATAGTAAGGAGACTAGAGGATTAAGGATTAAAGATTACTGAGACTCAACCACCAGACCGTCTCTACATCACCGCCATGTGCCACAACACATGCTTCATCAGATGTACACCTGCCAGAAACCTTGCTGGAAGAGTTATGGTTTGTCTAAAAGTAGCTATAGAAAATATCTTCAGAAAAGATTCAATGTTAACTAGATAAAAAAGTTCGTCAAGACAAACTTTAGGTTGGCTTGAGAAAGCTTTGCCTAAAAGTTTAAAGAAGTTTTAAGCAGTTTGATTAGTTTTTAAAGTTTAAAGATAGAAAAAGTTTTAAGTTTGATGTTTTCAGTGAAATAGTTTGAAGTAAAAGTTTAAAGTAGTTTTAAAGCTTAAACTTATATAAATAGACAGATAATAGCGGTTACTACGCGGTTGCTAGGGTATATGGGATGGTTGCAAGGGTGTTGCTATGCTGTTACTATGGTACCCACTACCCAGGATGGTTGCTATGGGGTTGCTAGGGCACCCAGGGTGGTTGCTAGGGTGTTGCTATGTGGTTGCTAAGTTACCTGGGATAGTTGCTAGGGTGTTGCTATGTGGTTGTTAAGGTACCCGGGATGTTTGCTAGGGTGTTATTAGCATGTTGCTAACATGATTAGTAAGTTAATAGCATGATTTTAGCATGATTCTAGCATGATTAGCATATTGTTAGCATAATTTAGATAGATAGATAAATAGAGCATTTAATGAAAGTCAGTGTCCTTCACCAGACGGCCTGCTGACGCTCTGCACGATGGCACAGATGCTCAGATCTGATCTAATATGCTGTTCCACACCTTTTCGCACCAGATGGTTTTAGATTTTCAATCTGAGCTGAGATTTAACAGCCAGATGCTCAGTAAGCTCTTAGGTTGTTTTCCTTCTTGTGCAAGAACGAACAATGGAAAGTTCAATAAGTTGCGGTATTCTGCCAAAAAGCAGACGCAGAAGATACTGGAAATGAGGGAGTACTCTATAACAATGCCTCACTCAATTAAAAAACGGTGCAGGATTTCTCTCAGATATTCCAAAAAGAAATGGAAAGTAACATTTAAATGCAAGTTTATGAAATGAAATGGCATTTTCTTGTAAAACATACTCCAATAATCTTTTATTTTGCACATTCATAATGAAATATCTGGTGTGGGAATATTAGACTAATGCTACAGAAAACTTTTAGTCAATAACCTACTGAAATAAACACTTGAGTGCATCTAAACTAATAAAATATTGGTAAAACTTTACAGTAAAGTTTCATTTGTTAACATTAGTGAAGTACATTAGTTAAGCATTTATTAATCTGGTAACATTTTACAATAAGGTTCCATTAGTTAATGTATTAACTGACATGCACAAAGTACATTTATTTCAGTATTTATTCATCTTTGTTCATGTTAATTCATGAAAATAGTTGTTTATTGTTAGTTCATGTTAATTCGAAGTGCATTATTAAATCTTATCAAGTGCAACTTTTGATTTTACTAATGCATTATGTAATGTTGAAATTAAAAGATGTTAACTATTGAACCTTATTGTAAAGTGATACCATTACTCTTAATTTCGCATTTATTAACACATTAATAAAATTTGAAGTTAATATTATTGAATGGACCGGAGTTAACATGAACTAACAATGACCAGTTGTTTTATTTATTTTTTATTAATTAACATTAAGATGAATAAATACTGTAATAAATGTATTGTTTATTGTAAGCTGATGTTAATTCACTAACATTAACTGATAGGACCTTATTGTAAAATGTTACCAACATAACTTGCTTTATTTGACAACAGAAAATTGAAAGAAATCTGATAAAAAAATAATGAAAATATTTAAACAGTAATAATTAGAAAATCTCTTTTTTAATTTAGATTTTTTTTAAATCACAGCAATACTGTATTTACTGTAAAATAAGGATGTTAAATGTTATATTGGTATATTATATTGAAAATGCTACATATTTCTATATTATTCATGTATAAATATATATAAAATTCTGTATTACATTTATATTATACACTGAAATCAAACAGCCTTCATTTAAACTGATGACATTAATGAAAATACATAATACATGTATTGTTTATTGTAAGTTGATGTTAATTCATTAACATTAACTAATAGGACTTTATTGTAAAGTGTTACCAACATAACTTGCTTTATTTGATAACCGAAAATTGAAAGAAACCTGATTTAAAAAAAAAAATGAATTGAATAAAAACATTTAATAATTAGAAAGTCTCTTTTAAGTCTTTTTTTAATTTAGATTTTTTTAATATACAGAAATACTGTAATTACTGCAAAAAAGAAACTGCACCTTTTATAATAAAATGAGGATGTTTAATGTTATATTGGTATATAAAAATTGTACATTATATTGAAAATGTTACTTTTTCTGTATTATTCATTTATAAATGTACATAAAAATTCTCTATTACATTTATATTATACACTGAAATCAAACAGTCTTCATTTAAACTGATGACATTAATGAAAATACTGTAATAAATGTATTGTTTATTGTAAGTTGATGTTAATTCATTAACATTAACTAATAGGACTTTATTGTAAAGTGTTATAATAATTAGAAAGTCTGATTTTTTAAATCTTTTTTTCATTTAGATTTTTTTAAATATACAGAAATACTGTAATTACTGTAGAAAGAAACTGTTGTGCACCTTTTATAATAAAATGAGGATGTTTAATGTTATACTGGTATATAAAAATGGTATATTATATTGAAAAGTTACATATTTCTATATTATGTAAAATTCTGTATTACATACACTGAAATCAAACAGCCTTCATTTAAACTCATGACATTAATGAAAATAACCACTTAACAAAGAAGTGTTTATCAAAAAAATCTTTACATTTAAATCATTATTTTAAAATACATTAGCCATTTCACTCAAACTCAACTCAAAACTAGTTTCAATTAATGTTTACTCACCTTCTGAGTCTCCTGTGTGTGGCTGGTCTGAGCGATGTGATGTGGACAGTGTTATCGTCACTCTTCACAGAGCCGTGTGTTGATTCCTCTGCTCCACTAATCCACTGACACAACACGCACTGACGTGGGCTGTTTACCTGAGCCGCTCACACCTACAGGAAGTCAACCTGAAGCATCCACATTTAGAAAACCATCATGGGAATGCTTTATTTTCTTTGACAACTAAGGAATTCAGTCAAGTGAAATACATCACAAACATAATGTATCTGTATATATTTAGATGTGTTGTTACTTGTAAACAATCCAATCAGCCTGGTTGTCTTAAGCAGTTCACAGGAAAACAATGTGATGTAATCAGTCTTTTGGCTTTTGCACGGAAGTCAACATGTGATGTGTTTGGAAGGATGACTAATAGATTGATATTTCTTCAGATAAATAGGTGAATCTCTGTCAATAGCCTAAGTCACATTTCACCCCAAATCGAAGGCTATTCTTTGCCTCAAAGCGTTATTTTTATGAAAATTAAGAACAAACCCTAATCTCATTACCATAAAAAAAGTATGTATATATATGTGTGCTATTTAGTACTGAATAAGATACTTCTCATAAAAGATGTTTACATACAGCCCACAAGAGAAAATAATAGTTGAATTTACAAAAATAACCCTGTTCAAAAGTTTACATACACTTGATTCTGAAGACTATGTTGTTACCTGAATGATCCACAGTATTTGAACTCTTTCCAACAATGACTGTATGATTTTAGGATCCATCTTTTCACACTGAGGGACTCATATGCAACTAATACAAAAGGCTCAAACGCTCACTGATGCTTTAAAAGGAAACACAATGCAGTAAGAGCCAGGGGTGAAAACTTTTGAACACAATGAAGATGTGTGCTTTTTTCTTATTTTGCCTACATATCTTTTTTTATTTAGTACTGCCCTTCAAAAGATACTTATATGTTTTCCAGAAGACAAAAGAAGTTAAATTTACCGTGATTTTCAAATTCAAAAAGTTTTCACCCCCAGCTCTTAATGCATTGTGTTTCCTTCTGAATCATCAGTGAGTGTTTGAACCTTCTGTAATAGTTGCATATGAGTCCCTCAGTTGTCCTCGGTATGAAAAGATGGATCTCAAAATCATACAGTCATTGTTGGAAAGGGTTCAAATACACAAAATTGCTTAAAGACCAAAGATTTTGTGAAGAACAGCAGGCAGTTCAACTTCAACTGTTCAAGACAAACAAGGGACTAATGAACAACTATCACTAAACAAAAAAAACACAGCTACGGTGTACATTTTAGGACATCCTCAGACCTCAGACATACAATAGCAAGGCGTCATGCCTCAGACTGAAAGGCTTCAGGTCTCAGGAAAAATGGCGGCAGGTGTCAGGTCACGTACAATTAGACATTGGACGAAACGGACATCTATTAAAAGGCATCAGACAAAAAGACATAAGGCGATCTATTTGGTTGTCAGAAAATAAAAAAGCAAGAAGTACTATTTCACTGTTTCATTAAAAGCTAAACTAATTAAATTGTATACAGAGCAGAAAATGCATTTCACGAGTATTGTATGTTTAAAAAGTTTATAATATTACAACCAGCTAGCTTGTATGTTGCCAAATAGTACTAAGTTACCCTTACGAAAAATAACCATGGTTTTACTACAAATAAAAGTGTGGTCATACAAATGGGAATCAATATACACACACAAAAAACTGTTTCTACATTTTCACTATAGTAAATCCGTGGTTAATTTGTCTTTTTGTCTAATGCCTTTTAATCTGAGTCCATTTAGGCTGATGCCTTTTAATATGAGTCTGTTTCGTCCGATGTCTAATTGTACGAGACCTGACACTTGACGTCGTTTTTCTTGAGACCTGAAGCCTTTCAGTCTGAGGCACGATGCCATTTTGTCCTGTGACTGAAGCCTTTTAGTCTGAGGGATGATACCTTGTCATTGTATGACTGAGGTCTGAGGATGTCCTAAAATGTACCCCGTACACAGCTGTGGCTCATTCAGGTAACAGTATTAAGAATAAAGTGTATGTGAACTTTTAAACAGGGTCATCTTTATAAACTCAACTATTATTTTCTCTTGTAAACTATATGTAAACGTCTTATATGAAATATCTTATTCAGGTCAGTACTAAATAAAAATAACATGCATTTTGTATGATCCCTCTTATTTTGCTAAAATAACATTTTGCAAGATGCATGCAAACTTTTGACTTCAACTGTAATAAAAGCCCGTTATGGTAATAGGAATTTGTGCAAAATGCATTTATTCATTTTTTTTTTTTTCTTTTTAGATTTCTTTATGCAAAGTATAATTTCTTTGATTTTAGAGTGAAATGTTTTTGTGACATTCACCCAAATATAATTTAACCTGGTCAGACATTTTCCCAGTCAAACATTTTTCCCCAGATGAATTAACAGTCTTTTAGGGTCATAAGCATCATTTTTCCAGTGCCGTGGCCCATATGTCGTCAGCTGGTTGGTCAGGCAGAACCCAGCCTTGAGGAACCGATGTACCATCAGGGTGTTCGTCAGAAACCAGAAACTGATCCCACTCTCTCCTGTCAGGGGAAATGCGATAAAGACACATTCTTCAGTTATGTCACATTTACTCAGAGAGTTATTTTTAGAGCTTACTTCTGATCTGAAAATAGACCTTATTTGAATCAGCGCAGGAAGGGAGTGCTCTGCTGGTGTGTAGTAATCTAGGAACGGCTGAAGAGGGTGATTAGGTGGCAATTCAGCTAAAGAAAAACAAAGGAATACAGTTTACATGTATACAGTTGAACAACACCACATTTTACTGTATATGAACATGCATGGTATTTATAAAACATACCAACTGAAAATAGGAGAACAAGTGCCATATAAATACCACTGCACAGAAAGATCAACAGTAGGTTTATTCTGTACTATTTCAAGATGTGCCACACTATATATAAATGTACATACAGAGAAGCACGTCCTGAAATAGTACAGGGACTTAAAATTACTATACCGCCAACTTGTGGTTTTAGGAACACAAGCCTCATGAGTCATGAATGAGGAGGAAAACTGCTTTGGACCTATACTATTTCATACATTTATAGTCTGCATATTTACACTACCAGTCAAAGTTTTTGAAGTTGAACAGTAAGATTATTTATGTTTTTTAAATAAGTCTCGTCTGCTTGCCAAGCCTGCATTTATTTGATCCGAAGTACAGCAAAAACAGTACAATTTTTGAATATATTTTAAAATGTAATTTATTCCTGTGATCAAAGCTGAATTTTCAGCATCATTACTCCAGACTTCAGTGTCACATGATCCTTCAGAAATCATTCTAATATACTGATTTTCTGTTTAAGAAGCATTCATTATTAATCATCAATATTTAAAACGGTTGAATTTTTTTTTTTAGGATTCTTTGATGAATAGAAAGATCCAAAGATCAGCATTTATCTGAAATAAAAAGCTTTTGTAACATTATACACTATACCATTTAAAAGCTTGGAGTCATCAGTATAATTTTTTTTTGGGAAAAAAAAGAAATTATAGAAATGAATAGTTTTATTTAGCAAGGATGCTTTAAATTGATCAAAAGTGGTGATAAAGACATGTTACAAAAGATTTCTATTTCAGATAAATGCTTCTGCTTACTATTTATTAAAGAAACACGAAAAAATTCTACTAAGCTGTTTGCAACATCATAATAAAAAAATTATTTTGAGCAGCAAATCAGAATATTTGATTGATTAGAAGGATTATGTGACTGGAGTAATAATTCAAAAAATTCAGCTTTGAAATCACAGTAATAAATTACATTTTAAAATATATTTGAAGAGAAAATTACTTAAATACTAAAAATATTCCAAAATTTTAAATTTTAATTTGCTGTACTTTGGATCAAATAAATGCAGGCTCGGTGAGCAGAAAAGACTTCTTTAAAAAACATTAAAAACTTTTGACTGGTAGTTCAAATCTTGATAGGAGCATTTTGACAAATATATAAACTATACTACATATACATTTATATTAAATTAACTGATTATCAAGTCAAATTTATTTTGGTTTCAGTTTTCAGTCGAGTGCATCAGGGCTCTACGCTTACTTCTCTTGTTAGGAGCACATTCTAAACAATGATCAAAAAATCTGATAAAAAAAAATTGCCTTCTTAGTACATGGTGATATTTGACTCCTTAAAGTGATTTACAGGGGAATTTAATTTTTACCTTTTCATACGTTTAATGAGGCTCAGAGGTGGCATGAGTGCAATCAAATACATAAACTCATGTTGAAATTAATGTTTTAAAATTTTGAATACAGAAATATTAAAGGTCCCATA
This sequence comes from Garra rufa, assembly GCF_049309525.1. Lineage (NCBI taxonomy): Eukaryota > Metazoa > Chordata > Actinopteri > Cypriniformes > Cyprinidae > Garra > Garra rufa. The sequence goes on from NC_133363.1 coordinate 57,236,058, forward strand.
TCATACACATTTCTGGAGGTTTATTTTATTTGTTGATGTCCTTAAGAATATATATTTGCGGTATAAGTGCCAAAATCCATCTCAATATATTTTTACAGCTCCTTTTTTAGGAGCTCTGTCAAAAACAGGTCGATTTTGGCCCATCTAATTAATATTCATGAGCCTCTCTTCTGATTGGCCTGTTGTTTTCTGAGTGACGCACAACCAGGCCAATCACAGGTAACTACGGTCATGTATGCTGTAAGCGTAAGCGAGCTCAGAGCAATAGAGATAGCTGATACTCAACAGGATATTTTAGAATGATCATTAATGTTTTTTCTTTTACAAACACCGAATGCAGTAAGCTACATAACTGTTGCTTTAGTAAAGCCCCTTTCACAATGCGCGCTGATTCTGGAAAATTACGGGAACTGTGTGAACCAAAGCCAGAACCTAAAGGCAGTGTTGTAGTAATGATGCACGTTATCAAGCGACTCTTCACAACGAAAAATAACGTTACGTGCAAAGTGGAATGAAGCGGCGATCAGACAGAGCCAGCTCCTCACTATCAGCGCTGAAGCACAGTTTGTTCAGGTTAGTTTCAGTTTAGTGAAACGTACGCGTCGCATTACATCTCACATCCAAACGTCACATGTCTTTATGGTTTGTGTGTAAAGCACGCACAGATTCCGGAAAACAACTGTGAATGAACCAAATTAAACAATTCCGGAACAAATCGTGGGACACATTATCCGTGTATTTACCGGAATCGCTGTGTGAAAGAGGCTGAAGTTGACGTGCCGCTGGTCTCTTATATTAACGTTGTTCTGAAGCCTGTGTAATAGGGATGGGAATCTCATAACTGAGGCCGATGCGATACGCATCTCGATGCATAGCTGACGATACGATACATTAAAGATACATGAAGCAACTAGCGATGCGATGCGATACGATACATCCCTGTTACGATGCAGTGCGATCCGATTTCGATTCGATACGATTTAACACGATTCGATGCAGTATGATGTAATGAAACAAATATGAAAATATGCATTTCAGTATGTTACAGATACTTTTATTTCTTTGTTTCAGACAACAAATCAGAAATTAACTTAAGTGCCTTCTGATTTGTAGTGCATGACCCTATCACAAATAAGAGTTGGTAGTGCAAAAAAATATTAAATAAAACCAAATGTTTTTTTTTCCTGTTCTGTCTCCACTTAAACTTTTAACAGCTCAAACATAGGCAGCTGCGATTAAAAAAAGTTTTGATCATTTGCTCATCCTGGGCGTCCCGCTAGCAGTAGCAGGTTCAGCTAATTCGGCGTGAATAATAATAAAAAAAAAAAATTACTACGTATTTTTTATTTATTTTTTATATGTAACAGCCTTCACTGTTTTTTTTTTTTTATCAGATTTTCTCAAACTGGCCTCTGCCCAAAAATGAAAATTTCTGAACTGCAGGGTTTAGACTTATTTACTAGTCTCACAGTCTTTTCAGTGACTGGGGTGGGCTTGGTTTGTGCTGCAGATCCTCTCAAATCGGGGATGCAGCTGTGAGGCTGCCACTCTTAGCTAACTATCAATGTCCAGCTTTGACAGGAACAAGTATACATAGACATTTTTTGTCGGCGCGTTATTTGAGCGGACTTTGCTTTTCCGTTGAGCATAAGCGGTACACGAGTGGAGCATTCATATGGGCCGTGAGCAACTCAACGGAACGCACATTCATAGAGCGGAATACTGATCAGAGCGTCACACATTGAGCAGTGTGCGCTGAATACTGCCGGACAGCGCGGCAGATAGTTTCGGCAGTTTATCTCTATAAAAATCGTCTGTCTGTACACTAGCCTTGCCGCGCCCCCCAGAGTTTGGGAACCACTGGGCTACGTCACATTCACGCAGCAGTAAAGAGAGACGTGCTTGACAAACAGTTTAGAGGGTAGAAAACAATCTATACATTTTCCACTTTCTAAATAATGAAAGTATAGTATGTCTACTAATAATTATAAAGAAATAAATCGGGTTTTACCGATGCAGATATGTTAGAAACGATGCATCGCGATACAAATGTCAATTTGTATCCGATGCACACTTTTTAAACCGATGCATCGCATCGTTAGCTTTTTAAGCCGATGCACCGAGCGAATCGGGGAATCTTCCCATCCCTACTGTGTAATGATCGTAGCTTGACATCTATCGACTGAACAGGGTTTTCTCCACTTGTTTTCCTGTTGTTGTTGCTCAATAATGGAATGGATGCGTTGTTGTCTGGGGGTTTGACAAAAGGAGGGTGGGACGTTGGTTTGTGACTGAAGGCGGTGACTTGAGTCGATCGGACGTCACATCGTTACGGAAGTCACAGCTGCTCGTGAAAATGAACAGCTACTTTAAGCAGGCTGTGTGCAGTTTACTGTGGATTGACTGTTTTGAAACTCATATGGTAGTTAGATAGCCCCTAGACCTTAGTTATCATGAAAAAAGCCAGGAAATTTTGATTTTGACGATATGGGACCTTTAAATGATTTAAATAACTGAAAAGATCTGCCAGCAGGTGGCGGCAAGACACTGATTTAATTACTGAATCATATCATTCATTTGATTCGTTCGAACGATTGGTTCATTCAGGAATTAAACAAGTGACTGTCTTTATGAATGGGAAATTTAATCATTTCACTAGATTTGTTTAAAAACTCACGTTTATTCATAAACGAAACACCGCTGTGTTTGAATGGAGATGTGCAGCGGCTTAGTTGTGACTTGTTTCAGACTACTTTTGATTGCGAAACCAGAAAAATCAGGCAATAGTGTTATAGTCAGACAATGTAAGTCAATAATAACTTCTTGTTTATTTACCTGCTCTATTAAATCAATATCTCATTTACAAACTCCCTTAATTATTATTAAAGCTGTCACTCATCTTAGTTTGCGATATCACAAAGCTCTATTATAATCACAGACGCTCTCTATACTGCACAATCAGTCTCTTATTTACACTCTCTCTACAATTTGTTTATGTAAGGTTTCCTGAGATATGTCTGTAATACATTACTCAATGTTGCAAAAACCCATAGAAACCTTTGAAGCTCCCCTGAGCGCAAACACAAATGTACTGCTCGGGTCAGTCGCACCTGGTGCTCCTAAATATTTTTTCATAGTCGCATGTAGTAGTTTTCAGTCGCAAATGCGAGTGAAATGGTCGCACTGTAGAGCCCTGTGTATCCTAAAGTTTCGATTTTAGCCAAGAATTTTCATTACTAAACAATACAGATATAGATGTGTGCATAAAGTACCTCCAAACAGCATTGCATCCACCTCTCGCTTCTTCTGCAACAGCTTCTCTTTTTCTTTCTTCTGTCGTTTCTCGCGGTCTCGTTTGCGCTCCTCCTCCTGTTCTCCCTCCAGCATGACTCTCAGAGCTTTTTCCTCAGTGGCGTACACACCTGTGCGTTTGCGGATCAGACTCCTCAACCGCTCCAAGTGACCCTCAAACCTCTCATCACTCTCCTGTCCTGGAAACATCCCTGTTAAAATTGAAAAAAAAAGGGCAAAAATGTAGCATTATAGTAGGTGAACTAATTAAGCTAAATTAATTTTTAGATGTTAAAATGCTTTTTAAATCCAGTTTAATATGCAGAAACAAGTATAAGCAAACCATTGATAAACTGATTTCTCCAAAAGGTCAGAACAATATGGTTATGCAAAACATAAAGTGACGAGATTAATTCTCAGACTCAGAGATAATTTTTATGCCAAATCATGCAAACAAAATCTAGTTTTACCTTTTCTGGCCGCAGCCTCTTTGCGGAGTTTTCTGAGTTTTTCCAGTGATTTGAGGATGTCCAGCATTCTCTTGGAATCTGATTGTTTCTTTCTGACCTCTGACAGAACAGAATCAGCAGCCAGCTTCAACTCTTTCTCCTGGACAACAACAAAACATTAAGATCACATTGCTGAATATATAAATCCATATATTATTATATATCCTCAAAAATAAAACTATAAATAGGAACGGATAGTTCTGGATACTGATTGATCAATATAGTAGTGATGTCCAATTTGTGAAAAAAATGTTCCTTTGAGTTGGTTCTTTTACAGGAAAAGGTCATTAAGAAACTTTTTTATTAGGAACTAACAGAATAGAAAGTAATATTGAGGACACATCAAAAACTATACTGATTATAAACCAATATTCACAACAAAACATGTCTGATTTTAAAAGTAAAGACTATAGAAACATACAGAATGTTCTTAGTAAACTGCCAATTTAAAATAAAAAAAAGACAGCCATTTAAATAAATTGTTTTAAAAATATATTATTTATATAATATCCAAATAATATAAGATAACATTAATTAAAATTACATAATATAAATTATTTATATAATAGCTAAATAATATAGTATTATATTAAAATATAGCATCATGATAAATGTATACAATTAGCATTAAAAAACACAATAATAGTATTGTATTAATACAATATGAATTATTATTAATAAGATTTTTAATGTTTTTTTTTTTTAAAGTCTCTTCTGCTCGTCAAGCCTGCGTTTATTTGAGCCAAATACAGATTTTTTTTTTACTTTTTAAAATAGCTGTTTTCTATTTGAATACATTTTAAAATTTAATTTTGTGATTTCAAAGCTGAATTTCTATGATCCCTCCGAAATCATTTTAATATTCTGATTTGCTGCTTATTATTATTATGTTGAAAACAGGTGAGTAGAAACGTTTCTTTGATGAATAGAAAGCACAGAAGAACAGCATTTATCTGAAATAGAAACTTTTGTAACATTATAAATGTCTTTATCATCACTTTTGATCAATTGAAATCATTCTTGCTAAATAAAAGTATTAAGTTCTATAAGTTGTTCCCAAAATTTTATTTTAGATAAATCGATCTATTCCTCAAAGAATCCTGAAAAGAAGCACTCAATTGTTTTAAATATTGATAATAATAGAAAATCTTACTTAAACTGCAAATCAGCAAATTAGAATGATTTCTGAAGGATCATGTGACACTGAAGACTGCAGTAATGATGCTGGAAATGTAGCTTTGATCACAGCAATAAATTACATTTTAAAATATATTCAAATAGAAAACTGTTATTTTTAAATAGTAAAAATATTTCACAATATTACTGCTTTTGCTATATTCTGGATCAAATAAATGCAGGCTTGGTGAGCAGAAGAGACTTATCCTTACTGTTCACTTCAAAAAAAATTTGACAGGTAGTGTGTATAATATAGAATTACAAATAGATATATTAAATAGTATTATAAAACAATTACACAGTACAATATAAATTAATATCAATAAATTAACTATTTTATAGGACATTTTAAGACAAGTTATGGGGGCATAAAATTATAAAGGATAACAGGAATGAACAATAGCAGGCAAAACTAAGTGTGCCCCCTGCTGGAAGATCCTGATATAAACCATAAGTTTTCCTCACTCTGTTCTTCTCCTCCACCTCTTGAATGCGTTTCATCTGCCATTTATCAACCTCTGCCTCTCTTTCAGCACGTCTAGCCTCCTGCTCCTGCTTTTCCTCCTTCTGCTCCATCTTTCTTCTCCTCATCCTTGCTCTCTTCTTATTTATCAGCAGTAGTTTCCTCTTGATGCTGCTGACACAATCCGGATCCTTCAAATCTATCAGGCCTTCCTGTATGTTGCTCTTCAGTTCAGTTGCTTTTGAGAGGCTCTCAGTCCAAACGTCTTCATTCTCCAAATTATCCTTCAGCCTCTGACAAACAACATTTAACTCAGACAGCATTTTAACAGTCCCATATAGCTTCTCTCTAAACTGAGAGATGGAGGGTTTGTACTCGGTTTGCTTTGGTTCAATGGATTTATTTTTCCTTTTAAGCAAGAAACTCTGAATCCACTGCTCATCTTTTAATCTCTGTATGGATTCTTCATCGGAAGCTGATGTTGAGGTACTTCTATTCTGGACTTGCTGGTCATCCAACCGGGACCTGTTCATAGACTGGCTGTTAAATGGGTAAACCTGAGCTTGATTATCAGGTCTGGAGCTGGGCTGATATCCTCCAGGTGCTGAGTTTGGAAACTGATGTTGATTTGGTGGGAATTGTCCCCTGAAATGATGTTCAGCAGGATTCCACTGGTTCTGGGACCAAGATGGAGGCGGGTTCTCACCGTGCTGAGGAGGTTCAAAACTCCCCGGAGGTGGTCTGCTCGGGTCGAAGGGTGGAAACGGAGGCCAGTGATGCTGTACCGCCGGTGGTGGATGTGGATACATGTTCCATGAGTGTCCCGCTGCAGCTGGAGGAGGCAACGGCGGTGGTCCCGCTCCTCCTCCTGGATAAACAGCGGCATCTAAACCCGCGGGATTGTTGAAGGGAGGCGGCGGAGCGCCCATATAACTGAACTGTTGAGGGTTATCCATTAATTCACAGTAAAACCAACTGCAATCCGGTGTTGAAACGCGCTGTTGTGAGGTACGTTGTGAGAACAAACGACAAACGGAAGTTATGAAATAATGACTTCCGGAACGTCTACAAAATAAAAGGCCCTTTAAGTTAAGGGTCTTTTTTATTTTATTTTTTTATTTTTTTACAGTTCCTAGAAATTCCTTTTTACATAAGACGGATATAACTGCCCAGAATATATATTCAATTATATTTTATGTTATATTAAATTCTATATTCTACCAGTCAATAAAAATAATTTTAATATTATTTAAAGACGTCTTTTCTGCTCACCAAGCCTGCCTTTATTTGATCCAAAATACAGCAAAAGCTGTAATATCGTGAAATATTTTTACTATTTAAAACAACTGCTTTTTATTCGAATATACTTTAAAATGTTATTCCTGTGATTATCATTACTTCAGTGATACATTTTCAGCATTGTTTCTCCAGTCTCCAGACCTTTTTTTATTTTTATTATCAATATTTAAAACAGTTGAGTAGATTTAAGGATTCTTTGAACAGAAAGATCCAAATATCAGCATTTATTTAATTGAAATAAAATGCTTTTGTAACATTATACTCTATACCATTCAAAGGCAGGGGTCAGTATTTATATATATATATAATTTTTTTTTTTTTTTTTTGGTGAAATAAGTTATAGAAATTAATACTTTTATTTAGTAAGGACGCTTCAAATTGATCAAAAGTGATGATAAAGACATTTATAATGTTGCAAAAGATTACCATTTCAGATAAATGCTTTCTTTTCAAAAAATAATGTTTTCACCATAATAATAAAAAATAAGCAGCAAATCAGAATATGAGAATGAGAATGCTAAAAAAAATAAGCATTGAAATGACAGGAATAAATTACATTTTAAAATATATTCAAATGGAAAAGAGTTATTTTAAATAGTAAAAATATTTCAAAATTGTACTGTTTTTGCTGCACTTTAGATCAAATAAATGCAGGCTTGGTGAGCAGAAAATACTTTAAAAAACATTACAAACCTTACTGTTCAAAAACTTTTGACTGGTAGTGCATATACTTGTAATAAGAAACGTGTTCAGTTTATTAAAAGCAAGGGTAAAGACTTTCACATTGTTACAAAAAAAGGTGTTTGTTTTACTTTCTATTTTTCAAAGAACACTGACATAAATGTACCAAGGTTTCCACAAGTGTTGCCAAGTCTGCAGTTTTCCAGTGGAATTGGGCTACTTTAACACGGTTTCCAAGGGGTTGTCTTTCATGTTGCAGGTTGAAGATTGAATTTTACAAGGTGAACCCCCCTCAGCAGAGTTTTTACAGAGGGACACGATTGGGCTAGTATTGAGTAGTAATTAGGAGAGTTTTGTTGTGAAACCTGGCAACCTTCATTTCCACAGAAATATTAAGCATCTCACTGATGTTAGTAAGTAATGTTTTAAGAAACTTTTTTGTTCCTCCATTGAACACAAAATAAATTACGATGAAGGAAGTCACAGAGGTTTGAAATAGCATCTTTCTCGAATCTTCATTGTGGTGTTCATTAAAACACAACAGAAATCCTGCCATTGCTCAGTGAGAATATTTACATTTTATTCCTACATACATTGGTTTTGTACATCTATGCTTTGACTTGAAAGGTCAGGATCAAAAACATACATGGTTTCTACTCTCTCTATACAAATAAAGTAACCCCCCTTCCCACTTTGCATTAAACATGAGTATATTCTGTAACAAACAATGCAATTCGAAAGAAAGAAAAAAAAAACTGTTTCGGTGAAGCGACTGAAAATGAATTACACTGGGAATTCATTCGTTTAACTGCAGTTACTGATGCACAACTTTCTCAAAGAAATCAAAGGTACTTGTATACAGTTTGTTTTAATCTGACCAATACAAATAGATTTTTCATCAATGGGCCACTTTGTGAATAACAACAGAAAACACACCGATCAGATTACAATTCCAGCCAGTTACTGATTTTTTGTCCCTTATCATAATGCAAATAGCAGCTTGAGTGTATTAGCAAAACTGCCATGTAAAAATCCCATAGCACTGATTAAAGGGGAAAAAAAAACAAGTCAGCTCATTCAGAGACCTAATTAAATTAAACAGACCATAATAAAATACATATTCAGATGGGGTTCTACTTATTATACATGTGGTTTAGCTACAAAAATTGATTCACCATGGCCATACTAGGAGATTTTTATGGAAGTGATCATATATAGCTTCATAAGGATCTCTATTTATATCAGTACATGACTAGTGTGACACAAATGTGTAATTTTATTTTAAGCAGGGCAAGAAGAAACATACATTGGTACAAGCCTTCTGCACTGTCTTATCTGTTTGGTGTCCAATCAAACAGGTCATAAAATCACTTATGTTATCAAGTTAATAAGAATAAAATAAAATTCTCTTTACATTTCACAAACTGTTAACAATCTCTTTACGAGGAAAGTGTCAGGGGGGAATTTGGTTTACTTTAAACTCATTTCTCTAAGCCGTGATTGCTTAAAGTGAGGGGTATTTTCAAGGAATATGATTTTCCAAAGCGAGTAAAAGGTCATCACAAGCATACAGTGAGAAATGGACCCTTAGGAAAAACAAGGAGGCAAACAATCAGCTAACGAAATGTCTTGACTATAAACCGGGTTTGTTTGTTTTTAGTTTTTGGCAGCATCAACCTGTCTTGTCCAGTTTTCCTCTTCGACTCCAGAGTCGTATTCCTCCTCAGAGGAGTCTTTAGCTGGAGCTCTGAGTGAAGAGAAAAGAATGCAGTCAATGAGATGCAGAACAGACCTACAGCTGAAGTCCAAAGTTTACATAGACCTTGCACAATCTGGAAAATGTTCATTATTTTAGCAAAATAAGGAGGACCATACAAAATGAATGTTATTTTTATTTAGTACTGACTTGAATTAGATATTTCACATAAAAAATTACAATAATTGTTGAATTTATAAAAATGACCCTGTTCACACACACACACACACACACACACACACGATTCTTAATACTGTGTTGCTACCTGAATGATGTTTGTTTAGTGATAGTTGTTCACGAGTCCCTTGTTTGATCTGAACAGTTAAACTGCCTGCCGTTTTTTTTTTTTTTTTTAGCATTTTTGTATATTTGAACCCTTTCCAACCATGACTGATTTTGAGATCCATCTTTTCACACTGAGGACGACTGAGGGACTCATATGCAACTATTACAGAAGGTTCAAACGCTCACTTATGCTTATAAAAGCTTGCATTAAAAGCTTGGGGGTGGAAACTTTTTCAATTTAAGAATCAGGGTGAATTCAACTTATTTTGGCTTCTAGAGAACATATATGTATCTTCTGTAGCTTCTGAAGGGCAGTAGTAAATAAAAAAAGTATGATATTTAGGCAAAAAAGTAGGCCTACACATCTTCATTCGTTTCAAAAGTGTTCACCCCCTGGCTCTCATTGCATCGTTTCTCCGTCTGAAGCATCAGTAAGTGTTTGAACCTTCTGTAATAGTTGCATATGAGTTCCGCAGTTGCCCTCAGTGTGAAAAGATGGATCTCAAAATTTTACAGTCATTGGTTTTAACATTTTTGTGTATTTTAACCCTTCCCAACAAAGAATTTGTGGGACCTTAAGGATTTTTCTGCAGAACAGCAGGCAGTTTAACTGTTCAGGACAAACAAGGGACTCGTGAACAACTATCACTAAACAGAAACACAGCTGTGGATCATTCAGGTAACAACAGAGTATCAAGAATCAAGTGTATGTAAACTTTTGAGCAGGGTCATTTTTAACAATTCAACTATTATTTTCTCTTGTGGACTATATGTAAATGTCTTTTATGTGAAATATCCTACTCAGGTCAGTACTAAATAAAACAAAACATGCATAATGTATAATCCCTCTTATTTTGCTAAAATAACTAACATTTTGCAGATTCTGCAAGGTGTATGTCAACTTTTGTACCGTACTTAACTTTTTATTTTTTCCTTCAAAATGCCCACCCTCAGCACATTTGTTCAGAAAAATAATAACTTAAGGCATAAAAACAATTGATAGTTTCACGTGTGTCAAAAGAGGCATTAATCTTTATTGCAGACAGATAAGATGATGAAACAACAGGTTGTGTAAGCTCTTACCGAATGTACTGAGGCGGTGCTTTTCCTTCAACCACTTCCTTGTTCACTTCCACAGCCACAATATCCGAATTTGGCACCTCAAACATTGGATCTAGCAGCAGTTTTTCCTGTTGGGGGAGCACATGTCATTATACCAGCATGACTTTGAGGAAATGAAATCTTAATACAAAACAAACAACAAAACAGCATTCTCTTACCATTATGGATCTAAGCCCACGGGCACCAGTTTTACGTTCCAGAGCAAATCTCGCAATCGCTCTCAGGGCATCAGGTGACACGTTGAGATCACACTAATACAAAACAAAGACATTCAGAAACACTTAATGAATCACTTTTTTGTTAATGCCACATTATATGATATATATATATATATATATATATATATATATATATATATATATATATATATATATATACACACATTTATATTTACGGAACTAGAAGCACTATAAACCATCTGCTTAATAATTAATTTTTATTTAATTAATCTGCTTAATAAATAATTAATTACTTAATATAATATAAACATTTAAAAAGAACAATAATAAAAGGGAAAGATGTTCAAAAGGATATAAGACATTCAAAAATAACAAAAGGGTTTATTATTATTTTTAACTGACATTTTATCGTGTTATTTTAGGGTTTTAATTTTAATTAGCTTAACTGAACACGTGTTATGTTTTTGTGTGTGTGTGTGTGTGTGTGTGTGTTTGTACTAAAACATCTTTTAAAAAACTGTTTCTCAATAGATCTTGGACTTTGAACTTCCCTGGTATGTGGATTCCCTTTTGTTTTCTACAATGTGAACTGAATCTATGCACCCAGGCAGTGTTGTTTTAGTATCACTGATAAATATTATTATTCTGAATTAGTTTTTATTTCATTTTCAGTTCAAATATTATGTCTGTATAGTTTTTTATTCATTTTTATTTCAGTTTTAGTTATTTTAGTACTTCTTAAAATAAAATAAAATTAGAAATTATGCTTTGGCAACAAGCTGAAAGAAGTTTAACATTTTAAAAGTTCCAATAACACCTTTTTTTCTTTATGGTTTTATTCTAGTGTTTATTTTAGTTAACAATAATAACCCGGCAACCCTGAAATGCTTATGACTACATATATTGACACAGAACTCTTTGGCCGTTTGTATATTAGGTACCAACCTTGTCCATACTGAAGAGAGCCTGATACTGAGGCACAACAGCATTGCGTGGCTCTGTGAGGATGCGCACCAGTGTCTCCTCATCCAGACTGTGCAGTGGAACCACAACAGGAAGACGGCCCACAAACTCAGGAATCATGCCGAATTCAATGAGGTCTCTGGCTTCCACGTGTTTCAGAAGCCGGTCCTTCTCCTCGATCTCTGCCACCGCGTCCACCTCTCCACCCGTGGTGTTTGCCAGGTCAGCTGCTGCTGCCGCCCTTCGACCTTTCCCCATGTTAGAT
>NC_133363.1:57248546-57361449 GCF_049309525.1 Garra rufa
ATATAGAATATGAAGGTAATAGTTATACTACCAGTCAAAAGTTTTTAAACAGTAAGATTTTTTTATGTTCACCAAACCTGCATTTTTTTTGTTTCAAAATACAGCAAAAATAGTCCAATTTTAAAATATTTTTACTATTTAAAATAATTGTTTTCTATTTGAATATATTTTAAAATGTAATTTATCCCTGTGAATTCAAAGCTGAATTTTTAGAATCATTACTCCAGTCACATGATCCTTCAGAAATCATTCTAATAGTCTGATTTGCTGCTCAAAAGACATTTATTATTATTATGTTGAAACAGCATAATAACAAATAGATTTTTTTCAGGCTTCTTTGATGAATAGAAAGTTCAGAAGAACAGCATTTATCTGAAATAGAAATCTGTTCTAAGATTATAAATGTCTTTATCATCACTTCTGATCAATTTAAAGCATCCTTGCTAAATAAAAGTATGAATTTTTATAAAAAAAAAAATGTTTCTTGAACAGCAAATCAGCACTTCAACACTGTCTTCAACACTGAAGACTGATGATGAAGAGTAATGATGCTGAAAATTTAGCTTTGATCACAGGAATAAATTACATTTTAAAATTTTCAGTCTCCAAAATACCTAATTTTCCTAAGATTTCTCAAAATAATTAACCGAGAAGGTTTTGATTCCATTGTGTGAATAAAACTTTGTTGTTATATGTAAACATCCTGTTACCCACCTTCTCATTCTTTCTTCTGCTGATGATACGATCAAGGCCATTAAACGCTCCAGATGCTACAAACAGGATGTTGGTGGTGTCAACTTGGACAGTTTCACCTCTCAGCTTCCTTGTGTTCTTCTCAGGAACATTAACAATAGTGCCTTCCAGTAGCTTCAGCAAACCCTTTCAAAAACAAAACAACTCAGGTCAGTCATTACCACAAAACCTTGCACCAAAGACATCACCATTTTGAGTATGACTTAAATCTGTTTTTAAGATTTTTGACAAAATGATTTGTAAAAGTAGTTTTTTGTGGAAGCTTGTTTCAGCCACAAGATAAAAAAAATATGGAAAAAAAATCTTTATCACAGATTTTTAGTACATTTTTTCTCACAATTTTTGATACAGTCTGTCTCACAATTCAGATTTTTTTCTTGCAATTAGTAAAAAATTAGAATTGAAAAAATTTGATTATGATTTGATTGGAACACTTAATCACAGGACATTAACTCAGAATTTTGAGGGGAGAAAGTCATTTGTGAGATTTGCAAATTGTGAGAACAAAAGTCAGAATTTGTTTTGGTTTTGGCAACATTGTCAACTTATTTGCGCAGAAATTATTTGAGAGACAAACTAACTTTGAATCGATTAACTAACTTTAATTGAGAAATTGACTGTTTACTATTGTCATCTTGCATTATTAACACACTATTTTCCTGTTTAACACAGGAAAGCTGCTTTGAGACAATCTGTATTGTATAAAGCACTAAAAAAAACAAAGGTGACTTGTCTTTTATTCTGTGGCAAAAGCAAGTTTCCGTAGCATTTTGCAGAAATGAGCACATCACAAGTTACTGTGAGCGATTAAAGAATTACAAAAATACAGAAGTGAAATTCCAAGAATAACACACTGTTTCAGTTAATCTTTAACAGCCATGTGAGCATTCTTGCGATTTAGGGCAAAGTTCAGCTGAGTATCAGTGACATTTCTGAAGTGTGTGACCTAGGAAAGGGAATCTGGTTTATTTTAATTATTACCAACCTGCTGCACTCCCTCTCCTCCCACGTCTCTCAACTGATGGATCCCAGGAACGCTACCTATCTTGTCTACTTCGTCCAAAAACACGATACCTGAAACAATTTCAACATCCAAATCAGTTTAATTGAACAAACTCCTGGACTATGTGGTCTGTCACAGAAAGTCTCCCATAACAATACCTTGTTGTGCTTTCTCGATCACATAGTTGGCATCCTGCAGTAGTTTTGCGATGACTGATTCTATGTCCTCTCCCACGTACCCTGCCTGAGTGAGCGTGGTGCAGTCACAGATTGCAAAGGGAACATCCAGGCATTTGGCCAGGGTTTGTGCCAGAAGTGTTTTCCCTGTAGTACAGATTAGTTAGGTTTCTAGTTGTTCATAGAACACTTTACTCAAGACAATTCTTTTAGGCTGCTATTATTCAATACATTACCATTTAAAAGTTTGGGGTTGGTAAGATTTTTTTAAAGGAGTCATCGGATGCAAAACTCACTTTTACGTGTATGTTGTTTGAACATTTAATGTGTGTTGGCAGTTTGTTTACACAACCACCCTACAACAATAAAAATCCACCCAGTGGTATTTTTTTAATCTTTAAAAGTAACATCCCCTTTTTAAAATCAGGTCATTCTCAGCTTCTTGTCAGAGTAAAAACACACCAACAAAGGCCGCTCTCACAATAGTTGATTGACATGAGCGCTTTCCCTTAGACCCGCCCTCACCGAGCTGAAATAGTCCGACTTTGATCGTCACAGTGTCGACTCAGGTGCAGGGGAAGACAAGAATGTCTCTGATTGAGTGATTGAGGTGTTCTGTTGTCGGATGTAATAATAAACATAGCAGTCGTCATTTACTTCCAACATCTGAGCCGCTTAAGATGCAGAGGATTAACGTTACTTTCATTTTTCACTGATTCCGATCTACATATGCGTCTATGTTGGTGCGAATCATTTGTGATGCAGCTTCACCCACAGCAGAAGTGAGTATAAGGGTTTTTAATGCATCCAGTTCGCAAGTTTCGGGGCTTAACGCAGCTAAATTAATCATTACGGCTCATAATCCCACAGCAGAGAGGGGCGGGGCGAGCAGCGCTCATTAGCATTTAAAGGAACATGCAATAGAATAGCTCGCTCTGAAAAGGGCTGATTTTGACAAGGTAAAAAGAGTGTTTTTTTCCCTACCGTTGAGAAATGTTAACCAAAGTATGTTATAGACTTCTCATTAAGACCCTAAAGAATCATATCAACTTGTGGAAAATGGGCATCTGATGACCCCTTTAAAAGGAACCCCAGGTTTTAAGACTTGTTTGGCTTAATATAATTTAAATGATGTCTCTACTGAAATACGTAGTAGAAAACCCATGAAAGATTTACATTATTGTAAAAAATCCACATAGTTTTATACATGTTTTGAACTATGGGGGCGTCATTATTTCAATGATGTGAAAAAAATGGTTGCACTCGATGAGCTACTGGTGCTATTTTTACTGCAACACATCTCAGAAAATTAATACTGATATAATGACCACAGCTACTGAAAGAGCTTACAGGTGATGATGGATATAAGCGTAGGCTTAAACCAAATGCCGTACCATTGTTTTTTTCCCCACACAGAGTCTAAACACCACTGGACATCGAGTGAAATCCACAGTGAGAAACTCCTTCAGTGGTTACAGCATTAAGACAAGTGTTGGCAAGTTTATATACTGACAAGATAGCATCTACAGGGTTTGTATAGATATGAACAAGTGAAATTTAAGACTTTTTAAGACCTTTTTAATACCACCTTATATGACATTCAAGACCTAAACCTGTCATGGAAATACAGATTATTTTACATACATATATAATATTTAATGTGTTTAATGTAAAAATAAAATAAAATAAAAAAAAATTATATATATATATATATATACACACACACACACACACAATATACTATGATATACATATTAAATTTTAATATTTCATTTACCTTTATATAGGCCTACTTATTTTACTTTTTAAATGTATGCATCACCTTTAATGTCAAATTTATTTGACATTTTTACAATTTATCAACAAATTACAACTGTAATAATGTTATGAGACTCATGTATTAAATACATTTATGAATATACAAATAAGAAATGTTGGGGGGGCACATACTTTAAACACTAAACTAAGTCAATGAGTAGGTTATTGAGTTGTTCATTCAGTTGATTCACTTAAAATGCTGTATCATTCAATAACAAAACACTGCAAGTGTTGCTTGAAGAATGTGCTATACCTCTGCTGTGAACTATTTTCATTGGTGAAACATAACAAAACAGTAAATATTGTATCTTAAATGTAAGTAACTTAACTACTTGACTAACTACTTGTTTACTGAACTAAAATCAAATGTTACACTTGCAATCATATGAATATTTAGCAAAATGGTTCCCTTGGAAAAAAATTTAAGACCAAAAATATTTAAGACCTACTGAATCTGAATTCAATACATTTTAAGTCTTTTTAAGGCCTTTTATTAGGAAAATGTTATTTAAGACTTTTTAAGACAGGCACCCTGATCTAGCGTTTCTTTTCTCTGCAGTTTGTAAGCCTTTCAGTAGCCGTGGTCTACAAAAAGGAAAGTTTTATTCATCCACAGGTATCTTCCCATACTTTTCTCCTCTTCTTATCACTAGGAAAGCAGTGAAGACTTAAATCGCTTCTCTTGTTGCCCTTTGACTGAAAATTACAACCAAAAGCCACACAATGTGGCATCGAATGAGTATTTTATTATCCGAGTTTGTAAATATAGCAATGGGTACCGCCAGTAGCTCACCAAGTGCAACCATTTCACGTCATCAAAATTCCCCCCAAAGTATAAAATGATGTGGATCTTTTAAAATAACGCATACCTCTCATGGGGTTTTAACTACATATTTCAGTAAGAGACATCATTTATGTTATAATAAACCACACAAGTCTTAATACCTGGGGTTACCTTTAAAAAAATATTACTGACCCCAATTTACAGAACAACTGTCAAACTAGACAAAGCACTGAAAGAGTGTTTGTGTCTCACCTGAGCCGGTGGGGCCCAGCAGCACTATGTTGCTCTTCTCCAGTTTAATGTCGGTGTGTGTGGAGTCCAGTACTTCTCCTCCTCTCTTCTCTGGAGGTGCTTGCTGGTTTAGCTGCTGCTGCATGGAGGCACCCAGAGCGTTTCCATGAGGACTGATCCCTGCGATCTGCAGCAGCTCTGGACAAATTACACAACAGCAGCAAAAGCAAAACATAAAAAGCAATACCTTTTTGAAGATTAGGCCATTCACAAATGACTCGTAACTTTTAAGAAATCTTCATTATGTATAATGATTTAGTGCTCTGAAAATCTCTTTTTTAACAAGCATTGTTATGTATTATTTAATTAGTCCTGTTTACATAAGATTTTAAAAGGAAGTGATCCAGGTTTAAAACAGGTTCCTGACCTTTTCAGTGAAATACTGTCAATACCACAAACAATTTTGATATCTTACTCAACTTGTTTAAAATAATGAACTTACAATGGCAGTCTTTTGTAAGCGAAAGGCAAGACGTTTAAAACAGTCTGAATCAAAACATTCAAAGCTCAAATTTTGTTAAATCAACTGTTTGAATCAAAGATGTGTATTAAGATAAATCTGATTTAAATTTGCACAGGCAAAATTAGCAGGCAACTTTATCACAATAATCAAACTAAGGGATGAGTCGAAATTATTATTTGTTTTTACTGACAACATCCCACATATGATGCTATTTCAGATTAACATTTGTTATAAAACTCTACACACTACCAGTCAAAAGCTTTTAAAGTTAAGTCTATTCTGCTCACAAAACTAGCATATTTTGATCTAAAGAAAAGGGAAAAAAAAGTTATATTTTTCCTATTTAAAATAACGGTTTTCTATTTTAACATATATAAAAATGTAATTTATTCCTGTGAGCAAAGCTGAGTTTTCAGCATCATTACTCCAGTCTTTAGTCACATGATCCTTCAGAAATCATCCTAATATGCTGATTTGCTGCTAAAAGAAACATTTTCTAGTATTATTATTATTACTATCAATATTTAAAGCATTCTTTGATAAATAGAGACATTCAAAGATCTGCATTTATCTGAAAAAAAAATGTTTTTGAGCAACAAAAAGGAAGGATTTTAATATTTTAAATGTTTAAAATATTTCAAAATTTGACTGTTTTTGCTGTATTTTGCATACTTCAAAGAAATGCAGGCTTGGTGAGCAGAAGAGACTTCTTACATTAAAAGTTTTACTGTTCAAAAACTTTTGACTGGTAGTGTATATTTAGTCAATCATTAATTGACAAAGCTAAAATAAATGAAAATATAAATAATAGATGAAAACCAATTAGTAAGTTGAAGTACTAAAATGTGTAATACTAAAATAAAAAAGCAGAATAGAAATATTATAAAGCTAAATGAATACAATTGCTAAAAATATAATTAAATGAAAAACTGAAAATACAAAAATAAAAGCTCAATTCATAAATATGGTTATTTAGCAGTGTATAAATAATATTCAACCAACACAGATAATGACAGCACCTAACAGTGCTTTCTCTTCCTCAGTAAAGATGAGTTGCACCCTGCAGTGTTAACTGGTAAGGTCAAATTGCTTAGTGTGCACAGCTGCTCTATTGACAGGATTTACAGGGATTTCCTATGGCAAGAACCTCTGAAAGCTGCATATGATAAAAGTGACACATGAGCCAGCAGTTAAATAAGGTCACTGGGACACTCTCCCTCATGCAATGTCACTTATGTAATCATGCATTTATATAACACATGGAAACAATGTTATATACAATGAAAAACAATGAGAAAGGAAATGTAGAAAACCAACAACATGTTTTTTGGCATTTGTACAACACCCAACAAAAATTAAAGCAAACGGAAAACAAGACAGAACAGATTTATTTAGAAAAAGTAAATGGTTTAAATGAAACATATAGACAATAATACAGCTCATGGGTGCTGACATAGACTTACTTGTAAACCTGTATTCATCCTCCCGTCGTCTTAGCTCTAGCTCTACAGAGAAAGGAGGACAGTTATGACGAAGAACAAAAAACCTTGACCTTATTTAGCAAAATGAATTGAATTGTACAAATGCCAAATGACAAAAGATGACAGATTTCATCAAACGCTGCTCCTGGATTATTTACTAATGGATAGAGTCACAATGGAGGTTATACTCGCTTCTAAAAAAGAGGAAATTAGAAGGGAATTAAGAAGGTGCACGATGGAAACCGATCATGGAGGGCTAGTCCTTTACTTCAAACATGACACAACCAAAATAACTTTCAAAAGGCCACTTAAAGGAAAAGTTAACACCAAAAGGAAAACTTACTCACCCTTATGCCATCCAAGATGTAGATGAGTTTGTGTCTTCATCGTAACAGATTTAGAAAAATTCAGCATTTCATCATTTGCTCACCAATGGACCCTCTGTAGTGAACGTGTGCCGTCAGAATGAGAGTCCAAACAGCTAATAAAAACATTACAATAATCCACAGCACTCCAGTCCATCAATTAACATCTTATGAAGTGAAAAGTGGAGTGTCTGTAATAAACAAATCTATCCTTTCAGAACAAAAATTTACAGATAATGTACTCACCCCCTTGTCATCCAAGATGTTCATGTCTTTCTTTCTTCAGTCGTAAGGAAATCATGTTTTTTGAGGAAAATATTGCAGAATTTCACTCCATATAATGGACTTTTGTGGTGCACTTCCAAAAAGCAGTTTCAAATGGCTCTAAATGATCACAGCCGAGGAAGTAAGGGTCTTTAGAATGTTTCTAGAAAATAACCAACCGTTTCGCTAGATAAGAACCTTCTTCCTGGGCTGGGATCATTTAGAGCACTTTGAAGCTGCGTTTAAACTGCATTTTGGAAGTTCAAACTCAGGGCACCATAGAAGTCCATTATATGAAGGGAAATACTGAAATGTTTTCCTCAAATAACATCATTTCTTTACGACTGAAGAAAGAAAAACATAAACATCTTGGATGTCAAGAGGGTGAGTACATTGTCTGTAAATTTTTGTTCTGAAAGTGAACTACTCCTTTAAGGCGTTTCAAACTTTAAAGCAGTTTTTTGGCCAAATTCAAAGTCCATAATCCATAATAATGTTTTTTTAGACAGTGTGACGTTATAAACATCTTTATGATGGATTTGTTTCTTATAAACAAGCAGCTTTTTACTTCACAACACATTAAATGATGGACTGGAGTGATGTGGATCAAAAACAGCTGTTTGGACTCACATTCTGACGGCACCCATTCACTGCAGAGGATCCATTGGTGAGCAAGTGATGTAATGCAAAATTTCTCCAAATCTGTTCTGATGAAGAAACTTCATCTTTATTTTGGATGGCATGTGAGTACATTCTCATCTCATTTCTATTATTGGGTGAAATATTCTTTAAAAGTGGGATTTGATATTATTCTCTTAGCAATGATAGCAATCATCATACTAATATAGCTCATGTTTAGAAAGAATTGGAACAAACTTTAATAAATATGAATACTTTGATATGTAAAGGATACGTAATGAACAAATTTAAATTATTTTTTTTAAAGTTGAATCTATTTTTATTTTAATCTTTAAAGCACAACAATCTGTGTCACTTCTCTATTTTATGCTTACAGCGGACAATGAAACCTGTCTTTCTGATTACATCAAGTATAATCTGTATCCCGTTACAGATTCATTTCCTAATGGCTATGAGTCTCTTACATAAGAACTGTTTAGCGAAAACCACCTGTTCCTACCTTCTATGTGTGTTCGACACACATACACACGCTCTGCAGTACAAACCTCGAGGAGTGAGGGAGGCCTGTTTCTCCACCTCCACCTGCTGCTGCCTGGAGCCTGCCGGCATGTTGTTGTAGATGCGTTTATAATGATTGTACACGGCCACTGCAAGAACCTTCTTAGCATGATCCTGACCCACAACATACTTATCAAGATAAGCATAGATCTGCAATAAAACAAAAATCAGCTAACCTTATAGTAATGTGTTACACTGCTTTAAAATCTCTAAGTTAAACAATTATGTACCTTTTTAGGTGGTGGAGGAGGTTTCTGCTGGAAAGCCAATTTGACAGCTTCTGCTGCAGACTCTGGGTCTTTACTCAAACTCTTCTTAGTGTCAGTTTCTGAAAGCACCACAAAAAAGTGGTGGCATTTTTCACATTTCACAAATCGAGTTGATGCTGCAAAAGAGAAATAACATCTTACTCAGGGTTGCATGATTAAGTGAATAAAAACCATAATCGCGACATTGCTTAGTGAGATTCTTAAATTGCAAAGGCTGTTGTTTAATTAAATATATGTGCTATGTGTTTCAGAGTGAAATGCGGCACTTAAGCAGCTCATGATCCAGTGTTTTCAGTGTCTTAAAAACAGCTAGTTTGGGAACACAATATGCACAAATAATCTTATATTAAAATTGTAATTTCACAGTTATACAGTAATTAAACTACCATCAAAAGTTTTTGAACAGTAAGATTTTATGTTTTTTAAAGTCTCTTCTGCTCACCAAAATACAGCAACAGCAGTAAAATTGTGAAATATTTTACTTTTTAAAATAACTGCTTTCTATTTGAATATATTTAAAAATGTAATTTATTCCTGTGATCAGAGCTGAATTTTCAGCATCATTACTTCAGAAATCATTCTAATATGCTGATTTGCTGTTCAAGAAACATTTATTATTATTATTACTATTATCCTCAATATTAAAATTTACTTAAAATAGTTTAGTTAATTCTTTGATGAATAGAAAAATCCAAAGATCAGAATTTATCTGAAATAAAAAGTATAATTTTTGGGCTTTTTTGGAAAAGAAATGATAGAAATGAATATCTTTATTTAGCAAGGATGCTATAAATTGATTAGAAGTGTTGGTAAAGACATTGATAATGTTTAAGATTTCTATTTCAGATAAATGCTCTTCTTTCTATTTATCAAAGAGACCTGAAAAATTCTACTCAGCTTTTTTTCAACATAGTAATAATAATAATAATAATAATAATAATAAAGGTTTTTTGAGCAAATCAGAATATTAGAATGATTTCTGAAGGGTCAATGGATTTCAGCTTTGAAATCACTGTAATAAATTACATTTTAAAATATATTCAAATAGAAAACTGTTATTTTAAATAGTAAAAAATAGTTTAAGATTGTACTGTTTTGCTGTACTTTAGATTAAATAAATGCAGGCTTGGTGAGCAGAGGAGACTTCTTTAAACATTACAAATCTTACTGCCCAAAACTTTTGACTGGTAGTGTATGTACAAATAAAAAAATAAAATATATATATATATATTAAAAATAATAATGTAATTATAACTTAATTTCAATACAATTTATTTTACAGTGAAATACTACAGCAGAAATGTTTCATATTTTACCGTATTTTACAGTACAACTGTGAAATTATTCAAGATATTTATGTATATTGCATTCCCTGAAATATATATTATATATATAATATTATTATTATGCATGCCTACAAACAAGCACAGCAAACCGAAAGATTTGAAAGAAAGCCTAGAAACATAATTAAATTTAATTAAAGCAAGAAAGTGATAAATAAAGTGAAATTTAAATCACAATCTCATTTTTTTTTTACTTTAAACTAAGTAACTTTTAAACCATGTTACTAATTAAAGCACCAGAAGACGAAAAAGCAACTTGTTGTGTATGGTTTATTTTTAGCATTGAACAGTTAGTTCAGCAAACACTCTGGCCTACTTAAACATGCACAAGGCCAAAAGAAACCGTAACGCTTTAGAAACAAGATCAGTATTACAAAAAAAAGTGAACACATTGAGTAATCCAGTCATACACACAGCAGACAGATAATACACGAAAAATTTATAAAATAAAAATACAAAATGAAAATCAAGTACTCACAAACAAATGTTTCTACATGTGTGCAAGGATCTCCACATTTGGGGCACCTCAGCTGACTTCCTCCTTTGCCGGAATTATTAGAGCTGGTTCTTTTTCCACTTCCTTCACCAACAGATTTCTTAAAAGGAAAACAAGATAAAAAAAAAACACAAAAAAACTATTTCCAGGAAGAGGTTGAATGACATCAGCAAAATTATTATTTCCTTTTCAGACCCTTGTTGTCAGAGAATAATGAGTGTATGACAAGTTACGCCACATCTCTGTCATTTTACCTTTCCACCATCTCCATCTTTCATCCCATCTTTTGAAGCAAAATACACAGTGGTCTCTGAGAACGACCTCACGGGGATACGGCGTGCCAGCCGAACCTCACGAGTCCCCAGGCGGCTCAGTGACAGCAACTGGACTCTGGAGCCGGATATTCCTGTGTCACAAACACAAACATAACAGCTTCAGGAGGAAATTCACTTAAAATAACAATAATCTGATGACAGCTATAAAGTCATATTGTCTGAAGTGCCTCTACAGGAAATTGGCAACAAAAATCCCACTTTACTAGAACAGATATTCAATCAAATAAATATAACAAATGTTTCCAATCAGACTACAGGAGTATTGACTAATACAGTTTTTTCTTATTATGTATCTTAAAAGAGATTTGAAATAATCACAGGATTAAACTAACTAATGACGTACATTCAACTAAATGAGCCGTAGTTTATTGTTTTAATAAGTAATCTGATTATATAAACAATGCACAAATTTTGCAATAGATAGACTTTTAACTTTTAAAAGCATTAAAAATACATTTATACGATTTCTAAATGAAGGCTGATTATATATATTTTAAAAGAAGTGTAAATCATTATGGTTTGTTTATATATTGTTAGCGCACTAGCAGCAGTGCTAGCCAAAGTAACTAGGCTAAGAAACAAACAGACATCAATATTTTTAAAAACATGACTTTCTTCTTACCTTTATGAGCGGAATTTATGAGTTTTCTCGCTGCTGAAGCACATGTACACGACATGTTTGAGTGTTGTTGTGTTTTTTGACGAAGTGAATCGCTTGAATTTGAAAAGCGCTGAAGGTTAGCGCTAGCTGAGAGCTAACGCACTGAAAGCCATTCAAAACAGGCCCGACAATAATAAATTACTTAAACCGAATCTGTGAAATAAATAAGAATCAATCACATTAATATACGAAATACGTTAGTTTGGGAGCTGCTATACGCAGCTGAACTAAACACACACCGCTGTCTGAACTAGACACTGTGATAAGAGTAAACAACCGATGACACTCTCTTGAGTAACTGAATCACTCTGACCGAGAATCATCTGAGCCAGCGAATCAATCTTCAAAGATTCGAATCCTTGCTTGCGTAACTGAATCAATTTAGTGAATCAAATGAATCAATAAATCACTAAAGCCAGTGAGTGAAATCAATTCTTAGCAATGAGCGGAAACAAAATAGAAAGTCCAACACCTCATCTACGACACTGCACCTGTCTAATACACACTTCTCACTTATATCACTAGACACACACACACACACACACACACACACACACACACACACACACACACACACACACACACACACACACACACACACACACACACACACACACACACACACACACACACACACACACACACACACAGCAGCAATAAACAACTGTCCTGATACTTATAAGATCTATCTATCTATCTATCTATCTATCTATCATTATAATATCTATCTATCTATCTATCTATCTATCTATCTATCTATCTATCTATCTATCTATCTATCGGTTTATCTATCGGTTTATCTATCTATCTATCTATCTATCTATCTATCTATCTATCTATCTATCTATCTATCGTTATAGTATCTATCATTATATCTATCATTATAATATCGATCTATGTATCTATCTACCATTATAATATCTATCTATCTATCTATCTATCTATCTATCGGTTTATCTATCTATCTATCGGTTTATCTATCTATCGGTTTATCTATCTATCTATCGTTATAGTATCTATCATTATATCTATCATTATAATATCGATCTATGTATCTATCTACCATTATAATATCTATCTATCTATCTATCTATCTATCTATCTATCTATCTATCTATCTATCTATCTATCTATCTATCTATCTATCTATCTATCTATCTATCTATCTATCGGTTTATCTATCTATCGGTTTATCTATCTATCTATCGTTATAGTATCTATCATTATATCTATCATTATAATATCGATCTATGTATCTATCTACCATTATAATATCTATCTATCTATCTGTTTATCGTTATAGTATCTATCATTATAATATCGATCTGTCTATCTGTTTATCTATCTATCTGTTTTTTATAGGCTTTATAGACAGATGAGTTGAGAGTGGTTCTTGAAGGACCACACCACATCCTCTTGTAGCACTCTTTCAAGTTTATCCTCCAGAATCTGGCAGTAAGTTTTGGGACTTCAGTTTTTCAGCTTTCCTATCCTGAAATGACTGTCTTACAGAGATGGACCAAAATGAACTCTTAAAACTTACTGCCAGATTCTGGAAAATATACTTTTGAAAGAGTGCTGTAAGAG
This sequence comes from Garra rufa, assembly GCF_049309525.1. Classification (NCBI taxonomy): domain Eukaryota; kingdom Metazoa; phylum Chordata; class Actinopteri; order Cypriniformes; family Cyprinidae; genus Garra; species Garra rufa. Next base: position 57,261,833 of record NC_133363.1, read on the forward strand.
GAAGTGGGGCTGGTCCTTCAAGAGCCACTCTCAGCTCATCTGTATAAAGCCTATAAAAAACAATCTCCATGTATTTGACAACACTTTAGAATGTTATTCTTATTAACTGAGGGTCATTTTTTTAGGATTGTTTACCCAAGCAATGTCTTTGAGAGCCTGACACATAGCACTTCTGGAGACTCAAGGCAGGTTGCCGTTCTGGAAAACGGTGGCGCTGGAGACTAAATGGTTCCTGATGGTTTCATATCTCATTCTTAACATTAATTCTTATTTTTCGTGCAATTACCATGCATCTTTTCTCCTCCACCTGTTTTTTCTGACAATGCAGACGCAACGAGCGTTTTTCCGTCTGGTGGTCATGCCTTAACTTTGCAAATTTCAGTATTGCATTATATTTCATCCTTCTCATGGGCATTTAATAGTTTTTGACTTTTCAGTCTAAGGTAAATCTCTTTTTTGGCTTATTTTATCTGTAAAAGAAAATGTGCCTAATAATTCTGCACACCTGAATATAAGGATTTTTTTCACTTCCAGTCTTCATGGACAATTATATATCACTTATAATTAATTAAATACAAAATGAATAGTAGTTATTAAGATTAATGTGGTTTGGAATTGGTCAAATGTGCTTGGAAAAAAAAATATGACCACAATATTGCACACAGTGTATAAGTTATGTAAAATGTTATTAACAGAAAGTTTGAAGGAGCTATGAATATTAAATGTTTTTTGTTTGTTTGTTTATAATGAGCCTAAAAAAAGAACTGTGACCAAAACTATTATTCTGTCACCCTTTTCCTTTTTTAATCCATAGAAGAAAGAAAGTCATACCGGTTTGGAACAACATGAGTGCGAGTCGTTTTCTTTTTTTTTTTTTTTTTTTTTTGAGGTAACTGTTCCTTTAATAGCGCCCTTTATCCCTCATAGCGCATGCGCGTAGTTTGCGGCTCCTGATTGGCTGGTATGATCGTGTGCGATCAATCGTTTGTTGGCTGCGGAAGCTCCTGTCATGTGATTCAGCTAAAGGCTACAATGTTTTTTCAAATCTGTGGATGAAAGTCAATAAAAGGTGATTTATTTCATACATCATAACGGTAATATTTACTCATCTATCGTTTGAAATGGTCTCCCTGTTTACGTTGTTGTCAAGCGTATACAAACGGCAGTTTTGTAGAGGCAATGTGTTTTTGAGCATCTAAAACAATCTTGTTTCCGCGTTTTATTTATGTAAACGATTATCAATTGTATACTTTGATGTAACTGCAGGAAGTGTGTATGTGTGTTCGCCTCTCGCATTTACTCACAAGATCATTTCGTACTCTAGTCACATGCTTTTTCTATGGTGAAACACATGAAGGCGGTGTAAAATCAATGACATGGTACCTTTTCTTTTCAACTAAATTGCAAGCATTGAGATGATCGTGCCAGTTATTCTGTAAAACATACACGTATTTAACCTGACATTTCATTTGCATTTCAGCAATGGAGGAGATAAGAGTATCTCCTGACTACAACTGGTTCAGAAGCACCGTACCTCTGAAAAGAGTAAGTATCCAAATATCTATCTTTAAAAAAAGTCTCTTCTGCTCACCAAGCCTGTATTTATTTGATCAAAAGTACAGAAAAAAACAGTAAAATTTTGAAATATTTTTACTATTTAAAGTAACTGTTTTCTATTTGAATATATTTTAAAATGTAATTTATTCCTGTGATCAAAGCTGCATTTTTAGCATCATTAAATCATTCTATTGTTCTGATTTGCTGCTAAAAAAAACATTTATTATTATGTTAAAAACAGCCAAGTTAGTTTTTCAGGTTTCTTTGATGTATGGAAAGTTCATAAGAACTGTATTTATTTTAAAAAAGTATCATAAATGTCTTAATCATCACTTTTGATTAATTTAAAGCATCCATGCTAAATAATTTCGATAACTTCCTTAAAAACTTCCATAAAAAAATTATACTGACTCTAAGCTTTTCAATGGTATAGTGTATAATGCTACAAAATCTTTTTATTTCAGATAAATGATGATTTTTGGATCATTCTACTCATCAAAGAATCCTGAAAACTCAACTGTTTTAAATATCAATTGTAATGATAATAATGCTAATGTTTCTTGAACAGCAAATCAGCATATTAGAATGATTTCTGAAGAATCATGTGACACTCAAGACTAGAGTGATGATGGTGAAAATCATTATAAAAAAATACATTTTAAAATAGAAAACAGTTATTTTAAAAGTAAAAATATTACACAATATTACTGCTTTTGCTGTATTTTGGATTAAATAAATGCAAACTTAGTGAGCAGAAGAGCATTTTTTTTTAAATAATAAAAATCTTAGTTCAAAAACTTTTGACTGGTGTATATATATTTGAATTTACATTTGTCATTGTTGATTGTCATGTAGAAAAGTGGAATTAAATAAAATAGAACTGATGTAAATGTAAATTCGAATAATAAATGTGTTATGTGATGCTGATGCTGTAAGACTTCTTGCCTGTGCATCTTCTTTAGATAATCGTGGATGATGACGACAGTAAAGTCTGGTCGTTGTATGACGCCGGGCCAAAAAACATCAGATGCCCCATCATCTTCCTCCCACCTGTGAGCGGCACAGCAGAAGTTTTCTTCCAGCAGGTTCTGGCTCTCTCCGGATGGGGCTACCGCGTCATATCCGTATGTTTTCACACATCAGCTACGGAAAGACCTGCTCATTTTAACAATTAAAAGCTTTATTCTGTTGCTTTCCATTTCAAAAATGGCATTTTACATAATTAACATCCTATTTCTTCGCTTCTGACATTGCTGTATTTTTGGTTTATTCTGTGCAGCTCCAGTATCCAGTCTATTGGGATCTGCTGGAATTTTGTGACGGATTTAGGAAGCTTTTAGACCACTTACAACTGGACAAGGTACGGTATATTGATTGTTGTATGTATAACAGATGAAAAATGAGTTTCTTTCACAACCTGTTTTTTGTTCTCTCTCGTTCTCTGTGCAGGTGCATTTGTTTGGCGCCTCTCTGGGTGGATTCCTAGCTCAAAAATTTGCTGAAGTCACGCATAAATCTCCCAGAGTTCATTCTCTGATCCTGTGCAACTCATTTAGCGACACATCGATCTTCAACCAGACATGGACAGCAAACAGGTAGACACTTATAATGGATACATTTGCAGTGGTAATGTCTCCATCATTTTGGATTTGTCTCATGTATAATTTCTCTTCTAGTTTCTGGTTGATGCCTGCTTTCATGCTCAAAAAGATTGTGCTTGGTAACTTTGCCAAAGGACCCGTGGACCCAAAAATGGCAGATGCAATTGACTTTATGGTTGACAGAGTGAGTACTTTTTCTATGCAGACTGTTACAGTGTTTATGATATAATTAGTGCAATTAAGTGTGATTTTTAAAATGTGACCCACCTCTAGAAAAATGATTACAAATCAAAATACACTACTAGTCCAAAGTTTTTAGCAGTAAGATTTTTTGTTTTTTTAAAGAAGTCTCTTCTGCTCACTAAGCCTGCATTTATTTGTCCAAAGTACACAGTTTTTAACTTTTTATATACATTTTAAAATGTAATTTATTCCTGTGATCAAAGCTACATTTTCAGCATCATTACTCCAGTCTTCAGTGTCACATGATCCTTCAGAAATCATTCTAATATGCTAATTTGCTGTTAAAGAAACATTTATTATTATTATCAATTTTTTAAACGGGGAGTACATTTTTTTTTTTTCATTATTCTTTGATGAATAGAAAGATCCAAAGATCAGCATTTATCTGAAAAAAAAAAAAAAGCTTTTATAACATTATGCACCATAGACTATACCATTCAAAAGCTTGGAGTCAGTATAAGTATAACTTTTATTTTTTGGGGGAAAGAAATTATAGAAATGAATACTTTTATTTAGCTAAGATGCTTTAAATTGATCAAAAGTGATGATAAAGACATTTATAATGTTACAAAAGATTTCTATTTCAGATAAATGCTGTTCTGCTGAACTTTCTATTCATCAAAGAAGGCTGAAAAAATAATAATATAATAATAATAAATGTTTTTAACCAGCAAATCAGAATATAACCAGAATATAATAATGATTTCTGAAGGATCATGTGACTGGAGTAATGATGCTAAAAATTTAGTTTGAAATCACAAATAAATTACATTTTAAAATATATTCAAATATTAAACGGTTGTTTTAAATAACAAAAATATTCCAAAATTGGACTGTTTTTTTTGTACTTTGGATCAAATAAATGCAGGCTTGGTGAGCAGAGGAGACTTCTTAAAAAAAAAAACATTCAAAATCTTACTGTCCAAAAACTTTTGACTGGCAGTGGACATTCAGAGCATTTAACTCAATTTGTTGCCTTGGGGACATTTAATATAAAACATGAAAAAGTTTCTGTGAATGTGTAATTATGCTACAACTTTCATTGTGCTGAAATTATGTAAAGTGAAAAGTAAAAAAACCTGCACATAAGTCACAGCACATTCAGTGCTTATTCTAGATTAATGTGGTGATGTGCAAAGATACATTTTTCTCACTCGTTGCTCATTTATCAACAAAGCGGGCTCTGTTTGTTTGTGCTTCAGCTGGAAAGCCTGAACCAGAGTGAACTGGCTTCTCGACTCACGCTGAACTGCCAAAACTCCTACGTGGAGCCTCACAAGATAAAGGATATTGCCGTTACCATAATGGATGTAGGTCTGCTTTATACACTACCAGTCGAAAATTTGAAATAATTAAAAACATTTTTTTTATTGTTTTTGAAAGAAGTCTCTTACAAAGACCAAGTCTGAATGTATTTAATCAAAAGTACTGCAAAAACAGTAATATTGTGAATGTTGTATTTTTTATTTAAATGAATATTAAAATGCAATTTATTCCTGTGATCAAAGCTGAATTTTCATCATTACTCCAGTCTTCAGTGTCACATGAACCTTTAGAAACCATACTTGTATATTGATTTGCTGGTGCTCAATTATTGCTGATGGTACGTATTATAATCAGTGTTAAAAACAGTTTTTGCCGCTTTGTAAAAACTAGTAAATTTTTTCCCCCAGGATACTTGATCAATTTATTGCACCCTTGCTGTAAAAAAGTTGTACTTTTTAAATCAAAAAATCTTTTGTATCAATTTCCACACATATATCAAGCAGCAAAAATTGACAATAATAGAAATGTTTCTTGAGCAGCAAATCAGCACAAAAGGAAATATGATGTTAAAGTGTAGCATTTTAAAATATTTTGCCCTTCTTTGTCACTCAGGTTTTTGATCAGAGTGCCCTGTCGCATGAGGCAAAGGAAGAAATGTATAAGCTGTACCCCAACGCTAGAAGAGCTCACCTCAAAACAGGTGGAAACTTCCCATATCTGTGCAGAAGTGCAGAAGTTAACCTGTACATACAAGTGAGTCCACAGTTTCAACTAAAAATTTTCATTTTGTCATTATTTACTCACCCTCACATTGTTTCAACCCCAAAATGACTGTGGAAAATGTGTGAAGAAAATCTGAAGTGTGAAGTAATCTGAAGCTTTGAAACTTCAATAAAGAAACAAAACCCCTTTTAAAAATAGACTTTCCAAATCTTAGCCATACGATAATTTTGTGAGAAACTGAGTGATTTATATATATATATATATTTTTTGCTTAAATAGTCAGTTTTTGAACAAATTGTTTGTTTGATCTATTAAGAAAACTGGTCTAAGTGATTCCTTCTCAAATTCACAAACTTACAGCTCAATGATTTGATTGCAGAAGTTAATGAATTTTGGATGTTTTAATGACTGTTTTAAAGACATTAGGACCAATTTATAATACTAAAGCTTGATATTTTCAGTTAATATTTATAAAAATAATATGTTACTCTGGATATATACATCTAAAAGTTGAATAAATAAGCTTTCCATCGATGTATGTTTTGTTAGGATAGGACAATATTTGGCCGAGATACAACTATTGAAAATCTGGAATCTGAGGGCGCAAAAAAATCTAAATATTGAGAAAATCGCTTTTAAAGTTGTCCAAATTAAGTTCTTAGCAATGCATATTACTAATCAAAAATTAAGTTTTGATATATTTACAGTAGAAAATGTTCAAAATATCTTTATGGAACATGATCTTTACTTGTATAATGTAATAATTTTGACCCATACTATGTATGTTTGGCTATTTCTACAAATATACCCATGCTACTTAAGACGGGTTTTGCTGGTCCAGGGTCATATGTGACCCTGGACCACAAAACCAGTCATAAGTTTAAATTTGACAAAACTGAGATTTATACATCATATGAAAGCTCAATAAATAAGCTTTCTATTGATGTATGGTTTGTTAGAATAGGACAATATTTGGCTGAGATACATCTATTTGAAATCAGAAATCTGAGGATGCAAAAAAAATCAAAAAGACTGAGAAAATCACCTTTAAAGTTGTCCAAATTAGGTTCTTAACAATGCATTTTACAAATCAAAAATTACATTTTGATATGTTTACAGAAGGAATTTTACAAAAAATCTTCATGGAACATGAACTTTTCTTAATGATTTTTGGCATAAAAGAAAAATCAAAAATTTTGACCCATGCAATGTATTTTTGGCTATTGCTACAAATATACCCCAGCGACTTAAGACTGGTTTTGTGGTCCAGGGTCACGTATATGTAATTTTGTTCTGATTTAAGGGGTTTAATTTCCAATGTTTACTCTGTAGATACATCTACGTCAGTTTCATGGGACACGGTACGCCGCTATCAGTCCAGAGATGATCAGCGCAGAGGAGCTGGAAGTGCAGAGGACAAATCTGAGCGACCACAGCGACGACGAATCGTAGAGAGACCAACAGGCTTCATACAAACATCCTCTGAATGCTTACAAGATGAATCGGGAGCTGAATTGAACTCGTTTCAGCTACATGACATTCAGAGGGCACGTGTCCGTATTCTGTTTTTCTATGACCTTAAACTCAGTTAAATGTGAATGGACTTTAAAGAGCCTATTTTTACTTTATGGAAAATATACAATATTTTGATAAGTATTATGAATTGTAAATAAGTGAAATTGAGTACATGGTTAGTTTTCATAGAATGCCATATTTTGACCCGGTTGCCTTACACAATATAACACGCACGTCTTTGTTCAGTTTAGCACTTTTTACTCCTTGAACTTAATTTTCTGCCCTTTGTACTTTGGTGTTATATATATTTTTTTTGTTATGTGTTTGGTTTGTTTGTATGAATGTTGTCAACGTCATTATATCTGTTGTTTGTTGGAGTCATGCACTGATATAAAATGAAACTCAGTTCAACATCAGATTGTACAAATCTCTTACCTTTTCTAAATGACCTATCAGGAGTCCTTGATTTGGAAACAAATCAAAAAGTATCATTATTTGCTTAAATAAAGCTGTGTAACTGCAAAAGACAGGTATTGATGATTATTATAGATTTACAACTATTTTAAATCACAACTATGTAATTATATATTTAGGAAAAGTACAATTTGCTGCAAATTTACTCACCCCCAGGCTCAAGATGAAGATGAGTTTGTTTCTTCTTCAGAACAGATTTGGACTGTAGCAATTTACCATTTGTTCACCAATGGATCCTCTGCAGTCAGAATGAGAGTCAAAACAGCTGATAAAAACATCACAATAATCCACAAGTAATCCAGTCCATCAGTTAACATCTCATGAAACAAAAAGATGCGTGTTTGTAATAAACAAATCCACCATTAAGATGTTTTAACTTTAGTTAAAGTTGCAAAATTGCAAGTGTAAACAATTAAAAACAAATACTATTGGACTAATTCTTGGGAGAACGCCTTGTAGCAACAAAAATACAGGAACGCAAAACTTCCTGTTGTAATATTCTTCTTTATTGAGACAGTTTGTGTTGCTTGGACACTGTTTGCAAAATTGTGTCAAATGAAAACAGCTGCCTGTTCCTCAGAGACAGCTGGTGTTGATTGTTTTGCTTGCGTCATACTTTCACTTCTTTTTAAATTGACAACAGCGATAAGCTTGACTAGCATTTGGTTTTGTGTGCATAATAACATCTGGTCTGGTTACTAGGTGATAACCACTTGTTTCTGCAAATTTGCATCTTTTGTCTTTGCAGAAATATTTTCATACGTCAATATTAACTTTTAACCTGCTTCAGATCAGCATTGAATTTCCTGTTGAGTCATAGTCCACTATAACGAAAATATCTAGACAAGATTTGTGAGTGCAATGTACAATTAAATTAAAATATATATAAATGAACAGCCTGTTAGTCTGAAAACAAAAACAATACATTAACAACAACTCTAGTCATGCTGCATACTGTGACTCTGCCAGTACTTTAAAACAAGTACACTTACAGATCAAACAAGTATAGTTTTACTTAGTTTATGTGTATTGCAGGCACCTTGAACATCACAACCAACATTGACACATCTCTTACTTAGGCAGGCTGAATATATATACAGAAAGTTTGCATTAGGACTGGGCTGACACAAATTTCATGATTCGATTTTGATTCTCAAGCTTGTGATTCAATGAAGTTTCTTATCTCGATTCAGTACCGAATGATATCAGGTACAATGTCAAATTTTCCTCAAGGAAAAAACTCTCAACTAATGCTGTAAACTATAAAGGGAAGTAGATATACTTAGTGTGTACTTGTATACTTAATGGTAAAATTATGCTTATACTCAAGGTGCGATTTGTAAAAAAAGCAGATGGGGGACGCTTTTAAAAACTTTTTTTCTCTCTCCATAGGCGGACTCGGAGGTTGACCAAACATTTAGTGCAATCTTGTACAATCACAATTTCACAATTAAATAAAAACGTAAGTTAGGCCTATTAATTGTAATGATTTCATTTCAAACAACGAATAAATTATACAGAGAAAGTGAGCAAAGCATCAACGGAGCTTTTTGAAACTCGTAGTACCCTGCTTATACTACAATTCTTTTTTTTTTTTTTTTTTATCTAAACATTTAAACAGTCTCTGTCATAAAAACATTAAAATAATGAAGAACAGGTTAAGTAAAAATATGATGAATATGTAACAGTGCATTCACCAAAATCTCTAAAGCCTAAAACAAGTCTTAAGTAGCACAGGTATATTTAATGGCCAAAAATTGTATGGGCCATAATTATAGATTTTTCTTTTGTGCCAAAAATCATTAGGATATTAGGTAAAGATCATGTTCCATTAGGATATTTTGTAAATTTCCTACCATAACTATAACAAAACTTAATTGTTAGTAATATGCATTGCTAAGAATTTAATTTGGACAACATTAAAGGCGATTTTCCCAGTATTTTTATTTTTTTTGCACCCTACATTCCAGAATTTCAAATTGCCAAATATTTCAGATATCAGATGATGTATAAATCTCAATTTTCAAAAACTGACCCTCATGACTGGTTTTGTGGTCTAGGGTCACATTTTTCTAGCTAACTAACTTTAGCTGTGGACAATAAATGGCTTTTCTGAGGTAGATGTTACGCAACAAAAAGCTGTTTTATTGACGTCTTTCTGTGTCTGAAACTGAGCGATTACATGAGACATGGTACATTTTCAACATACCTTCCGATGTTCATTCATGATTATTTCATGCAAAAAAATAGTTGTTAGTGGGAAAAATGTTTGGTTCATGTGTGCTCTGCATTGCCTCTTGAATTGAGGCACTACAGTGATCTCTCCTGCTTTGTTAAAAAGCGCCAAAACAGTATTTATTGAGTTATTGTAATAAAATTGCAAATTTAAAACTGAGACCTTATTTCAAAAATACCAAAGCACAAAGCTTGCTGAGATTTATTACAAATAATGTTTAGTGAGGTTTTGTTTACTCATCAGTTGCCAGAGGGTTTGCACTTACAGTACGTCACGGTTTGGTCAGTTACCTAGATGCACGGCCATATTGGAGATACTCAGATGTAAACAACAGCATGGATTGCATGGTTAATGTACTACTGAACACCGTTGTTCTGCTAATTTATGCTGTCGAAATCACGGGAAAAAACATGTGGAAGCTGCTAAATCATATAGAGGACTTAATAGGCAGGAAAGGGCACAATATTTTGACAAACTAAAGTTAATAGCTGGTAAAGATACATACAAGCAATATTAAAAATGAAGATATTAGCCTAATATTTCACCTACCTGACTGGAAATGATAAGAACAATCATGAATGTTGTCAAGATTCTTGCCCTGGAAATCCTGGTTCAGTTTGGCCAACCACAAATGCCTCAGACAGTTTTTTTACTCTCTTCTCCTTGATTTGTTATAACGTTTGGCAGTCCATAATACTACAAATGTTTTTTCCGGTCCGACCGATTAGCACAGCCCAAAACAGGACAATAACTGACCATTTTCAGCAGCAATAATCAGAAAAATATTTGAGCTTCATTGGGTTCAGTGGCATTGGTTTACATTCAATGCCACCAATATGGCAGACTGATGAATAGACTGAGGAACCGATACTGATTCTCCCGATTCTCTCGTAGAGAATAGATAACGTCAACCCAGTCCTAATCTGCATAAAATACTGCTGTGGTTTATTCTCTTAATTTCATTACACCTACTCTCTTTTGTCCCACGTTCATGTACGAACATTTGTACTTACAAAAGTTCAGACCTTTCAGCCTGGAAAATCTCATAATGAACAGGATGATGAGTCAGGAGAAACTCAAACATTACTGCTAATCACACACATTTAAACACATAATATGTGTGTTACCCAGTATCCTGGATAATGCAGCTGCATTAGTATTATATATGTTTCTAGTATTAAAACTAACAACAATTACAGCAGAAAAACTGCATCTACAAATAAATAAAAAACAAAGACATGCATAACTGTAAAAATTAACCTGAAATTAAAAAAAAAAAGTTATTGCTTGGTGAGTTTTTTGACAGAGAACAAAGAAAATCTATCTGTTCTCCTAAAAAAGCGCTCTGTCATATTTTCTCAATATGAACGGTTCCACAGAAACGCATGATTTCAATCCAAAGGTGTGTTTGCTGGTAATATTTGCTCTTGGTGTGAACAGGTTAAAAGTTTTCTTCTCAGTCACATCACTGAGGTTGTATTTTAGGGAGTATTTGTGTTTCATCAGTGCTCTGTATTTGAATAGCATCCAATCTCCTGGCTGATACGTGTTCAGTCCATACCTTACTCAGTAAATGTCACATTACATTGTAGAGCATTTTTTATCAGAAGACGGATCTGCATTTGCCTGCTGTCGCATGCTTTCTGTTTGAAAAAAAAAAGAAAAAAGAAAGTTAAGTTGGAGACAGTGATAATATATACTCATATGAGAGTTTTCTCACTGATTACAATAGTCTAGGCATTATCTTATTAAGAATGCCATGCAAAACTTTAGTTGGTCACATACCGGAAAAGATAAACATATAAAATTGTCAGTTCTTGGCCCAAATGTGACCCTGGACCACAAAACCAGTCATAAGTAGCACGGGTATATTTGTAGCAATAGCCAAAAATACATTGCATGGGTCAAAATTATGCCAAAATCATTAGGATACTAAGTAAAGGTCGTGTTCCATGAAGATATTTTGTAAATTCCCTACCATAAATATATCAAAACTTAATTTTTGATTAGTAATGTGCACTGCTAAAAACTAAACTTGGACATATTTAAAGGTGATTTTCTCAATATTTTGATTTTTTTACACTCTCAGATTCCAGATTTTCAAATAGTTGCATCTCGGCCAAATATTGTCCTATCTTAACAAACCATACATCAATGGAAAGCATTTTGATGTACAATGTTTAAAGGTGCCATAGAATGCATTAATACAATATTCTAAATTGTTCTCTGATATCTACATAGAAGGTATTTGGCTTAGGTAAGGGCAAAAATTCTCCAGAAACGGTTTAGTCCATTTACAACCCTAGGATTTGTCCCTAGAATGAAATGGTCCGTTGTTACCTTATTTGGAAGGTTCATGAATAATAATGATGAGCTCTGCTCTGATTGGCTGTTTGACAGAGCGGCTCATTTAGCTCTCACACAGCAGGAAGGAAACACATGAAGGAACATATATATTTAATTACAGAGCTCGAGCTGCTATTAATATGCGGGGCATTGAAACTGCTGTTTTGAATGCACAATAACTTTTTACTTTCACTTTTGAGATTTGCAATCGCATGTGCTCTGTGTAACGTTACACTACAGCGGCAGTACTTAGCACATTTGACAAGTTTAGATGCTGTCAGCAGTGATCAGGATCTGCAAATCAGTAGTCTGTTTTATGTTGGAATTGGCCTCTTTTTCAGTGGTCTTTTGCAAACACCAAATTTATATAAGGAGGAAACGATGGTGTTTAAGACTCACGGTATGTCATGTCCATGTACTGAACTGTTATTATTCAACTACGCCAAGGTAAATACAGTTTTCCATTCTATGGCACCTTTAAGAATATATAAGGCACCTTATACACGTATGAACTGTAATGCTGAATTTACCTGCCAGATCGATCCTTGAGATTCCAATCAGCCCTTCATACAAGCGTTTGATGGGGTTTTCTCCAGCGGTGATCACTCCGTGCAGCCAGATGAGAAGCATCCTGTGCCCGTGCTCTTTGTAGCTCTTTGTACCTTTAAAGTTTAGAGCTTGTCATCACTATGACAGATATCCTATCACACTGAACACATTGGGTCTGCCCTGTGATCCTAGAACAATGCACTACTTTGGGGAAAATGGTGCAAATTAAAGGTCAGTGTAACTGTTGTATTCAGTTTAATTTGAGTAGTACTGCTCAGGAATACAATGTCTCTTAAGGGTCTTATGGGTTTGGAACGACATGAGGGTGAGTAATTCATTTTTGGGTGAACTATCCAATTAAGCAGACTGCTTTACACTAATTACTATGTTTACTGGCTCATGTAATGAACCTAATTTCCTTCATGTAATACAAACAGCATGTCTTCAAAAGACTCCTGAGAAATGTCTGTTTCCATATTTCAAGACCTCATATATTCAAAGACGTTTTGTATTTTTGTGCATATTTTCAAATCAGGATTTTTTGCAATTTCAGAAACCATCTATTGCCCCATTAAGAAAAGTCATTAGCTTCTGGTGAAATAATCAACCCATTTGTATTTCCCCATTTATAATCATTACATTTTAATGGATTACATAGAAATTAGCTTTAATAAAAACCATATTCTAACTATAAAATCATAGAGTTCAGAAGTTTTGAGCATTAATTTAATAAAAATACAGTAATATTGTATGATATTGTTACAATTTAAAACCAATGTTTTCTATTAGGATATATTTTAAAATTTATTTTATTCCTGTGATGCAAAGCTAAATTTTCAGCATCATTACTCCAATCACTTCATTGTCACATGATCCTTCAGAAATCATTCTAATGTGCTGATTTGCTGCTCAAGAAACATTTCTTAGTAAAGTTGAAAACAGTTGTGCTGCTTAATATTTTTGTGAAAACTGTGAAACATTTTCAGGATTCTTCGATAAATACAAAAAAAAAAAAAAAAAACAGCATTTATTTAAAATAAAACTATTTGTAACATTATAACTAACTTTACTGTCATTTTTTAATCAATTTAAAGCATTCTTGCTTAATAAAAATCCTACTGATGTGAGTATATATACACATAAACTGCATTTAAATTTTTTTAAAGATGCACTCAGCAGATGATGTTAAATGACATACCTGTCCATTGGTGCTCTATGGCTCGAATATGTGCATCTGAGAACTTCCAGTGCCGAGCCACTGTTTTCCACTCGCCTGGTTTGAGGTATTTGGTGGCAAGTTTCCATAGGACAGATCGTATATGTTGTGTCTCTTGTCGATGATCTTGCTTAAAGGTAAGACTCGTTCCCACCAGAGAGTCTGAGTCACTCGTCACATTTTCCTAAGCAAATGAACACATTAGAAATAGCAAAATTACTCCAATAATTTAAGCTTAATGTACACTGAACATACCTTCTCCCATTTGTAAAATCTGTCAGCTTTGATAATCATGTCAACGACATTCACGTGGTTGCCTCGTGCTGCGACATCCAGAGACGTCTTTCCCTGCTGTAACATTGAAGTAATTATCTTTTGTTTAATTGTTTGATCACAAGTGTATTACAACATGAAAATATACCATCCACACCCAAGTGTGACAACAGTAATTTGCACCTTGTCAAGCAGATTGAGGTTGACTCCAGATATCAAGATCATCTCAGCAATGTTTTGCCATCCGTGTTCTGCTGCTATGTGCAACGCAGTCTGAAGCCGCTGTAAGAAAAAATAGTTGACGAATGAATAAAGAAACTATTTCCTTATTCAGTAAAATCATGACTGCATTTGTAAAAGTGAAACACTCACATTGTCAAAGATGTCCAGGTCGCATCCTGCATCGATAAGATCCTTCACTATTCCTGTGGAGTTGTTGAGTACTGCCAGGTGTAGAGCTGAAGTATGTTGCTAGTAAGGAAATATATGTAAAGCCTGTTTCTTTTGTAGTAAAACTTGTGATGATTGAGCTCCCGATTTACAAATCAGGTACATTTGCAAACATACAGTTTTTAATAAAGAAATTAAGGTTTTTGAGGAAAACATTCCAGCATTTTTCTCCATTTAGTAGACTTCAGTGGGAATCACTGGGTTGAAGGTCCAAATTGCAGTTTCAATGGAGATTCAAAGGGCTCTACATGATCCCAGCCCAGCAATAAGGGTCTTATCTAGCAAAACGATTGGCCATTTTGTAAGAAAAATACAAATATATGTACTTTTTAACCACAAATGCTAGTCTTGAACTAGCTCAACCTCACACATGAATGAATAAATGAGTGAATGAATGAATGAATGAATGAATGAATGAATGAATGACTTTATTGTCATTGTATTTGCATACAATGAAATTAAGAGCTCTTGACTGGTGTTAGAAAAACAATGCATGATTAACATTACGTAATCATGCATGTGTGATGTAGGCGGAAGTACCGACCCAGTGTTTATAAAGCGACCATGCAAAGAAAGTCAAACATCCTTTACAAAAAAAAGATAAATCAAAGATGTCAGATGATTATGAAGTTGGAGAAGAAAATGAGATGGAGTTTTTTGCTCTACCCTACCTTTTTGAACTAAAGGACACAGACAAAGAACTAACCATGCTTGCCTTTTCCAACATGATTATGCAATGTGTGAACATGCATTTGCATCGCAGAGCTAGTGCAAGATGAGCATTTGTGTTTAAAATGTATATAAATATTAGTGGTGGGCATAGATTAATTTTTTTAATCTAGATTAATCTAGATTAAATCTTGAAATTAATCTATATTAATCTAGATTAAAATGGCTAATTTGAATTCTGCTGAAGGCATTCAGAATATGTGTGCTACCCAAATAATGACTAAAAGTAAGTCTTCGAGAACGGGCCAGGTGGCGCATTAGACCAGGCGCTCATCTCCTGTTTCCAAAATGCATTACAAACTGCTTGACAATTGCATTTACAACACAATTAACTATACAAACTTGTGTAACCAAGTACTTCTGCGCAAAAGGCTGTACGACGTGCGCGTTCCCGTAAAATACACAGGCGCGCGGGTATGGATAGCCTATCTGCGTGCATAGTCTTCCAATAAACTGCGTTGCTTTTAGAAGCGTCAATTCAGTTGTTGCATATAGTTTAATGTCTTTATTTCGGGATTATCAAAGTAAATTATAACTCAAACTTGAGATTTTACTGGGGCACAGCAGATTTTCACTGGGGCACGTGCCCCAGTAAAAAGGGTCTAGCAACGCACGCACCTGCCCTGAAGCGGCTTCATAACTGCATCCATGTCAACACGTCTCATTTGATGTGGTAATTTCACAGAAGTTGAAGACTCGTTCTCGCCCCCTACAGTGCAATTCAACTAGATACACGTCATCCGCGCTAAAATATCAAGGTGAAAGTCATCATAGCTTACGTAGTTGAGACCCAGCTCCCAACCCAACTTTGAGAATAGATTAACGGCGATATTTTTTTTATCGTGCGATATGAGTCTCACGTTAACGCAGCACGTTAACGCCGATAACGGCCCACCACTAATAAATATATATTTTTTAAAGAAAATGACAGATTGTTTTGCTATATGTGACCCTGGACCACAAAACCAGTCTTAAGTCGCTGGGGTATATTTGTAGCAATAGCCAAAAATACATTATATGGGTCAAAATGATCGATTTTTCTTTTATGCCAAAAATAATTTGCATATTAAGTAAAGATCATGTTCCATGAAGATATTTTGTAAATTTTCTACCATAAATTTATAAAAACTTGATTTTTGATTAGTAATATGCATTGCTAAGAATTTAATTTGGACAACTTCAAAGGTGATTTTCTCAATATTTAGATTTTTTTTACACCCTCAGATTCCAGGTTTTCAAATAGTTGCATCTCTGCCAAACATTGACCTATTTTAACAAACAATATATCAATGGAAAGTTTATTTACTCAGCTTTCAGATGACGTAAGAATCTCAATTTCGACAAATTTACACTTATGACTGGTTTTGTGGTCCAGGGTCACATATAAGACCCTTATTCCTTGGCTGGGATCGTGTAGAGCCCTTTAAAGCTGGATTAAAAAAACTGCAATTGGGAATTTCAACCCGTTGGCCACCATTGAAGTCCACTATATGGAGAAAATTCCTGAAATGTTTTTCTCAAAAACCTTCATTTCTTTTTGACTGAAGAAAGAAAGACATGAACATCTTGCATGACATGGGGGTGAGTAAATTATCAGAAAATTTTCATTCTGGAAGTGAACTTCTCCTTTAACATGCGCTATTGGAGCATATAGCTGTACATCAGTGGTTCCCTTAGGGGGCGCCAGAGTTCACAGAGAGGGGCGCGGGAGCTGATATGCTTTGAGGTAGAGACCTTTGCCGGGACGGATATTTTAGTCACGTTCCCGCAAGATTCTGTCACGCGCCCGCCCCGGAAATATGTTATCTCGTCCCGCTCCCGCCCGTGAGATTCATGTTTTGTCCCTCTCCCACCCGCAAAAGCCTGCATTGAAGTTACCTATATAGATTTTTTTCAGTACATCGATTTTATTATTCCTAACAGAAAAGCAAGCATCAGCTGCTGCGTGCATGCATGGCAGAATGCGAGCAAACAACACTCCCTTAAAGCTGACATCTCAGTTCATAGCGATCTCATAAAACTCTTACAACACAATGAATATATGCACAATGTCTACACTTCGGGTGTTGTAATGAGAGGATTCGTGAGCACGCAATATTAAGCACTGGCAAGAACTTTTGAGCGGTGAGTGGATTCTAACTTAAGCCACTGCGTTCCAGAAACTGCCTATTCTTGCGCCTGTTAATCATTTTTAAGTTATATTAGTTGTTCGTCTTGCTTTTGTGTAATAGATGAATGACAATTTGTATGTTTTTAGATATTATATGTTTATATATTTCTATTTTGCAGGAGTCCCACGAATCATTTTATTCTCCCGCATCCCGCATACACATGAGTCTCTACCCGCTCACACTCGCGCATCAAGTTTTGTCCCGCACCGCACTCTGTTTCTGTACAGGTCTCTACTTTGAGGTCAAATAAAGATGTATAAAATGTTCCACTAATAATTTGATATAAAAATGTTTTTAAATCATATGCTTACAATGCCAATATAAGGCAATTAAATTAAATAAACAATTAAACAAGTGTAATTGACAGTAGTCTAACAATCCAGTTAGAAGGCGTTTGTAGTAACACTGACAGTAACCATGGCATGGCAGAAAAGTAAAATATTATATTAATATTATTTTATTATATTAATAATGTGCTAAATATATTAAAGGAGTAATGTAATATAATCACAATATTTTTGTTAGTCATTATAGTTGTTTGTTGTGCATTTGTACCGCGGGGGAAAAAAAATGTTGGGAACCACTGCTGAACATACAGGTCTGTGTGTATATATCTGTTATGCAGAGCTTCATACTGTAATTGGACATTGCTAACAAAGAATCCAGCAAATTGTTGTTTCTAATGGGCATGCCATTGCCATAGTGACCCCCCCCCCCAAACATTCTCATATAAAAAGCAAGCAAGCTGAGGGTTTTTAGTACTCACTGTGTCTACAGAATCCAGATTGATCCCAGCCTGTACCAGCAGTCTGACCTCTCTTCCTGAGCCATGCTGGGCCACCAGATGAAGAGCTGTCCTGTTACTCTATAAGAAGAAACACATTATCATATGTGTATGGCTTTAACTTGATGCACTAAACCAATTTAAAAATCCCATTGGTTATAATGAAGACGGCAATATATGACTATAAAACAATGTACTCACATGAGTAAGTTCATTGACATTGCAGCCAGCCTCCAGCAACAGTCTGATACATTCATAATGGCCTCCTACAGCTGCCAAATGTAAAGCTGTCATGCCATCCTAATAAAAGATCACAATGTGAAGTAAATAATACCAAAACCAAAAAACTTACAAATGCACAGAAATAATGGATCTATTTACAATGTTTTTTTCATCAATGCTCTCCCCGATCTCCATGATCTTCTGTAGGACGTCGCTGTGGCCTTGCTTTGCTGCCAAATGCAGTGCAGTGTTTTCTTCCTGCAGTTCATAAATACCATATTAGTGCGGCATCAGTGTTTATTATTTCTTTTTGCTTTGTTATTGCCAATATATTTCCATGTATCTTTTTGTTTTGGTTAGCATGCTGAAATACGTTTAGTTTAAAGTTGTTTCTTTTAAAGTTTGGCTTGCTTTGTCCTCTACTTTGGCATTTTGCATCCAAACAATAGAGAAAATCTAATTAGCACACACTGAGGGGTGTCTGTGTGTCCCGTGGCTCTTGCTGTCCCTCACCTTATCCTTGAGGTCACGAGCACAGCCCATACCAATGAGAAACTCCACCACCTCCAAGTGTCCATGCTCTGCGGCCAAATGAAACGCTGTCTTACCTGACTGACAGACCAGATGGAGACACATTAGAAAGAACAATGTAATAGGAGACCTATCATGCCCCTTTTTACAATATGTGATATAAGTCTAAGGTGTCCACATAATCTTTCTGTGAAGCATCAGCTCAAAATACCCCACAGATCATTTATTATTTCATTTCCCCCCCCATTTTAAGTAGAAGCGGAAACACGCTGTTTTCATGCATGAGCTGCTGCTCCTTTTCCAGAATAGAGCTGTGCCTTTATAGCTCGTACCTCAGATAGTCTGCCAAAAAAACCTCTGTTTGGTTTTGATTATCATGTCTATCATGAAGTTCCCTTTCATGTCTTATTGCACTTAAACTGTCAAATACACAAAAGTTTGTTAAAAAAAACACACAAAAATGGTTGGTTACGTCTGTGAAGTTAAATAGCTGGGAAAAGAAATTGCATGTTTATATTAGATCTGTGTGGCAGCAGCGTAATATACAGTAAAAAAAAAAAATCAATAAATCCACTGCTCTCTTGTCTCCTCTGAGGCTGGGACTCTAAATAGTGTTCAGTGCTCGTCTGTGCAGCCAAACACAGAACAGTTAGCATGCTTTGCTCAAACTTTTCCCATGGTGTTAGAACTGGTACACCGTTGTGGCTTGTGTAACAAAGTTACTGGGTTGTCCTTTTTCATGTTTTATGGGTTGGTAGATCCACAGGGGACCAGATTATAACACTTAAACACAGAAAAACTCATTAAAAAATAAAGGTTCTAACAGGGTTTTTTTTGGTAGCAATGCAATAGAACAACCATTTTTGGTTTATTTTTAATAATAAATTAATACTATTTTAATAATCTAAAGAACTTTTTTACATGTAGAGCCTTTTGTGTAATGGAAAGGGTCAATGGATGTTAGAGGTTCTTCATGAAACCATGAACCTTTATTTTTAAGAGTGTAGTTTCCATTAAAGTTTTACAGCTTTACTTCATCTGTTCATATTTCAATGGGTAATAAAACCCATGTTCTGACAGAAAGCACAATAAAACTACTCCAGAATATTGATTGTGTGATACTGGTATTATTGATCTTCTTTGCAAATCTAATCTAATAGGCCATACATCTCATCATAAACTCATGTGTAATGAGAAATAGTACTGAAAATGGTCAAATTTGTTTTAAGACAACATGACATCAAAATTTGTAGACATTCATAATACATGTCCCACAATCATATTGACTGTGCATGATTGATTTATTTTCTCCAACTCTGAACTGAATTTCTATAACCAAGGCTGTGGAGACAAAATTTTGACCTGTTCTATTGTTTACAATTTACATTGGAATATTATAGAGCTATTTGTCCTTTTCGATGCTTGACAGCTCCTGTTCACTTTCTGCTTTTTAAGTCAACAAACCTCTTCCTTAAGACAGTTCCTTCCTCAAAGTAATTTCTTGAAAACATTAACAGGTATTTGCATGAACACTGTGCAATCAACACAGCTGTTATCAGTCTCTTAGATGAAAAACACTTATCCTCTACTTTCTTCTACTTTCTATTTTAAAAGCACCTTAAGATATTCTTCTAAGACATTACACTTCAAGATCACATGCACTGTGGCAAAACATGAGATTCTCACCTTGTCGACTTTATTAAGCTGCACGTTTTCCAGATCTTCCATGATATAGTCCAAAATACTGATGTGACCCCTCTGGGCAGCACAGTGTAAAAGATTCAAGCCACTCTGAAAGAAAAAAAAAAAGAGAGTTCAGTCAGTGAGATGCAAAGAATGTTATAGCCTGAATGTAGGCCAGTAAGCACATCAATCTCATTTGTATTGGTTAGTAGTCTTTAAAGGCCTTAAATGGCTTCATAACGCTATTCGTCAAGAGCGCAGTCAACCGTGAGAAGGCGCACATTTGAGTGAGATGGTAGTATAATACCACTGTCTTCTTATAAGATATCTGAAACTTGAAAAGGATTTTTGCTTTTTGGGTCTTACTTTGTTTTCACAGGTAAGCTTCGCCCCAGTTGAGACAAGGGTCTTCAGGATTGAGAGGTGACCAAACCATGCCGCCAAGAGCAGAGCGTTCATACCAAACTGGACAACAAGAAAGAATATTAAAAAAACAACAAAAAAACAACAGTATTAGCCTATAATCACATTCCAGTGATGAGTACATGTGTAGATCCTTCTGCTTGCAACAATTAGGACATGGGTTTGATTCCCAGGGAATAAAAATTCTGGTAAAAAGTGAGTCACGTAAAAGTGTCCACCAAATGAGCAAGTGTAAAATTTAATTTAAATAATGGAGATAAATTGATTTTTATTTTTTCACCAAAAGTGTGACATGCTATATACTTCATCATTTTTACTAAATATCTTGTTTTTAATATTATTTGAATTTCCTGTAAAATTTTATAAAATAAAATTGCTTGCGTTATAATAAGATTAATTATGCCCACAATACTACATAAGCGAAATTTGTATAAAATGCTGACCTTTGGAGCATCTACATTTACATTAATTTTAATCTTACATTTAATTTTGTTTGTTTAAGTTTGTGCGCCTAATTTATTTATTTATTCTTCGCCAAATGCATGTGGAATGACAAAAATTCTTTGACATGATATAATTTATCTAAAAATATTTTTATTTTAAAAAGCATTTTTCAGAATTTTTTAAATCTCTGTATAAATTTACAAAATAATTTAAATATTATGCACTCAGCTCTGTATATGGAAAAACATTTAAAAAAATTGTCACATGGTTGGAGTATTTATGTTAGCTGTTTTTATGAAGTATTTATGTGTTTAGGAGTATTTATGTTAAAAAAAATATCTATATCAAAATGACCAGTTACAAGATCTTCACTTCACATCTTCACTTTTACATCTATATAATTTTTAATCTAAAATTTAATGAAAATGTCTTCTTATACAAAAAAAAAAAAAAAAAAACATGCCCATATTAGTCAACTACTAAATTTTAGCCTTGCATTTCAGGGCTGCTCTATCTCTTTGTCTCTTCAATCATTTTTGCTGTAGCATAGCCTCCAGTAATTTACAGGCCACATGGTGAACAGCAGCCCATTAAAGATTTATCCAGTGGAGCAGTATTTCACTTATTTGTGCTTATACAGTAAATAAACATGGAACATAAAAAAATCAGCCTAAATGCGACTAAATTTTATAAGCAAAATGCATTTGACACGTACGCTGTCCATATCATCCACCTCCATGTCGTGGTCTAGCAGTAGACGCACTGCCTGCTCACTGCCGGCTCCAGCAGCCCAGTGCAAGGCCTTACGGTCCATCTGTAAAACCAAAATCACATGAAAAAATGAAATGGCCAAACTGACTTCTTTGCCATGGTTTTAGTTGATAAATACCGCCGTCTAGGGTAAAATAAAGGTCATATCCTGTGCTGAGGACCACAACATGTGTGTTTCCGTCACTCTGGTGCATAATTGGGAAAAACAAAACATTCCAGGCGGAGAAATTGGCATGGTGAATGGCAACATCACTTCCTCTGATACTGCTTCCTGTACGTTCAGTATGCTTCGCTTAGCTTTCTTCACCATGCCACCATGTTTATAAACGTACATAATAGTGTATTTGGTTATCTGATATATATTTCTTATTTTGGCCAAATTTAAACCTTTCCAATAACATTTGTAAACATATTTTATTAGAAAGACTACTTTAGACTGTCTGGTGTGATGCACACAATTAATTCTGTTTATGTAGACTTGCATTGTTCATATGATTCTACATTGGCTATATCTCACCTTATTTTTGACTTTGATGTCCACCCCTCTTCTGATAAGTTCTTGCATTCTCTCTGTGTCATTTCTCTTCGCAGCATCATGAAACTCCTTCTCTGAGCGAAGCACTGGAGAGAAATAAGAGGGATCATTATTCAATAAGAGGGATTTTGAATTAAATATTTCACATTCAAAACACTTACATATAGCCCACAAGAGATAATAACAGTTGAAATTAGAAAAACTACCTTGTTCAAAAGTTAACATACACTTAATTCTCAATACTGTGTTGTTACCTGAATGATCCACAGCTGTGTTTGTTGTTTAGTGATAGATGTTCATGAGTCCTTTGTTTGTCCTGAACAGTTAAACTGCCTGCTGTTCTTCAGAAAAATCCTTCAAGTCCCACAAATTCTTTGGATTTTCAGCATTTTTGTGTATTTTAACCCTTTCCAAGAACACTTTTCCCACTTTTCACAATGAGGGCAACTGAGGGACTCATATGCAACTATTACAGAAGGTTCAAACGCTCACTGATGCTCCAGAAGAAAAACAATGCATTAAGAGCAGGGGGTGAAAACTTTTGAACAGAATGAAGATGTGTACATTTTTCTTATTTTGCTTAAATATCATATTTAAGAAGCTACAGAAGGTACTCACATGTTTCCCAGAAGACAAATTTACCTTGATCTTCAAATTCAGATTCGGCTCTTAATGTATCATGTTTCCTTCTGGAGCATCAGTGAGTGTTTGAACCTTCTGTAATAGTTGCATATGAGTCCCTCAGTTGTCCTTAGTGTGGAAAAATTGTTCTCAAAATCATAGTCATTGTTGAAAAGGTTCAAATACACAAAAATGCTGAAAAACTAAAGAATTTGTGGAAACTGACGGATTTTTCTGAAGAACAGCAGGCAGTTTAACTGTTCAGGACTCTAAAAACTATCACTAAAAAACAAAACAAAGCACAGCTGTGGATTATTCAGGTAACAACACAGCATTAAGAATCAACCATATGTAAATATCTTTTATGTGAAATATCTTATTCAGGTCAGTACTAAATAAAAAATAACAAGCATTTTGAATGATTCCTCTTATTTTGCTAAAACAATAACATTTAGCACATTCTGCAAGGTGTATGTAAACTTTTGACATATATACGTTTTAAAAAACATATTGTCACAAAATATTTATAATAAATCATAATATTAGAAAATATTAGATTGAGCTGGGTATAACTGACAGATCAACCCAGCCCTACTGTACTTAATAAAGCTCTTTATTCTTGTATATTGCTTTTACTATAACTATTCAGTAGCCACATTTAGTTGGATAAGCCATATAAAATACATAGATGATGAATATTTCAGCCACTGAATACATTTCTCTCACTTGCCCTAGTTAGTGTCCGTACCGCACTAACGTTACAACACTGTCTGTTTTTTCTTTTCAGTAATGTTAACGTAATTTTAACACTCACATATATCGTCTTCAGACACCAGTCCGTCTTCCATCGTCATTAGTCGACGGTGTGTTATGTCTCCGACGGGCGCATCTTCAAATATGTCTATATTTTCATCTTTTGAGGTGATGTTCGGCTGTTTCTGTGTGATTCTCACACAGCCGAGCTCAAGCCTGCCGCTTTGGGAAATGACGAATCCTGCAAGCTCATGAATATTAATCACGCCATGCGGACGTTGCTTCGAATTCCTCCAATGGATACGGCTGTAGTTATAAATATTAATTAGATCCTGCTGAAGCCACGTCCAATGGTGAATGGATAGTTAATGAATATTAAACAGGGTGTGTCGACGTTGTTTTGTGACGTTCCAATGCCGAAATACTAGTTATGAATAGTTAAATATATTATATATAATCACTTTATCGCCATTCGGGTAAATAATGTGACAGACAGCAGATGTCGTTTTTATGTCATCATATACAGTGAAAGTTAAACATCTGCATCCGTAAGTGAACATGCAAGAGCAAATAGCAACCTACTTAAAAATCATAATAAAAATGTGAACAAATGGATATGATTTCATTTATGTGGTCTCATCTTTATTTTACGCTCTTCACCCAATAATTAAATTCATTTTTTGTTGTTATCAGACTCTTTTCATTGAGAGACGATTCTTCATGAATTCATTTTCTTATCGGATTTAATCTTTGTTGCGTCACAATAGGTAATTGAGCTTGTTTGCCTGCCTGTTGACTTTAGGTAAACGAACATGAATGCCGGACAAATGTGCCCGTTTGAACAAAAAAAGCTGTGACATTATTATAAGAAACCTCCACTAGGGAGAGCTGCAGACTCACAGACTGTGTGACAGGTTTCTAGCTAGCTTCACTTCCAAAACTTATTTCAGGCCAATTTAATTTTCCATGCACTGCTGTTAGAGCTAATAGGCCATTTAAAGTTTGTGAGTCACAAATTGGGTTGATTTGTGCTTGCATAGATGCATAAAACTGTTTAAGCAATAGCAACGCATGCTGGATAGAGAAGCAATCCAATATCCATGTCAGAAGAAACCAGTGGACAAGGCCAAGTGGGAATGCAATTATCACGTTTTTGTTGAGCAATTCAAGGAGAAAGGCTTAAAGGAGTAGTTCACCCCCAGGTTGAAAATGTTAACAGATTTGGAGAAATTTAGCATTACATCACTTGCTCACCAATGGATCCTCTGCAGTGAATGGGTGCCATAAGAATGAGAGTCCAAACAGCTGATAAAAACATCACAATAATCCACATCTTGTGAAGTGAAAAGTTGTGTTTAAAGTGTGTTTTAGTTAGTTTTTACCTAACTAAACTAGGCCTTGTATCTGGCCATCTACATTGCCTTGCAATTTTTTTTTCACATTTTGTTTTGTTGCAGCATTATGTTAAATTACTTTTTTCTATATCATTCTACGTCTCATACACCATAATAACAAAGCACAAAACAGGTTTGTAACGACTTTGCAAATTTATTAGAAATAAAAAACTGAAAAGATCCCGTTGCGTAAGTATTCATACCCTTTTCTGGGACACTCGAAATTTAGCTCAGGAGCATTCATATTGCTTCTAGATGTTACTACACTTCGAGTGGAGTTAAACTGTGGCAAATTCATTTGAATGAGTATGATTTAGAAAGGCACACACCTCTCAGAAAAGGTCTAACAGCTGAAAATGCATATCAGAGCAAAAACCAAGTCCTGAGGTCAAGATAACTGCCTGTAGAGCTCAGTGACAGACTTGCGTTAAGGCAATGATCTAGGGAAGAGTTCAGAAAAAAATCTGCTGCATTGAAAGTTCACAGAAGCATTATCCATAATGGAAGAGGATTGGAACAACTAGGACTCTAGGAAATGTCTGCCAGCCCCCATCCAGGCTGACAGAGCTTGAGAGGTGAAAAGGTGAGGCAAAGAATGGCAGATAATTGCCAAATGCAGATGTGCAAAGCTTGTCACATCATACCCAAAAAGACCTGAGGCTGTAAAGGTGCTTCAACTATGTACTGAGTTAAGGGTATGAATACTTATGCAATGTACTTATTTCAGTGTTTTATTTTTAATAAATTTGTAAAATTTGCACATCTGGTTTTTGCTTTGTCATTATTATGGTGTATGGAGTGTAAATTGATGTGGGGGAAAACTTATTTTAAGCAGTTTAACAATGCTGCAACAAAACGTGAAAAAAATGAAGGGGTATGAATACTTTTGTAAGGCACTACATATTAGGTGGCCTAAGGGTGAGTAAATTTTCACAAGATTTTAATTTTACAAACTACAAATGTATGACTTGATTAACAGGTTTGGAAAATGTGCAAATAAAAAAAAAATGCAGCTCTGTATAAGAGCACAGGTCAGCACTTTATTTAAGAGCAACATTGTCCATACTAAACAAACTTTACATTTTTTTTAACAGTAATAAGCTACACTTGATTACAAGTCATTATTAAGTAGCATTATCATCTCAAAAACAATGCTTATTGTTTTAATTTTATTATGTGCAACTAAATTATATTTCTTGATTAAATAGTCTCATGTTAAATTGCACTTAGTTAGCCAACTCACACATTCAGCATGAGACTTTTGCAATTGACACTGTTCTTACACTCTCACGCTACGCGTCCATTTTCTCACGATAGGCCACTGATGTGACATCGGTCTGTGTGAGATTTGTTAATATACAGTTGAAGTCAAAAGTTTACATACACTTGATTCTTAATACTGTGTTGTTACCTGAATGATCCACAGCTGTTTTTTTTGGTGTGATAGTTTTTCATGAGTCCCTTGTTTGTCCTGAACAGTTAAACTGCCCGCTGTTCTTCAGAAAAATCTTTCAGGTCCCACAAATTCTTTGTTTTTTCAGCAACTTTGTGTATTTGAACCCTTTCCAACAATATCTGTATGATTTTGAGATCCATCTTTTCACACTGAGGACAACTGAGGGACTCGTATGCAACTATTACAGAAGGTTCAAACACTCACTGATGCTCCAGAAGGAATAAACAATGCATTAAGAGCAAAGGGGTGTGATCAGGGTAACTTTAGCTTAATTTGTCTTCTGGGGAACATCTAAGCATCTTCTGTAGTTTCTGAAGGGCAATATTAAATTGAAAAAAAAAATTAAAAAATAGGCAAACTAAGACAAATTTAGGCCTAAACATCCTTATTCCATTCAAAAGTTTTCACCCCCCATTCTTAATGCGTTGTGTTTCCTTCTGGAGCATCAGTGAGCGTTTGAACCTTCTGTAATAGTTGCATACGAGTCCCTCAGTTGTCCTCAGTGTGAAAAGATGGATCTCAAAATCATACATTCATTGTTGGAGATGGTTTAAATACAGCAAAATGCTAAAAAAACAAAAAATTGGGACGCAAAGGATTTTTCTGAAGAACAGCGGGCAGTTTAACTGTTCAGGACAAACAAGGGACTCACAAACAACTATCACTAAAGAAAAAAAACAGCTGTGGATTATTCAGGTAACAACACAGAATTAAGAATCAAGTGTATGTAAACTTTTGAACAGGGTAATTTTTTTCTCTTGTGATGTCTTTTATGTAAAATAACTAATACAGGTCAGTACTGAATAAAAAAATGACATGCATTTTGTATGTTTCCCCTTATATTTTGGTAAAATAATTAACATTTTGTCGATTCTGCAAGGTGTATGTAAACTTTTGACTTCAACTGTATGTTTATATACTCTGTTCAAAATCTTTAAGGAACACCTAATCATTACAGTGTAACACCAAGTTAATTAAACTTCAGAGATATGTACTGCATACAATATAAATATTAAGAAAGGTATGTACAATAGTACGCAGTTCCAAATATAGCCTCAGTATGCGGACTTTGCAGTATGCCAGTACCGTCACTAGGGAAACAAAACAGACTTGTTCTTAAAAACAACTCCCATGATGCCAGCAGAGGGAGACGGGTGAAACCGAAAGTCTGTTATCTATACAGAAGTCTGATACCACATAAGGAAAGAACAAATACAGATCACTTCTATCAACCTTATATTGCTATGAGGAAGTAAGCTATTTACAGTGAATGTGTGAGACTTCCGCTGCATTAGCCACATTAGGCAAATAACTAACGTTCGAGCAATAGCAAAGTGCAGTAAATGTTATCATCATCAATACATTAGGCCCACAATAATAATATGAAAAACACCAGTCTGCAATATCAAGCAAAAAATTTTTGTACAGTCAAAAAAACTAAAAAATTCAGGTTACAAATGACCATGGGTGGTCTGATGTTTTAAAGCGAGAAAATAGTGGAGAAAATAGAGGATGTTATAGCCTGGATAACAAAACAATTTTTAACAAAATTGAAAAAATAAAGGCAGTTAAAGAACAGGATCGCACTGGTCAAGATATTAGGCTGGCTTTATGGGTATGCAGTTGTGTGTAGCATCCTACTGATTAGTTCCACATTTCGCTATTAGTGCATGAAGTGGAACCGATTGTTTTGTCTAAAATCCATATCTATACACACACACACACACACACACACACACACACACACACACACACACACACACACACACACACACACCAGATTTTCCTAATGCACACTGTTTATGCAGTCCATAACAAAAGCAAAAACTTGTGTATATAAAACACTTCCTGTTTTAGTCAGTTCTAGGACAATCCTATAGAAATGAAACTAGTCAATGTGCAGCTTGTATAGCAGCAGTATAGATTAACCGTCCTCTGAAAATTACTCAACATACAGCCATTATTGTCAAGATAGCTGGCAACAAAAGTGAGTCCACCCTAAGTGATAACTTTTCATCACGTTAATGTTTTTGTCTGCTTGGCAGGATCATACAAACGTGTGCATCTTGTATTAGAGAAGTTAAAATTAGGTGCTCCAAGTACAATTATCCCACGGGATGGTCAACATGGCATCTCATGGCAAAGAACTCTCTGAGGATTTGAGAATTAGAATGGTGCTCTCCACAAAGATGGCCAAGGCTATTAGAGGTTCAGTAACACCCTGAAACCAAGTTACACTACAGTGGTCAGGGTCATACAGAGCTTTTGCAAGATGGGTTCCATTTCGATCAACGAAGGTAGAACCTGGCTTCGAAAAAACAGATACATGAGCGCTAGTAGAAGGTCAACAGAAGGTCACACTACAACAAGTCTGTTTGCATAGGCGTCGTCCCAGAAGGAAGCTTCATCTGAAGCTGGCTCACAAGACAAGCCCACAAACAGTTTGCTGAAGACAACCAAGAGCATAAATTACTGGAACCATGTCCTGTGGTCTGATGAGACTATAAGATAAACTTGTTTGGCTCAGATGGTGTCCAGCATGTGTGGCGATGCCCTGGTGAGGAGTACCAAGAAAATTGTATCTTGCCTACAGTCAAGGTGGTAGCATCATGGTCTGGGGCTGCATGAGTGCTGCTGGTACTGGGGAGCTGCAGTTCACTGAGGGAGACATGGGGTGCTTCTCAATATCCCTCCTCTTTTCCTCGCTCCTCCGTCCTCCATCCTATGACCCGGAAATCGATCGAGCTCAGCCATCTTGTAGGACATCTCAATTCTCTAATTGCACTGTGAGGAGGCAAGGATCGAGGAGGCTTCCCGCTGAGTCTTGAGCGAGGATACTCAGGTGTATCCTATGCGGAAGTGTTTTATCGACTAAACGTGACGCACTCCTCCCCCTTCAAATCTGTTGTGAAAATTTACATTTATATTTTCCTTTTGCATTGTAAATAATGTCATATATTTAAACAGGGCATCTTGCTTTGTTAATAATTATTATGAATGCCTTAAATAAGTAAGGGATAATCAACGGTTTGCCGTGCGTTAAAGGATTTTAAATGCACGACGTGGAGGCTAATAAACCACCCGACGCGAAGCGGAGGGTGGTTATGGCGAGTTGATAATGCCTTTTCTAAGGCTAAGCAGAAGAAGACGAAGGCGCAGTCTACCCTTCCGTCGCCGTCAGTCCGTGTCAAATTTTGAATGGGATTAATAGGGAGGGCAGACGACGTACCCGCGGCGATGTCACGGCGACGTCACTGTTGGAACCAATAATGGCGGCAACGTGACGGCGGCGTACATGAGAAATGTATAAAAAAATTACGTGTGATAAGTACGTCTGAACTAGGTGCGTCGCCCCACAAGACGCCTGATACATACGTCGTCTTCATATACATCGTCTCACAAGACGCCTGATTCATACGTCGTCTCCTTCAACTAAATTTAAAGTTTGCATTAAAGTAGATGTAGGCTATTTGTTATAGGCTATTACTTTTATTTAGTTAAAACAGTGCATAATAATTGCTGCATAATATGAAGTCTTTTTCGTGTATGATTAAGATGATGTGATAATGATATTTCATGTTCTGTTTAGCTATTAGGCTACATTAGTTTTGGATTATGTCCGATGCTTCTTTTTCTTTTTGTAATTATTGCATGAGGAGTAGACACATTGTATAATGTCTTTTAAAATGCATAGGTCTATGTTAAATTCCCTTAATTATAACATTTTTAGCGTGTTTTTAAAAACATTTATTTGAGCAATAATACATCTCATGTAGACCATTCATATGTAACACGATTTCAAGTCAATAATAGAATCCATTAAAGAGCAAAACAAATAATAATTATAATTTAAATCTATTTTTTATTCTCCAGTCGAAAAAAGTAGCCTAAATTATGTCAGTGATTCTCTCATTTTTAAAGAGTATCTAAATTATTTTATTTCGATCTGCAGTATAATAAAAAATAAATGAAAATTATTATGCAGAATATTAAATGAACATTATGCTAGCCTAACGAATTTTCTTCATAACGAATAGCCTACTTCAAAACGAAGTCTACATGTATTCATTAATCACGAATATGATAATATAGCATTATTTGTTCATGCATCAATCCATTAAAGAGCAAAAAAAAATTTCGTCTGCTGTGTATCCAAAATCCAAAATAGCAACCTCCTTTTAAGAAATTGCACAAATGTTTGCTGATTTTAGCATGCACTGAGCACGTTTTTGCACTTTAGAAGAATAAATGAAGATTGCTTACCTAACACGGCAAACAAATTTCAAGAAATCTTTTTTTTTTTTTTTTGATGGATTCTACAATCAGGGATTAAAATGAATTGTCTGTAGACCTAAGTTAAATGCAGGCTATTTTTTTTTTATTCGTTACATTTCCCAAGTTAATGATTACAACGAAATAAAACACTACGTAATAAATTCCAGTCACTGTAATATCAAAACCAAAGTATACAAAACCATATATATATATGTATGTGTGTGTGTGTGTGTGTGTGTGTGTGTGTGTGTGTGTGTGTGTGTGTGTGTGTGTGTGTGTATGTATGTATGTATGTATGTATGTATGTATATATAGTTTTGTACATCTACATATAATTTTGTTTCGTCATATTCGTGATTTATTCATTTATATATGAAAACTTCGTTTTGAATAGGCTATAGGTTATGAAGAAATTCGTTAGCCTAGTCTGAAGTTGTTTTATTCTTCATAACAAATTTTTAGAAGTTAAAAATGAAGGAATTAGCCTGTATTCGAATCTATAGATGGGGCAATAAGCTTAACTTGTGTTAGACTGCCGATCGAAATAATACTTGATCATCTTTAAAAATGAGAGAATCACTGACATAATTTAGGCTGTCGATTGAATAAAAATGAAACTATTTAAATTTGCAGGTAAACTTACGAATTGAAAAAGACAAGAAATAAAGCACAATGCTTTATTTCCGAAATGGAAATAAAGGAAATGCTTCTCCACTATAGCTGCAGTGACAAATATTAAATGTTTAAAAAATCTTTGTGAAAACGAATGGCAATGACTGGTTCTTGGATTCTAAGATTATTATCTTTAGACACAGTCTGACACTTTTTTGCCAAGAACAGACCCAGACCTACTGGGCACGATCCGTCCTTAAGACCAAATTCCATTCATGGCTGTAGCGTAGCGTGTCGGCTTTAGTTTCAGGAATTTATCATTGGGACGCTAATCGGCCATTTTAATTGAAAGATGAAGGCGGTGATATTAATGTTGTCCACTAGATGGAGCCACAGGAGAAGGAATCTTCTACCCCTAATATAAGTGGGACTGACAGCTTGACATCCATTTTTCCCAGTGAACTCATCTGACCACAGCACAGAGATGAGATGAGCTATGGCCCAGTGGACCAACAGCATCACTTGATATATAGCTTTCTGATGAGCCAAATCTGATAACCTTAAATATTACTAATACTACTTATATATACTACTACCCTGCTCACAAACTGCTTCAAAACAGCCCAATTTAGATACTATAAAACCCTTTTTTATTTTGCCTCTGTCCCGTTTTTTAGTGTGGTGTAGCCATCAAAATTTGTTTATATTTACAAAATATATTTAAGTTGGTCAGTGAAACTTGGAAAATCTATTCTTTGTACTTTTGTCAATTAAATAAAAGTTAAAGAGAATTATCAAATTTACAGATTCCTGATTTTTATTGCATTTTACAATTTGTTATTAAATTATTAAACATTTATCTGAAACATTATGTATTGTTCTTGTTGGGATTTTTATTCATGCTGTAAAATGTATTAATTATTTTAAAAACATTGTGTCTATTTTGTATTTTTTTAGTCATCAAAATTATTGGATAATAAAATGAAAGTGTACTTTGATTTTTATTCTTATGATTTTTTTTCTATTGATCTAGTATTCTGACAATCCATAACTTATGATTTCATTCTTAGCTTTATTCCATGTGCAAGGAGAGTATGAACAGTGCCTTCAAGTGATGAGATTTTAAAAACAAAAACTTTTGTTTCACAGAAGAAAGAAAATAACAAAAGGACTGAAATGAAATTAAAATGATTAGCCTGTAGTGATTACTTGGTTTTGAAGTTCTTCATTTTCGTTAACTATCCCTTTAAGTAAAATGCAAATACATCCCTTTAAATAAAATAAAACACAAGGCTATATCCATCAAAATATACTTAAGGTATTGTTTAATTACTTATTATGTTACTTGATTTTAAATAAACATGTTCATCTTTGATTTTTATTGTATGAAACTGGGGAAATTACCGCTGTGCTGACAATGTATTACAAATTCAACAAACCTAACAGAGACATTCTTATCAGAATCAGAATTCCTTTATTTATCCCCGAGGGGAAATTCTATTCACACGTCTATTGAGGCGACGTAACTTATCACGCGTCTGTTGAGGAGGCGACGTACTTCTCCACGGCGTTGGTGTCACGCGTCTGTGTGGCGACGTAACCCTTCTCAAACGAAAAAGTACACGACCGTCGCCTTCGGCTGGTAATCCGTGGCACGATCCACTCGCCATAGGTGGTTGCCTCCGCGAAGTGCATTTTAAATCCTTTAACGCACGGCAAGCCGTTGATTATCCCGCTTATTCCATGGTTATAGACAAATTAAAACTAGGATTGATATTTGCAGCGCAAATTTTGACTGAATGGATAAAAAAGACGGTTATTTTCGTCAGTTATGACACGCAGCTCTAGCATTCTGGCCGCTTCAAATCAGACTCAGAGATTAAATAGTCCGGTAAAAATCACATTTATTTGAATGAAATATAGCATTTGTTTCAGTAGATTATCGATCGACCAAGAGAGAGTGTAAAGGCAAGAGAGATGACAGTTGTGTGTGTGCGTAACGTTACCTGCCTGCATGCTGTGCGTCTCTCTCTACAAACAGGGCTCTCAAGTCTCACGCATTCGCCGTGAGACTCACGCATTTCAACCAGTTCACACGCTCTCACGCCACACCTTGTATTTCTCACGCTGAAAAGTAAGGGATAACTTGTCCCGCTATATGGCGTAAATGGACGAGGTGCAGGCTTTGCAGAGAGAGGTAATCTGCCAAGCTCATAGCTGTCTTGAGAGTTAAATGGCACCTACCAGCCAAAAAATTAGAATTTGTTGTTTTCTGGTATATTACGTGATCCCGCTACAATCACGTTCGTCACTAGGCAACGTAGACGCGCACACACGGGACAAGGCCAGCGGTGGAATCGTTGCGGGTCTGCGGCTTTCTCTCGCAGTGGAAGCGTTTACTACAGTTGAGGAGGTGGTCGCGTTGCGGTCTCGGAGCGGACGTTGCCATTTGTATTTACTAGAAACTAAATAAATGCAGCAGGGTTTTTCATATTTATTTTTATTTATTTATTTATTTTTTCCATTTTACGATTCCTAGAAAAAATCACTTGCCTGTGATCAAAGATAGTGAGAATTTATGTTGGGGATTACAGCCAAATTTGTGCAAAATTATTAGTTCTTCAACAGCTTTAACTAATTGTGGGCCTGAAATTAAGGAAAAGACAAGATAATTGGTAAATCTGCTAAAAAAGACAGACAAATTCATCCAAATAAAATAAATTGTTTTATATATTTCAAAATACATATCAACATTGTTGGGAAGGTTATTTTGGAAATAGGCTGTAATAGGCTACAGATTAAATTTCCCTATTTAAAATGTAATTTAAAAGTAGTGTAACTATTTCAGTTGCTTTAGAGGTAATGTAACATTACATTTGATTACTAAATTTCTAAGGAATGTTTTCAACTGTTAATCCTTTTAAAAACTTTTTAAGCAGGCAGGTTTACCTTACAGTAGCACTCAACACTATTACTGTCAATTTTACAAAATCCTTCATCACTTGAAATAAGATTATAATAATTTAATTTTAAAGCACAGCCACCACAAAATCTTTAGCACCTCTGTTTAACTCCTGAAACATTGGTGTCTCTTATTTTAACCCTCTGGGCCTCCTCATTAAGGGGTCACACTTGGCTCCCTCGCGGTCAAAAGTGACCGAAGCCTTAAAAAGTAACTTTTTTTTTTCTTCAGGAAAATCAATTAAATATATTTTTGTTCAATAATATTTTGTAATTATTATTTAGAATTTTGAGCATTTTTTATGAATCTATGCAATATTTATACAGTTTTAATGAGCAATTTTTTCCCAGTAGATTTATATTTTATATTATATTTTTTAATTAATTATGTATTTATTATCTTTCAATAAATACAACATTTCACATTAAAATAGAGTAAAAGCATTTAAAATCCATTTTTTTAAATTGAAAATTGCACCATCTAGTGGCATAAAAAATAAAAACTTGTGTAATGCCATGTAAACTCCTGTATCTCCCTATATACATATATACAGGGGCTTTGGGATTCCTATTGTTTTTTTTCTTTTTATTGTTTCTTCATTTTATTAGGCTTTGCATTTAGAAATATATTCAGACATTCTAAAAGATAAATTTTGGCAAGGTTTAGATTTTTTTTGATTGGATAAATATCAGGTTTTGCATTTTTCTGCTTATTTCTGTGTGTCTGTGTGTGTGTGTGTGTCTGTGTGTGTGTGTGTGCGCGTGTGTGTGTGCATGTGTGTGTCAGTTCTGTACTTTTCTTATTTTAGAGTGTCAGTCCTTGCTTGCTGAACACTTCTTTTCAGCACAGTTGCTCATTTGTAGATTGTATTACCAAAAGATTATCTGAATTATCACATTTTGTCGTATTTCCCATTCATTTCCTATGTCGGTCATTTTTGACCGCGAAGGAGCCAAGTGTGACTATTTTTTTTTGGACCCTTTAACATATCCGAATCATGTCACTGATTTTTTTTTTGTACTCACATAGCTAATGCAACAAAAGTCACCAAGTGTCATCTCATTCTGATGAAGCTACGATTTTTAAAAATTCAAAACATAAAATTTTTCGGTCAAAAATGACCGAAGAGGCCCAGAGGGTTAAAGCAGTCAATGCGATTTGGGAAACAAATCAATCAAAATATTTACATGTAACCCACTTTGTAATTGTAAACATTTTTAAAAGTAACTAATTTAACTATATCTGTTATTTCTTAGTAACTGTAACAGATTAGTTAAATGTAATTTATAATTCAATTACATAATCCAGTTACATGTAACTAATTACTCTAGCTAAGTTCAAGCCCCTACCACTGTCATCAAGGCATCAAAGTGTGCAATAAACACTTGAAATACAAAATGACATTAGTAAGCTGAAATATGTACCCTCTCTCTTTCACAAACACACACAGATTGACATACATGCTATGAGCAAGTTCTGCAATCCTCATGTATGTTTACAGTATGTGCATTGAGCACTGATGTTTAGTTTGCTCGTTTGGGGCCAAATTTCTATTTTTACTTTTGATACATGAATTTGACTTATCAGATCTACCAGTTGTTATATTTTTTATTTTGTGCAGGTTAATTATGAACAATAGATAGTTGAACTTTTACCAAAAACTGGAGAGAATTGCGTGGGGCCGAGGGGCCGCTGCTGCAGATATTTGAGTGGCTCCTCCCCTAACAGATAAAATCTCACTCCAAACTTTTTCCAAAACTTGAGAGCCCTGCTACAAACAACAATTCATTCAACAACAGCAGCTTTACCACCCCGTTGCTGAGGAATATAATGTAGCGATCTAGTATCTAGGCTATTTTAATAAGGATCGCAGGCAAACGCTGACAAGAAGTTTATGTATGTACGCAGCACAATGCGATCTCTCTCTCTCTCTCTCTCTCTCTGCTTTTGCGTGCATCAATTAAAGCAGCGCATTAATATAGAACGGTGATTAAACTGACTTGGAACTACCTGTGCATTAAACGGTTTTACTGCACACCTGCCAGCCAATCAGAATCCAGTATCCAGACATTCCATGGAATAAGGAACTTTAACAACATATGCTGATGACGTTTTGAAGTGACGCTTGAGTGGTCAAGAATATTCCAATGTTCATCCTTTGATTCCTCCATCCTCATTTCCTTTCCTTAAATCCTTCCCTCGTATCCTAAGGGGGTGGAGCTAAGACGCAAGGAAAGGAAACGAGGATGCAAAAATAAGAAATACCCATGGATTCCATTATGTACTGTACATTCTGAAGCAGAACATGATGCCTCCCCTCCAGAAGCTAGGCCAAACGGCAGTTTTTCAACATGATAATGATCCCAAACACACCACCAAGATGACAACTGTCTTGTTGAGGAAGCTGAAGGAGAAGATGATGGGGTGGCCAAGTATGTCTCCAGACCTGAACTCCATTAAGCAGCTGTGGGGCATCCTCAAGCATAAGGTGGAGGAGCACCATGTGTCTAACATCCAGCAGCACAGTGAGGAGTGGAAGAGGATCCCAGCAACAACCTGTGCAGCTCTGGTCAATTCCATACCCAGGATGATTAAGGCAGTGCCGGATAACAATGGTGCTAACACAAAATACTGAAACTTTGGACAGGTTCACTTAGGGTGGACTCACTTTTGTTGCCAGGTATTTTGACAATAATGGCTGTATGTTGAGTGATTTTCAGGGGACAGTAAATCTATACTGCTATACAAGCTGCACATTGACTACTCTAAAATATATCCAAGTTTAATTTCTATAGTATGGTCCCATGAGAAGATATACTAAAATAGTTGCTGAAATGTGAGGGGTGTACTCACTTTTACATACTGTATATACAATGTGTGTGTACATTCATACATCTATGATGCTATTGCTTTTAATATAAATTATGTTAATAAAAGAAACTTTAAACTAGAATGTTTAATGCAAAGCCATTGTTGAAAGTAAATTTTTTTTCAAACATAGCATTTAAAAAATATTATTTGACATTAATTTTGATTAATGCAGGTTTGATAAGTATCCACTTCTTTCAAAAACATGTTCGGCTTATGACATTTCATAAATAGGCCTAAAAAAGGACAGATAAAGTCACAAAGGATCCATAAGACAGTGAATATTAAAGACATTTTGTCTTTATTAAGACATGCTTTGCAAAGCAATTATTTCCCATTTATGCACATTTAATATGCATTTAGATTAAAAAAATATTAGTCCAGTTAGTAAATGCAATTAACAGATACTGTAAGACAATAAAACCATCTGCCTCTTCATACTTCACCAGTAAACATTTAACAGTAAACAGTCATTCTAAATTTGTTCTTTAAGCTTTGTTTTAGACAGACAATACAAATGAATATGTCAGAACATTAATAACTTAAATATTAAGCATTTTCCCTGGTGGCCGTGTTATTTACAACAGAATGTTCAAATATTCACTGAGCTATAGTTTCATTAAAAATATGAGCTAAATGATACAAATCGAAACTTCAAAGGGAAATATTAGCAAAAGAAACACTAAATGTACTGCAAAAGGACAAAGAACTAAACACAAATCTCATTATAAAGACTATGTACTTTATATCAAGGACTATTTACATGTAAGATCATATCTTACAGAATGGTACCACAAAAAAGACGTTTCATCATGGGAATATTCTCGATTCTGTTAGGTCTAGAATAAGTTGAAGTAAAACTAACTTGTGTTAGCAATTTCTACACAGTTGGTTTTGCAGACAGTCTGTAACTATTACCCATAATAGCCTTTGCTAACCAGCTTTCTCTGCATGAAGAAACTAAAGGCGAAGTGTAGCACGAAACTAGTATCTGTCGATTATTAATAGACTGTGTGAACGGGGAACCGCTGTACCCACTGCATCAGCATGACAACGAACACAAGAAAGATACTATTAACTACTCTTTGCATGATTATGTGGCTTTTTGCAGTGCTACCATGTGCAAACATTTTTAGGCAAGGCTGGCAGAAAATGAAGGTGTTAAAACTTACAGTTGTAGCTCCTACACTACCATCCAAAAGTTTGGGGTTAAAAAGATTTTTGAAAGAAATTAATACTTCTGTTCAACAAGGATGCCTTAAACTAATTACTTTGGATATTTTTATATTAGGTAGTCATTAATCATTCAGAACTGAATGCTAAAACAAAACTAAAGTCTAATTGTCAACTCTAACCTGCACTTTATACAACACACATTGATCAGGAAATATATAGCGATGCGGCTCAACTGGTTTTCAACTGATTATTAACCTTTATATATCATAAGTTTAAGGTGCTGTAATTTTATTTTTTTTATCCTACCTTACAGATATTACTTAAAAAGGTGTCTTAAGAAACACTTAAAAAAAAAAAAAAAAGAATTTGCGGGTGGGGGCCAAAAAAAAAAAAATCTACTTGATTTATCTTGCATTTTCAGGTTGGCTGAGAATGCTTTGAAGGGGCCGAATTTTGAAGAGAGGTGTGGGGCTAAAGGGTCCGGTGATATAAGTCAGTTTGGCCTAACTTAGCAAAGTGGCTTTGAAAAATTGGAGGGAAACTGAGACTTCTGCTTAAAACATACTTAGTATAAACATAAATGACGACTCTTAGTTTTCAACTCCTTTTTACACAAAAGTTGCAGTGCAAAATTCAGCATACAACACATCTCCCTTCAAAAAAAAGTGTTAAAAGTGTCAAACACTAACTTCTCTTTATAGTGGTTATGTGCACATGTAATTTATGGGGGGTTAAATCTATCTAACAAAGTGCCAAATAACTAAAATTATGGAATAAGAAACACAGTAAGCCTAAAGTGAGATCGAAGCTGGAGCAACTAAAGCAAGCTAAAACCACACTACATGACACAACAGTAGGTATGCTAACTGGCTAGAAAATTTTGCATGTTTCTCCACAAAATAAAATGTAGCATGTACAAATTTAGCTCTTACTTAATTTGGAGAGAAAAAGGTTTGTCTTCCTACCGACAACACACAAGCCTGCAGCGTCACCATCTAGAGCAGGGGTGACCAAACTTGTTCCTGGAGGGCCAGTGTCCTGCAGAGTTTAGCTCCAACTTGCCTCAAAACACCTGCCTGGAAGTTTCAAGTATACCCATTAAGATCTTGATTAGCTGGTTCAGGTGTGTTTGTTTTTGGTTGGAGCTAAACTCTGCAGGATCTGAAACCTGATCCAGAGCAGGGTTGCCCAGTCCTCTACCTTAACATCGATCTACCAGCAAACTTAAGCTCTAACCCTCATTAAACACATCTGAATCAGCTAATTAAGATCTTTAGGAGCACTCGATAATTACAGACAGGTGTGTTGGAGCAGGGCTAGAACTGAACTCTGCAGGTAGGTAGATCTCCAGGAACAAGATTGGGTGGCAGTCCTGCAGAATTCAGCTCCAACCCTAATAAAAACTCACCTGCCTGTCGCTTCCTAGTAACCTTTCAGACCTTGATTGGCTTGTTTAGGTGTGTTTGATTAGGGTAGAAGCACAACTCTTCAGAGTTGCGGCTCTCCAGGACTGACGTTCGCCACCCTTGATCTAGAGGGTACATGACCAAAACTCTAAACCAGGAGTCTCCAAACTTGGTCCTCGAGGGCCGGTGTCCTGCAGAGTTTAGCTCCAACCCTAAATAAAAAAGCCCAATTTTTGTGTCCATGTACAACCCTGATCAAACACACCTGAGCAAGCTCTTCAAGGTCTTCAGGATCACTAGAAAATCCCAGGTAAGTGAGTTTGATTTGGGTTGGAGCTAGACTCTGCAGAGAAGAAACCCTAGAGCAGGGTGGGCCCAGTCCTGTTCCTTGAGATCTTTCTGCCAATTTCACCTCCAACCCTGATCAAACACACCTGAATCAGCTAATTAAGACTTTCAAGAGCACTCGATAATTACAGACAGGTGTGTTGGAGCAGGGCTGGACCTGAACTCTGCAGGTAGGTAGACCTCCATGAACCGGACTGGACTGCACCCCTAATCTAGAGGCTACATTACCGAAACTGTAAAGCAGGGGTCTTCACACTAATTCCTGGAGGGCTGGTGTCCTGCAAAGTTTAGCTCCAACCCTAATAAAACACACCTGAACCATGCCTAGGTCTTCCTAGGCATGCTAGAAACTTCCAGGTAGGTGTGCTGAGGCAAGTTGGAGCAAAATTGCAGGACACCGGCCCTCCAGGACCAAGTTTGGACACTTCAGCTGCAAACCCAAAGTATATTTTAGATGAATTTGATTAGGATTGGAGCTAAACTCTGCATGGAAGTGGACCTCGAGGGCCTCTTGAGAAACTCTGATCTCGAGCTGGGTTGC
This sequence comes from Garra rufa, assembly GCF_049309525.1. Taxonomy (NCBI): domain Eukaryota; kingdom Metazoa; phylum Chordata; class Actinopteri; order Cypriniformes; family Cyprinidae; genus Garra; species Garra rufa. Next base: position 57,302,987 of record NC_133363.1, read on the forward strand.
CCAGTCCTGTTCCTTGAGATCTTTCTGCCAATTTCACCTCCAACCCTGATCAAACACACCTGAATCAGCTAATTAAGACTTTCAAGAGCACTCGATAATTACAGACAGGTGTGTTGGAGCAGGGCTGGACCTGAACTCTGCAGGTAGGTAGACCTCCATGAACCGGACTGGACTGCACCCCTAATCTAGAGGCTACATTACCGAAACTGTAAAGCAGGGGTCTTCACACTAATTCCTGGAGGGCTGGTGTCCTGCAAAGTTTAGCTCCAACCCTAATAAAACACACCTGAACCATGCCTAGGTCTTCCTAGGCATGCTAGAAACTTCCAGGTAGGTGTGCTGAGGCAAGTTGGAGCAAAATTGCAGGACACCGGCCCTCCAGGACCAAGTTTGGACACTTCAGCTGCAAACCCAAAGTATATTTTAGATGAATTTGATTAGGATTGGAGCTAAACTCTGCATGGAAGTGGACCTCGAGGGCCTCTTGAGAAACTCTGATCTCGAGCTGGGTTGCCCAGTCCTGTTCCTTGAGATCTTCCTCCAAATTTTAGCTCCAACCCTGAACAAACACACTTGAATCAGCTAATCAAGGTCTTCAGGAGCACTTGATAATTACAGACAGGTCTGTTGGAGCAGGGCTGGAATTAAACTATGTTTAGCTCCAACCCTAATAAAACACATCTGAACAAAAGTAACCATGCCTAGGTCTTGTTTGGCATGCTAGAAACTTCCAGGCAGGTGTGTTGGGGGAAGTTGGAACTAAAAACTCTGCAGGACACCGGCCTCCCAGAACTAAGTTTAGAGGCCCAATTTTTGTATCTGCATTGATAGTCCATGTACAACCCTAATCAAAAACACCTGCGCAAGCTCATGAAGGTCTTCCGGATCCCTAGAAAATCAAAGGCAAGTAATTTTTATCAGGGTTTGAGCTAAACTCTGCAGGACCAGATTTGAAAAACTCTGCTGTAGAGCAGACATGGGCAAACTTGGTCCTGTAGGGCTGGTGTCCCAGCGGAGTTTAGCTCCAACCCTGATAAAACTTTCTGTCTGCTGTCTGCAGCCTTCTAGTAATCCTGAAGACATTGATTAGATTGTTCAGGTGTGTTTGATCAGGGCAGGAGCTAAACTCTGCAGAGACACAAGCCCCCCAGGACCAAGTTTGCCTGTGCCTGCTGTAGAGGCTATACAGCTACATAACCAAAACTTTGGAGCCTAACATATACTTTGGACTTCCGCAGACTGTCCACGTGATGCAATTTTAGTCATTTGAAGTGTCCGCAGACGTAGATGCACATCATTTGCATGCAGCCCAATTTTTGTGTCAATGCAAACGGTCCATGTACAACAGCGCAGGCAGTTACTAAGCATGTGTCGAACTCATCCATCTGTGTTCATCTGCGGTTGAGTATACCTTCAAAGATGTGAGCGAAACGAAGTGGAATGCAGAAAGAGAAGTATACCTGGGCCTTAAAGGAATCTTAGCCTTGCGAGGTTTGGAGATTTGAAAATGGTTGGAGATTAGAATTGCATTTGATCATTTGTATACTGTAAAATTGCAATTTCAGCATAGATCATCCCAACAGGTTCCTTGCACCAACACTTACTATTACAAACTTAATCTGTTTTTATTATTAAGATCTTTAAGATTCCTGGCTTCCTTCAAGAACTGATCAGCTTTCCTGAGCTTCTCCATTGCTGCAGAGAGCAAAATCTCTGGGCTTGCATCACCCTTTGTTTCCGTCTCGACGCTCTGTGCAATCGCAATCGCGTTCAGCAGCTCTCCAGTCTCTTTGATCTCAGAAGATACTTTGCTTTGTAAATCCTTTACATCACTTCCATGTGGTTTAATTATCTGTTTTTCCTTGCTTTCCATCTTCTCTGCATTCTCTGCAAGGAGGTCGCCTAGGGATGCGGAGCGGGTCTTGGAGGAATGCTTGAGAGGCATGGTGAAGTTCAAGGACTTGTTGGCACATTGGCTTGGGGTTGGATGTGCATGGAAGACTGAGGTCTTTGGGGTTGTGGACGGGGCTTCTAATGATGGCTCCTCCAAACTCTCGGCTTTGCTGTCGGATGGCTCTAGATCATCCTCACTGGTCTCCAAATCTAGTCCATGGGAACTTCCTTTGAGCTTTGCGGAGGATGGCGTAACAGGGTCACCGGTCTCAGACTCCTCTCCCGAGTGCTGACCACTGTCCAAAGACTTCTCCTCCAAATCTTCACTTAACACGTCAGCAACTGGCTCAGTTTTGGGTTCGGGAGTCGTCAATTTGATGTCAACAGTTTCTGAAGATGAAACAGTGGAGGGGGTTAGGACCAATGGGTCACTTTGTGCAGGAGTGTCCTCCTTATTGGCAGGGGCCTTAAATGGCTTCTTCTTGGGTGGAGCAGGGGGCCCAGGGCTCTTCTTTACAGATTCAGGGGTTGAAAGTGGAGTAAGGTTAAGTTGGGGAGGTTCTGACGAGGTTGCAACTTCTCCAGTGGTATCAGAGGCTTTCTTTGAGTTTTGCACTCCTTGTTCAGCACTAGGTTCCTTTGATGGTATAGTGGGTGAATCCCACATCACTACTTGTGGTTTCATAACCTTTTTGGATAGAACAAAGGTCTCTACCTCTTCTAACTTATCTGGGTCTTCTTTCTCATTTGAAGCTTCATCTACCTTGGTACCTTCACCATCAACCTCCTCCTCCTCTTTTTCCTCTATTGTGACTGTGGCTGGTGTTACTGGTTGGTTAGGCTTCACTTGTTTGGAAGGAGGAGTAGGGGGCTGGGCACTCTTGGTGGAAGGAGTTAGTTCGGGAGAGTCAGTGCTTTCTGCTTCAATCTCCTCTTTACTGTCTGACACTTTCTTCTCTACAGCAGCCTTGTCAACAGAGACGGAAGGTTTAGACTCCTTTGATGGAGGCATCGGTGGCATCTTCTTTTGAGCTGCAGGTTCCTCCTTTTTGGGCTCCTCCTCTTTATGAGTTTCACTGGGTTTGTTGTCTTTTGATGGTGGCATAGGTGGCTTTATAACTTTCTTCTGGGGAGTAGGCTCTTCGTCATCATTTTCCTCTGGAATGTTGTTCATTGCCACAGATGGTTTAGAAGTTTCGGTTGGTTTATCCTCTTCTGTTGTCGAGCCATGAGTTCCATTCGGCATGGTAACTTCACCATCAAGGTCTAGTCTCAATATTCCATCACTTGAAACATTCGCAACCTGTATGAATAGACAGAATATTAGATTTAGAGAATATGTCTGGCTTATTGTTTTTAGCAAGTTAATGTAAGTATCCATCAATTTGATCAAAAGTGACAGTACACTCTTAAAATGCTAGGTTAAATACAACCGCTGGGTGAAATATAGATGAAACCAACGACTGGGTTGTTTTGACCCAGCAGTGGGATAAATGTTTAACCAAACCTATTTGAATAAATATTTTATTCCAGTGATTTCAAAGCAGAGTTTTTTTTTTGCATTGTTACTCCAGTCACATGATCCATCAGAAATCATTAGAATTCTCTGATTTGCTGCTCAAAAACATTTTATAAGTAATATTATGTTGAAAACAGATGAGTAGAATTTTTTTTCAGGTTTCTTTGATGAATAGAAAGTTCAGAAGAACAGCATTTATCTAAAACAGAAATATTTTGCAACATTATAAATGCTTTTATCATCACTTTTGATAAATTTAAAGCATCCTTACTAAATAAAAGTATTAATTTCTTTAATTTCTCTCTAAAAAAAAATCCAAGCTATGTGTGGTATTGTGTAAAATGTTACAAAAGCTTTTTATTGTAGATAAATGCTGATCTTTGGATCTTTCTATTCATCGAAGAATCTTAAAAAAATGTGCTCACCTGTTTAAATATTTATAATAATAATAATAATAATAATAATAAATGTTTATTGAACAGCAAATCAGCATATTAAAATGATTTCTGAACGATCAGGTGACACTGAAGACTTGAGTAATGATGCAGAAAATGTAGCTTTGATCACAGGAATAAATTGCATTTTAAAATATATTCAAGTAGAAAATAGTTATTTTAAATAGTAAAAATGTTTCAAAATGTACTTTGGATCAAATAAAGCCCTAGTTGTTCTCAAACAGGGATGATACATGTTCGAAGGCTTTTTGTACATGTGAAATGATTATTTATTTCATACCTCCTTCATGTGTATCCTTGTTGGCGGCCTTCTTCCACGGTTCCCCTTTGGTCGGTTCCGTGTAACATGTTCTAAAGAGCTGCCTTCATCAACTTTTACCTGAGATTTAAAACATAAAAAAATATGTTTCTGTAACTGTTCATTTATCTATCACCATATTTATACAGGAAGATCACAGAGAATAGATCAATACATTCTGTGTTCATTTAAAACATGTGCATGTGTCTTTAAAAAAAATAAACAGTACCTCATCAAAAATTTTGTTCTTTGCCTTATTGATTCCTTCACTGAGTGCCTTGATCCAGGCCTCTTTCTCCTCAGGTGTTTGTGCCTGAAGTTTGACATCTTGGACCTAAAATGATTAAGCACAATTAGACGAAGGCATAATAACTAGTATTTGCACACACATGAATGACAGCTTCAGTTGCACACACTAATCCTATTTTGTTTGTCTTTACAAAATAAAATTATGAAACAACCCAAGCTGGATCCAGGAGCTAATCTTATGTTGGATCACATGCATTAGCCACCAGACCACATTACATTTAGTACTCTAAAGTAGGGATGCACCGAATGTTCAGCAACTGAATAATGCCTGTCGAGTGAGCAAAAATGTCTTCATGTCTCATGTCTTCGATGAGAAGAGAAAGGGATGGTTGTTGCTGGTTACTGTATGATGACTGAAATCGTGAAGTAGCCTTAAACCATCACTAAATAAATTAAAGAACGTTATGTTGTCTAATACACACACAAATCGTATTTATTCTGACAGCGCCTTAGTCAGGGTTCAAAGTCTAAAGCGCAAAAACTGTGTGATGAGAATCATCCATAAATATGCTGCTGTCAGCAAAAAGTTGTGCTGAAATAAATTTATGCCAAAATAAAAAAATTAACATTCATAAATGTTAGCATTGTAATTTTACTGTTGTTCTGTAAAATAAAAAATAATGATAACAATCATTACAACAGCTCTATTAATACACGTATTATAACATTCTCCTTTGCTACATTAAAAAGCACATGCCTGATTCAAGAAGGGGGTCTTAAAAATGCCCAAAGAATATTATTTTACTAACGTATTAATTTTAAGTTAAATTGTGCTTTCTCTGTAGGCTATAATGTAGGACTGCTCGATTTTGGCAAAAATCATAATTACGATTATTTTGGTCAAATACTGTAATCACGATTATTTAACACGATTATGACAGGGTCCAAAACTTTACATTAGTGATTAATTTAAAGATAGCAATATAGCAGAAAAAGGATACACAAAAAACAGTGCTTTTAAAATAAGAAATACAAATACTGAATACCTTTTTTAATGCAAGTCTAAAGTAATCTAACATTACTCTAGAAATTAAATCTAATTATTTGAATAGCGTCTTCACTGTAATAGTTAAACATGCTTTGTTTATATTAAAACTACTAAAGTCCTTCATTCAAGAGCGGTGAGTGATTTTTCTCTTTGTATGTCCACGCTTTATTAATATTAATCACAAAAACGGCAGAAGGAACATTTGTTGCCGCTTTAAGTACCACATGGATCCAATATACTGTTACACACGTATTTTCATTCTCAACTGTTTATGATCATTCAAGACATAACTGACAAGGGTTTACATGAATAATCACCAAGCACCTCATTTTGAAATATTTTTGCGTGTATTTGACCGTTTAGGCGGCACCTTGAGCTAAAAGATAACTTTACATGGCCGTGTTCTGCTCCGTCTCTGAGCGCATACACGGAGCAGCGCAAGTTTTCTTACGCGCTATTAAAAACAACATAAAAGAAACATTAACAAATCAAACACGTCTCGTTTTATGAAAGTCACGTTGCATGATTTTGCTGATTTGCATGTGAAATTAGGCTTTTATGGAGGAAATTGCACCGCTGGTTAGGGGGCAGAATGGGGCGCAATAATCGTTTCAAGTAGAAATCGAAATCGAAACTGAATTTCGATTAAATGCACAGCCCTACTATAATGTTTACTAGAATGTTAAAAATGTTCAGTGTTAAGTTAATTTTTTTAAATTGTTGTTTTGTAAATGTTATTTTTTTGAAAAGCAAGAAAAAACTGTAAAAAGCACATTTTGGCTATTTCATGTATGCAATGGAGAAAAAACATGTTTGGTAATCGGCCTTTGGCCCATTGTTTAATTTTGTTTGGCTTCGGCCAAGCATTTTCATTTCGATGCATCCCTACTCTAAAGGTTTTATTAAAGATCCAGTTTCTGTTTTGCAACGAACATCCCTGATTATTGGAAACATCATCGAAATGAAACAGGAAAATACTAAGTGATTTGTCCGTAGGATGTCCCATTGTTCACTTAGGTTTATATAAAGTATCTAGCATCCTGTATACTGCCAAACTCAGCATGAGCCTCTGAAGTGTGCTTCAACCTTCAAAAAAAAAAAAAATTGGAAAGAAAAGATTTATGCTCTTAGAGTAGGGTGTGTCTAAAATATTTGTGAAACAGGAGGGTTTGGAATCTCTTAAATCTTTAAACTCTTTTCAAGAACTACAGTACGCGAGGTTTAGTTATAAAATAAAACACTAGGCTGTGGCGTCTGACTCATGCAGCTGGCTGGTCGCAGTATTCAGGAGAGGAAAAAGTGACATGCTGGACTGGCTGCTCTTTACACACACACATTTTCTCTTCTGGAGAAGTCTCTTGACATCTGCTGAGCTCTTTGCAGTTCGCCAACGCTTCGCTCTCGTCATCTGTTAGTAATAATGCATATTTCGCCTGTTAGGTATCTTCCGCATTTCTCAAGTACTTTCCCCACCTCCAAGACTCTGGATTCAGTGTTACAGTGTATAGTAAACAATAATCAAACAGAATTAATATTCACAAAATGAATTCGATTGTAATAGATATGAGCTCATGGAGCAGTGTGACACAGACTGTGTGTGTCCAAAAGTTATGACATATCATGTGAAACACAGTACACACTCCTTAGGATGAAGTCATCATTTACCAGCAATAATGTGCCAACAATAAACGGTTTGACAGTAAAACAGTCCAGCAGCCCACAAGCTTAAAGTCGAATGCTTAAACATTTTTTAAAAAGGGCAATGCCCTTAAAACTGCGTCTGAGTCAATTGCATGATGCTCTTTTTAACACGTCTATTAATTCATGCTCACATACATTAAAAATGCAGTTCGTACAGACAATGACTTCAATGCATCTCATTTATTATTAATATATGCTTTCAATTTCTGAATTATGAAAAATGCATTGAAATGCAAAAATACGTTGTGAAACCATCTGCAACTGCCATTAAAAGATTACAGTCATTAGTTTTGTTTTAAAACATTATGCATATTTATAATCGCCCACCTGACTGACAAGGTTAGTAAGTGTATTATGTTTGTTTGTTTATTAATTTTTTAATGCCATGTTAGTATCTGGGCTATTTACATGGCAAACAATGTCAGCATCATAATACTTAAAATTTTAAACCGTTATATAAAACATAAAATAAAAATCAGGTGATACATTACAAAATATTTCACTTATACATGTTTCAGATTTAAGGCTATTAAAAATATCAGATAACTTGAGGTTTTTATGATATGGTGGTGAGGTAGTTTAAGTTGTCAGCTAAACGTTTGTATTTAAATAAAATGTATATATTAGATAAATAACTTCAATGAAAATGAGAAACGTTGCTTTGGCAACTAACTGAAATACTACGACTTGAAATACTAAAATGACTAAAACCAAAACTGAAATAAAATAAAAATAAATTAAAATTAAAATTGAAACAACAAATGTAAATGAAAACTAATGCAAAAATAGAAAAATAAAAGTTAATAAAATATTAATAAATAATATAATAGTATATAAATAATACTGAAGTGTAAGAGAAAACAATATTACTTCTTATTTTACTTCCCATTTTTAGAGTCATTAAAGCAGAACTTTCTTTAAAAATATCTATTTATGGAGACATTTTTATTTATTGTTATTATCTTTATCTCAGATGCAGAGGTGTTATTGTTAACTAAAATTAAAAGCATTTTTGTTAAATAAAATAAATCTGAAATAAAAAGTATAAATATATATAAGTATAAATATTAGATGAAAAACAAACTGAAAATCAGGAATGTTAACTTGGCACCTAAATGAAGTACGTTTAAGCAGAAATAACAGAAATAAAATAAAACTAAAAATTAAAGAAAAATAAATTAGAAATATTAAAATAAATAATAGTAAAATAACACTGCTCAGATGTTTTTTTCTAAAACCCTTTATGGAAAAAAATGACTAAATTAGTTAATTCTTGACATACAGTAAGAATACAGACCTATACAACTCAGTCTAAAAGAAACAAATTACTTTTAAGAGATCTAACTATAAGTTAAAATACTAAAATTACTAAAACCAAAGCTGGAAAAAAAAAAAAATTATAAAAAAAAAAATATATATATATATATATAATTTTAATTTGAAACTAAAAAAAAAATCAATGAAAACTAAGGTAAAAATAGGAAAATAAAAGTTAATTAAAATAGTAATAAATAATATAATAGTAATAAATAATATAATAGTAATAATAATACAATTAGTTTATTGTTAACATACAGCAAGAGTACAGACCTACAAAACCCAGTTTATGAGAAGTTAAAATACTAAAATTACTAAACCCAAAACTAAAATAAAATACAATTAATTAATTTTTTAATTAAAATAAATAAAAAAGTAAAAATAACCAAAAAAACAAATAAATAAATAAATTGTATGAAAAAAATTTAAAAATAGAAAAAGAAAAGTTAAATAAAATATTAATAAATAATATATAGGTATATAAATAATACTGAAATAACACTTGCATAACACCGTAACAGAGACTAATATTACCTCTTAGTTTTTCTTGCCATTATTAAAGTCATTAAACCAGAACTATCTTTAAAAATATGTATTTAAAAAAACTAAGAGAAACAAATGACTTTTAAGAGATCTAACTATAAGTTAAAACACTAAAATTACTAAAACCAAAACTCAAATAAAAATGTAAATGAAAACTAATATAAACAGAAAAATAAAAGCTAATAAAACACTAATAAATAAATTTTTTTTAAATAAAAATTAAAAAAAGAAAGAAAAATAAATTAAACAATTCAATTAAAAATAAAAATATAAATACAATATATAAATAAAAAACTAAAATATAAAATAAAAAAACCCTCAAAATATTAATAAAAACTAAAATAGTATATAAATAATAATAAAACAACACTGTAGATGTTTTTTTTCTAAAACCCTTTATGGAAAAAAATGACTAAATAAGTTAATACAGTACAGTAAGAGTACAGACCGATCAAACTCAGGTTTGTTTGGTTTATTTGGTCCAGACACTCCTCATACCTTCAATGGAGGAAACTCCACTTTTCACCAGAAAGTGAAAAATTTTTGGTTTGCGGCTGATTTGACGTACCACAAGTATTCGTGTAGTTATACAGGAAATCTTACCTCTGCATTTTTGAGCGTATAAACACCAGGACAGGAAATGATGCCTTGCTAAAGGCTGTCTTCCTTTTCACACTATGACTACGTTAACATCTTTTTAACCTTCAATTAGGGCAAGAGTCAGCAAAGTGTCACATTTCTAAACCTGGGTTATAAAAGCCAGACCTAATAATAAGAATTGCCAACCCATGATAAAGTATGAACAATGTGAAAAATAACCCAGATGTAACACAGGATGTTTATCATTTTTTATCTCAGGTTATGTACAAGTGTTGCAACATTTGACACCAAGCACCAGGAGAAAAACGCCACTCGTGCATTAACTTTGAACGCAGTGAAGTGACACAGAGCGTGATGCATGAGTAATTGGCTCATCATTGGTCATGCGTCCGTTCAGATATGTGTCTGATTCATTAGACTCAGTACAATGACCTAGTGTGCCTCTAGTGCGTGCCATATTGAACCACTGACGTCACGACTGCAAGCCAGCCATCGACAACTGTGTATTGCATTGTCATCCTAATGTGAGCCACTCTTTATATCGCACACAAAGGAAATGGTAGACTGATATATTTGACGTGCTGCAGCGCTGAAATGTTAATTATTACCTTGTTACCGCTCTTGGGGCTTCGTATTAGTACCAGTCTGTGTTTCTTCTTGAAAGGGCTCTTTAACTCGTGGCAAGTTTCGTAGTTGTCCAAGTCCACTTTCTCCAGGCATGTTGTCAATTCCTGCACAAGGAAAATGTTCTTAGTTGTGAAAGGATAAACCAGAGGAAAACTGTATTGCTCAGAGGTTGCTCAACAGAGTTTAGCTATGTTTCATTTAAAAAAAACATTTCACCCACATTTGAACATGCCATCATCATTTATCAACTAGAGATGTTCCGATACCCTTTTTTCCTTCCCGATACCGATTCCGATACCTGGGCTCGGGGTATCGGCCGATACCAAATACTAATCCGATACCTGGGTGTGTAATTGTATATACAGCTGTAGATAATACTAATAAATTATTTTTTGTGTGCTTCAGACTTATTCCTTAATAAAACAAATATACAGTGATATATACAGTGAACTAGAGTATTTTTATTATATGACATACATTTGACGGTAATATTTTTTCATATAGTTAGTATTACTAATCTGGTTTTCTGACGTACATCAGCCCTGTTTATAACAGAGAATTTTGGCCAGAATTTGAAAGATTCTCACTAGATCTCGCAGCAACCTTATTCATTGTGCGGCATTTTCAAATGCTCCTCACTGCATCTCGCAGCAGTAACAGTGTTGCAAAATCAACGTTGGCTCCCGAATAAAGCTGTTCGGGGTTTGTGCAAGTTTGTTTGCATTGCAGTCCAAGCTAAAAAAACGGTCAGTGCTGAGCAGCTCAAACGTGTCGTGTTAGTTTCACTTTCGTTTCACGTGCCATTTTATGTTTCTCATCTGAGACAGAAATGGCAGAGCTTATGAGTTGAACAACGCGGTGGTCGCGCCAGTGTGACCGCCCACGAAAATTAGTAACACTGGCAGAAAAATTGGTCACAATCTGGAGCCCTTTAATATTACCACAAGTGTCCCGCGCGCTTCAGTACAGGAGTAAACAAACCACACGCCTCTACCATTCATTAAAACAGAACCACGCATTAATTCATATTTAAACAGTCGGTTTTTGGTTTAATATTAGTCCATATCACGATTTGATTTAAGTGTAATGAACTACCTTTGATTAATGCATCAAACTTTGACAAATTCCGTGACGTTCCGCGTTAAACTGTAAATTCCATTTTGACTGGATTCCGCCATTCCGTCCGTGTTTTCCGCATCGCAGAAATCATACAGCCCTACATATGAGACATGCCGCCGTTTTAGCGGACAAACTGCTAGCACATTTGTATTTCTTCTTCGCTGCTTTAAACAGTGGTTGCTTGTGGCAACACTGTTTGCATTCTGAGCCGCGAAGAAGAACAGGCTTCTGATTTGCTAGCGGGAATAACTTATATCTTAAGAAAATGGTATCGGATCGGTACGTGGGTTCAAGTACTCGCCGATTCCGATGCTAGATTTTTTTGTGGTATCGGCGGCATTTCCGATACTAGTATCGGAATCGGAACAACCCTATTATCAACCTTCATGTTGTTTCAAAGTTATTTACTTAAAAGTAGGGATGGGCATTTCTGATCATATTTCATTTCGATTAATCCACAGGTTTGAGAAACGAGTACTCGATTAATCGGGGGTGCAGTTTAAGCAAGGGGCAGGGCGTTTGCGTCACAGTATACAGTAAACATTTAAAAGAAATAACAGCATGAGGTGAAGCTGAAGCGCTTTTTCTACATGACGCATTGTATATAAAATTAATCACATAGCCTAGATACATAAGTATGTAAATGTTATATTACAAATTGTATTTATCTACACAAAATGCATGTGAGCTTGAACTACGTGCCAATGATAAAGTAGTGGATGCGCTTCTCCCGTTACTTTAAAACAACGGCAACTGAAGCCCCGCAAATTTTTAGAGTCAATCGATCGTCATTTTCATGCTCGATCGTCGCTGATGGGTTCGAGTAATCGATTAATCGAGTACTCGTGCACATCCCTACTTAAAAGTGACTTACTTTGTCCAACGAACACAAAAGAAGAGTGTTCTCACTGCATAAGGACTAAAATATTCACTTATTTGTCCATTACAGTGCAATTTTTTGAGACTATATTTTTTAAGCCTTGTGTTAGGAACTCTTAATTCCTCAGGTGTTATACAGATAATATGTATTTTAAAAAACGTAAATGAAGCGAAAATTTTCATTTATAGGTATTATTTTTTATCTCAGATGCAGAGTTATTAACTACAATTAAAACTGACACTATTAAAAGCATTTTTGTGAAGTGTGAAATACATCTGAAATAAAAAGAAGTACAAATGTTAGATGAAAAACCAAACTAACTGGAAATTAGGAATGTGGACTTGGCACCTAAATGAAATAATACATTGAAATATAGAAATAGAAATATATATAATAATAATAATTTACAAAAGCACATCAAATTTCTAAAAATTAAACTTTGAAAAAATATTTTAAAAATAAAAATTTAAAATATTAAAAACTAAAAAATATTTAAATTCAAGTTTGTAATAACAACTATATTATTAATTAAGAAACTAGTAAATAAACAATAATAAAAAATTCTGAAATAAAAAGAAATACAAATATTAGATGAAAAACAAACTAACTTAAATTAAATAATAAATGGAACTAAAGCAAAAAATTGAAATGAAATAAATTAAATATTTTGAATTATAAAAAAAAACACTAATAAAATGTTCAAAAGCACATACATTTTTTAAAAATTAAACTTAAATATTAAAAATATAAAAATGATAAAAAACTACAATATATTTAAATTCAAGTTGGCAATGAAAACTATAATAGCGATTAAGTAAATAGTAAATAAATAATAGCAAAAAAGATTCTGAAATAAAAAGCACAAATATTAGATAAAAATAAACTAATTGGGAATTAGAAATGTTAACTTGGCACCTAAATTAAATAATAAAATATATAAATATGAAAAAAAATTAAACATATTTAGAAATATTAAATAAAACTAATAAAACTGACAAAATCACATACAATTCCTAAAAAATTTACCTGAAAAATATATTTTTAAATATTAAAAACTAAAAATAGTAAATAAACAATAGTAAAAGAAGGTCTGAAATAAAAAGAAATACAAATATTAGATGAAAAACAAACTAACCTAAATTAAATAATAAATGGAACTAAAGCAAAAAATTTAAATGAAATAAATTAAATATTTTGAATTATAAAAAAACACTAATAAAATGTTCAAAAGCACATACATTTTTTAAAAATTAAACTTAAAAAATATTAAAAATATAAAAATGATAAAAAACTACAATATATTTAAATTCAAGTTAGCAATGAAAACTATAATAGCGATTAAGTAAATAGTAAATAAATAATAGCAAAAAAGATTCTGAAATAAAAAGTACAAATATTAAATGAAAATAAACTAATTGGGAATTAGAAATGTTAACTTGGCACCTAAATTAAATAATAAAATATATAAATATGAAAACAAATTAAACATATTAAGAAATATTAAATAAAACTAATAAAACTGACAAAATCACATACAATTCCTAAAAAAATTACCTGAAAAATATATTTTTAAATATTAAAAACTAAAAATAGTAAATAAACAATAGTAAAAGAAGGTCTGAAATAAAAAGAAATACAAATATTAGATGAAAAACAAACTAACCTAAATTAAATAATAAATGGAACTAAAGCAAAAAATTGAAATGAAATAAATTAAATATTTTGAATTATAAAAAAAACACTAATAAAATGTTCAAAAGCACATACTTTTTTAAAATTAAACTTAAAAAATATTAAAAATATAAAAATGATAAAAAACTACAATATATTTAAATTCAAGTTAGCAATGAAAACTATAATAGCGATTAAGTAAATAGTAAATAAATAATAGCAAAAAAGATTCTGAAATAAAAAGTACAAATATTAAATGAAAATAAACTAATTGGGAATTAGAAATGTTAACTTGGCACCTAAATTAAATAATAAAATATATAAATATGAAAACAAATTAAACATATTAAGAAATATTAAATAAAACTAATAAAACTGACAAAATCACATACAATTCCTAAAAAAATTACCTGAAAAATATATTTTTAAATATTAAAAACTAAAAATAGTAATAAACAATAGTAAAAGAAGGTCTGTAATAAAAAGAAATACAAATATTAGATGAAAAACAAACTAATTGGAAATTAGGAATGTTGACTTAGCACCTAAATGAAATAATAAATTGAACTAAACCAAACAATGAAATAAAAAAACTGACAAAAGCACATAAAATTCATTAAATGAAACTTGAACAATATAACAAAAATATAAAAAATATGAAAAACTAAAATATTCAAATGAGTAATACAAACTATAATATTAATTAAGCAAATAGTAAATATATAATAGTAAAAAAGTTCTGAAATAAAAAAGTACAAATATTCAATGAAAAACAAACTAATTGGAAATTAGGAATGTTGACTTGGCACCTAAAAGAAATAATAAATGTAAATTAAACTAAATATGAAATAATAATAAATTAAACATAATTAGAAATATTTTAAAAAACTAATAAAACTGACAAAAGCACATAAGATTCCTAAAAATTTAAATGGACAGATATATTAATAATAGATTAATACACAATTAAAAATATTAAAAACAAATGTATATTTAAATTCAAATTACTAATAAAAATTATATTAGTAATTAATTAAATAGTAAATAAATAATAGCAAAATAACACTGATCAATATCGTGTTTTTAAAAACACAAAAAAATTACTAAATGAGTTCATTGTTGACATACATGGCAACAGTACAGAGCTATAAAAGTTATGTCTTCACATGATGGTAGAAGTTTATTACAATGTGGTGATTGATTTATTCTGTGAAACAACTTGGCAGAAAAACACAACAAATTTAAATGTCTTGATAAAGCAGAAATGGCTAATACTTCATTTTAATGCTTTCTGTTTTGCATTTGGAATGGAAATAAACATGGATTCATCCCAAAAACCAATAAAACTAAAAAACAAAAACTAATAAAACTGACAAACAAGAAATATTAAAAACTAAAATATAAAATAAAAACTAATTCAAAATATTAATAAAAACTATAATAATACATAAATAAAAGTAAAATACTAGCTAAATATTTTTTTTCTAAAACTCTTAAAGAGGAAAAAAAAGACTAAATGAGTTGTTGACATACGGTTAGAGTACAGACCTATAAAACTCTAGAGTCTAAGAGAAACAAATGACTTTTATGAGATCTAATTTGTGATTTTGCTTTTATTGCTTTGTTTAAGTAGATGTTTAATACAATGTTGTGATTTATTTATTCTGTGAAACAACTTGGCAGAAAAAAAGGAATCAATTTTATCCTTAATTCATCAGTGCATATTGTCCTATTGCTGTCCTTTTCCATCAAGACAAAACTTTCTCCGTCTGTAACACAACTTTTTTTCAGTTGAAACAGGAGGCTATTTTAGCCAATGTAATGGTTAAACCAATGTTAAACAACAGCCAAATAGCTATTATTAAAACTTGTTTCAGCAATGGTATGATGGACCACTTTACAATCCAATCCACTCCCAATGGATTCGCAATCGAGCCCCAACCTACATTTTTTCTTGTGCAATAACACTTAACTCAGAAATACATGAAATTATGAAAGTACAGGCGGGGTGGTTTCATTTTGACTTCATAGTTGACATTTCATCATGATTTAGCAGACTTACCTCATTCTCATAGACCGCAATCACAGTTCGGTCCAGCTGAACATATCTGTCCTTGTAGCTGCTCAAGAACTTCCCTGAAGACTTCTTCAACCAGCCCGCCTTCCCAGCGCTCGTCACCTCTTTGGGCTTGGCTGGCTCCTCTTTCACACCCTGTTTTGGAAAGGAAGGAGGATATTAGCATTTCTTAGTGAACCAAATTTTCAGTTTGACTTGGCATGCATTGAGAGCCAGTGAGAGCATTCCTCAAATGGGAGGATGAAGTATGCAGCGGCCAGATTATCATTTTTTTGGCCGGCATATGGGTTTCATGTGACCTCCGACACCTTTTCAGATTTAACAGAAAGAACAGATGACGTCGTATTTTCACATCTGTTCATTTTTTTTTACAGCCTTCTCATGACTTTTGTGGATCTTATCTGAATTTATCATTAAGCACGTAACTGCTGGCGTTTGTTATGGAAAGAATTACTATTATTATTTCTTATAATTTAGGGTTAGGGGTTTAGACAAACCTCTTACCTTTAGAATTAAACTTAAAGCTGTAATGTTTCGAGAATAAAATTGAAATAACAAGAATAAAGTCAACCTATTATGAGAATAAAGTCGAAATATTTTGCGAATAAAGGCCAAAAACATTACAAGAATAAAGTCAAAATATTTCAGGAATAAAGTCAAAATATTTGATCAGTCAAAATATTATGAGAATAAAGTCGAAGTATTTCGAGAATAAAGTCAAAATACTAGAGAATAAAGTAGAAATTACGAGAATAAAGTCAAAATATTATGAGATTAAAGTAGAAATTATGAGAACAAAGTAAAAATATTATGAGAATAAAGTTGAAATATTATGAAAATAAAATTTAAATATTTTGAGAATAAAGTTGAAAAATTTAATGAATGAAGTTGAAATATTACAAGAATAAAGTCAAAATATTTCAAGAATAAAGTCTAAATATTTGATCAGTCAAAATATGAGAATAAAGTCGAAGTATTTCGAGAATAAAGTCAAAATATTATGAGATTAAAGTAGAAATTACGAGAATAAAGTCAAAATATTATGAGAATAAAGTTGAAATATTATGAAAATAAAATTTAAATATTTTGAGAATAAAGTTGAAATATTTAATGAATGAAGTTGAAATATTACGAGAATAAAGTCAAAATATTTTGAGAATAAAGTCAAAATTATGAGAATAAGGTTGAAATATTTTGAGAATAAAGACAAAATATTTCAAGAAAAAAGTCAAAGTAATTTGAGAATAAAGTCAAAATATTTCAAGAAAAAAATCGAAGAATTTCGAGAATAAAGTCAAAGTATTTAGAAAATAAAGTTTAAATATTTCAACAAAAGACAAAATTACGAGAATAAAGTCAAAATATAACAAGAATAAAGTCTAAATATTTACAGAATAATGCCGAATTATGAGAGTAAAGTTGAAATATTTTAAGAATAAAGACAAAATTACGAGAATAAAGTCAAAATATTAGGAGAATAAAGTCAAAATATAACAAGAATAAAGTCTAAATATTTACAGAATAATGCCGAATTATGAGAGTAAAGTTGAAATATTTTAAGAATAAAGACAAAATTACGAGAATAAAGTCAAAATATTAGGAGAATAAAGTCAAAATATAACAAGAATAAAGTCTAAATATTTACAGAATAATGCCGAATTATGAGAGTAAAGTTGAAATATTTTAAGAATAAAGACAAAATTACGAGAATAAAGTCAAAATATTAGGACAATAAAGTAGAAATTACGATAATAAAGTCTAAATATAACAAGAATAAAGTCAAAATATAACAAGAATAAAGTCAAAATATTTTCAGAATAAAGCCAAAATTATTAGAATAAAATTGAAATATTTAAAAAATAAAGTTGAAGTATTTCAAGAATAAAGTCAAAATATTTCGAGAATAAAGTTGAAATATTTCAAGAATAAAGACAAAATTACGAAAATAAAGTCAAAATATTTCAAGAATAAAGACAAAGTTACAAAAATAGTCAAAATATTACGAGAATAAAGTCAAAATATTACGAGAATAAAGAAATTATGATAATAATGTCTAAATATAACAAGAATAAAGTCTAAATATTTATTAAATTATGAGAATAAACTCAAAATATTTTGAGAATAAAGTCGAAGTATTTCAAGAATAAAGTTGAAATATTTCAAAAACTTAGACAAAATCATGAGAATAAAGTCAAAATATTACGAGAACAAAGTCGAAATTACGAGAATAAAGTGTAAATATAACAAGAATAAAGTCTAAATATTTTCATAATAAAATTAGGAGAATAAAGTTAAAAAAATAAAGGAAGGTCTTACGGGTTTGGAATGACATGAGAGTGAAAAAATAATAAAAAAATTTTTTTTTTTAGGTGTACTATCTCTTTAAGAAAATGTAAAAAGCAATTTCTAACCGTCTATGAGAAAGAAAAGACACAGTCGAGTATAATTGCACGTTTTTAAATTAAGTTTTGCAATTGTTATTAAATGAAGAGAACCAAATACAGCGAAATGCAGCTGTATTTAGAAATTCCCAGGAATTTTCAATAGGACTCTATGTGAGGAAATTCCTCAGGATGTCTCTTTAGAGGGTCATCGAGCTGTTTTTCCACTTTCACTAGGCCTTTGGAAAGAAAGAGCAGCATGCAGTGGAAGGTGCAGCTGTCCGAGGGAGGAAAACCTGGAGAATAATAGGAGCAGCACTGTGCCATGACTTTCTCACATTGCCTCGTCCAGGAAACCAACATGGGCGACAGGTCACTCATGCCCTCGCAGCGTCTGTGCCGAGGGAGGGGGACGGAGCGTGAGGCGGCTCTTTGTTTTTCTCGCTCTGTTTGTGTGTAAATTGGAGCAGAGCACACGGCACATCACAACACACTCGCTGGAGAGAGACTTTGGGTGGGACGGAAAAATCTATATGGTGAAAAAAACAATTGCGGAGCCAATTTGGACTTGCAAAGTGGAGCTCGTACGACAGCAAAGCAGTGTACAGTGTTTAATAAGTGTATGATAAAACAGGAAACAAGCCAAAACATACGTTAAGCTCACATTGATCAAACAGGAACTCGCAGTGCTAGATGAGATAATTTAAGAAAGCGAGAAGTTACATTGGTGGTGTCGGCTGAGACATGCATCAGTTTTGCTATTGCTCATACTAGGGTTTGGGGTTTGTTCAGATCATTAACACCAAGGAAATTTCGCAGTATAACTCGTTCCCACATGTTTGTGCCATGGACTATGTGCTATGTGAAAGTGAGCAGATATCACTTAAAAAAAAAAAAGATTTTCTACTGGTGGCTGATAAAATGAGCCAAAAAATGCATTAGTGAAAGAACTCAAATCATGTCTTTGGAACAGAGTAGCACAACATCCACCTAGTAACAGGTCTAGAAACACTGCAGAAATGCACTAAAATGTGATTATAACACTCTAGCAACCGCATAGTAATGACTAGAAAACCTTTCAAAACACCCTAGAAATGTGTTCAATGTTCATGTCTTGTTTTTTTACTAAACTTGATCACACTGTCAAGGAATCCACACAAAGATGTTCAAAAAAATGAACAATAACAACAAATTGTTAATTTTCAAGTTAATTTTCTGAAGAGTGCCTTTAAAGGTAGCTTCTAAGACAATTTAAACCATAGGAAAAACATAATGAAATGTAATGTAATATAATAAATAATAATAATAGTATTATTAACATTTTTTAAAGCTCCATTAAAGTTTTCAATGCAGTTTATGAAATACATAAATACATAGAAACAATTATTATCATTATTCATTTTAAATATTATGCATTGTTTTAAAGGCAGTTAAAGGCAGTTTACATTGTTTTTATAGACAGTTTACAAAATAATAACAATAACATTTATAAATCTCCATTGACATTTTCAAGACATAAATACATACAAACTATTATTATTATTATTATTATTATTTATTATATATATATATATATATTGTATTGTTTTTTAAGGCAGTTTACATAAGACAAAGAGATAAAAACAATATATAATAATATTAAATAAAATAAAAAGTAAAATAACAAATAATATATAAATACATAATTATTACTATGATTATTATTACTAATTGTATATATTATGTATTGTTTTTAAAGGCAGTTTACATAAGAAAAAGATATAAAAACTATACATAATATAATAATAATAAAAATAAAAAAAATAATAATAATAACAATTAGTAGTAGAGGTAGTAGTAGTAGTAGTACATATTAATATTTAAAAAATGTATTGTTTTTAAAGGCAGTTAACATAAGACAAAGATACAAAAACACCACATAATATATAATATATTAATATTATATAAAATAAAAAGTTTAATAACAACACTTAGTAGTAGATGTAATAGTAGTGTAAGTTACTATTAATAATAATAATAATTTTATAAAGCTCCATGAAATATTTCAAGGCAGTTTACGTAACATAAATACATAACAACAATTATTGCTATGATTATTATTATTAATTTCATATATTGTATATTGTTTTTAAAGGCAGTTTACATAAGACAAAGATATAAAAACAATAGATAATATATAATATAATATTAAGTTAAATAAAATACCTACAACAATTAGTAGTAGAAGCAGAAGTGGTATATATTACTATTAAAAATAATTTAAAAAATGTATAACAATTATTATTATAACAATAATAATAATAATAGTAATTTTATAAAGCATACATTACATAACACATACTGTAAATATCTAAAAACAATTATTATTATTATTAGTCATTTTATAGATTATGTATTGTTTTTAAAGGCAGTTTACATTAGACAAAGATATAAAAACAATACATTAAATATAATAAAACAACATTAAATAAAATAAAAACAACAATTAGTAGAAGTAGTAGTATATATTACTACTTAAAAATAATAATAAGACATGAAACAATGCATAATATATGTGACCCTGGACCACAAAACCAGTCATAAGGTTAAATTTTACAAAACTGAGATATATACATCATATGAAAGCTCAATAAATAAGCTTTCTATTGATATATGGTTTGTTAGGATCGGACAATATTTGGCCGAGATACATCTATTTGAAAATCTGGAATCTAAAGGTGCAAATAAATCAAAATACAGAGAAAATCACCTTTAAAGTTGTCCAAATTAAGTTCTTAACAATGCATATTACTAATCAAAAATTACATTTTGATATGTTTACAGTAGGAATTTTACAAAAAATCTTCATGGAACATGATCTTTACTTAATATCCTAATGATTTTTGACATAAAAAAAAAATCAATAATTTTGACCCATACAATGTATTTTTGGCTATTGCTACAAATATACTCCAGCGACTTAAGATATAAAAACATATAAAAATTATATAAAAGTAAAAATAGTAAAGGAAAAGAGCCAGGGGTGAAAACTTTTGAACAGAATGAGGATGTGTTAATTTTTCAAATTTCGTCTAAATATCTTTTTTTTCATTTAGTACTGCCCTTCAGAAACTACAGAAGACACTTATTTGTTTCCCACAAGACGAAATAAGTTAAATTTACCCTGATCTTCAAAAGGTTTACACCCCTGACTAGTAATGCATTGTGTTTCCTTCTGAAGCATCAGTGAGCGTTTGAACAACAATTATAAAAAAAAAAAAAGGGGTTTACACTATACTGTCAGTAGAAAATGGTTTCTAATGCTGAATATGCTAGAAAATCCATGCATTTAACTCTGAACGATTGTACGGTTATGAGACACACTTTAGCCATCATGCACATAAAAGGCCATGCATGCACAAAGTTTCATCTGGGTCAGATATCAGAGCTCTGTGCTGCGCGCTGACCCGGCCTCTGTCGACTCGCCGCACATCTAAATATGAATCATCTGTGCGGTTCTTCCCAAGACCTCACTGCAACCCAGAGCAAGGCGACTCAACTTGTTCAAAGACTCACATTGCAAATTTTGGCAAGCATCTAACTTTCCATGGCCCAATAATAGTTCTGTCCAAACGAATGGAAACCTGTCCACTCAGACAACTCTTGCAGTATTTTTGCAAGATTTCAATCAGGGAAGTGTAAAACACGAATGCCAATCAGAGAAGTATAAAAGAGGAAATAGTAACCAACGTTAGAGATTTTACAGGAATTAGGCATTCTTGCTACACTAGTCCTCCTTACCGCTAGTTTGACAAAACGGGTAGAGACCAATTGTCAATGTGAAACCAGGTCAATCCAAACAAAGAAAGAATCGATTGGAATGCGCAAGTGCTTTTAGTGCGGCGTAAACTCGGGGGCCAGAACGCAAAAGGTTGCTGGTTTGAGACCTTCAAGGAAACAGCCATGAGCTTTGACCAGTGTAACCTTGAGCAAGACAGCAAACAACGAATCGCTCTCAGCTTCGGACAGCATGCGTACAGACAAGACCACCCACAGCCCATTCACTGACCAAGGCATGCATGTTGCACACAAACATTTCAGCATTTGTTTTCTGAACTTTATGGCTGAAAATAAATACATACACTACCATTACACTGCAAAAAAGGCTTCTCTAGCTTCGATTTTTTGTCTTGTTTCCATCCAAAATATCAAGAAGGATTTTCTAGATGAGTAAAAATTATTGTCTTGTTTTCAGAAAAAAAAAAGTCAAAATTAAGTGAGTTTTTGCTTAGAACAAGCAAAATAATCTGCCAATGGGGTAAGAAAAAAAATCTTATTTCAAACAGAAAACAAGATTATTTTGCTTACCCCAGTGGCAGATTATTTTGCTTGTTTCAAGCAAAAATGCACTTAATTTTGACTCTTTTTTCTGAAAACAAGACAATATTTATTACTCATCTTAAAAATTCTTCTTGATTTAATAATTTTTTGATATTTTGGCTGGAAACAAGACAAAATATCTAAGCTAGAAAAGCATTTTTTGCAGTGTACTTTTAATGTTTTTAAAATAACATTTTAATGTCTTTTATACTTGCAATTGCAGCAAAAACTGTAATATTGTAAAACATCATTAAAATTTCAATTAACTTTTCTATTTGAATATATTGTAAAAAAAAAAAAAATTTTTGATGCAAAGCTGAATTTTCAGCATTATTACTCGTTTTCAGTGTCACATGATTCTTTACACTGCAAAAAATGCTTTTCTTACTTAGATTTTTTTGGTCTTGTTTCCAGACAAAATATCTAAAAATTCTTAAATCAAGAAGGATTTTAAAAACAAGAACAAAATATTGTCGTTTTCAGAAAAAGCAAGTCAAAATTAGGTGCGTTTTTGCTTGAAAGAAGCGAAATAATCTGCCAGTGGGGTAAGAGAAATAATCTTGATTTTTGTTTGTAATAAGATTTTTTTGCTTACCCCATTGGCAGATTATTTAGCTTGTTCTAAGCAAAAACTCACTTAATTTTGACTTATTTTTTTCTGAAAACAAAAAAATTATTTGTACTTGTCTAGAAAATCTTGATTTAAGAATTTTTTGGATATTTTGGCTGGAAACAAGACAAAACAAACAAATAGAAACCATTCTAATATACTGATTTACTGCTCAAAAACATTTATTATTATTATGAATGTTAAAAACAGTTGTATAGCTTAATTTTGTCATTTTTAATTAGTTAATTAATTTATTTATTGTGGAACTGGTGATACATTTTTTCTTCAGAATTTTTTGTAACGTAATAAAATGTGATATAAAATATTTATTTAGCATTCTTGCTGAATAAAATTATTAATTTCTTCCTGTATAGAAACATTTTAATGGTAGTGTATTATTTTTGGATGGACAGAAATTATAAATGCTACAAATAAATCTGCTTGTTCATTTTTTATATAGCTGCGCAATTATTTGAATGAGTTTTTTTTCTTTTATTGTGGTACTGACTAGTTCATAATTATAGCAGATTTGCTCAAGTTATTTGCTCAAGAAATTAATTACTAGTTGCTTACATCTTTACCATCGTAATTAGATTACTGTACTAAATACTCTTTCTAAAAAGTATTGCATTACTTACTACTTTTCAAATCACATATCAACCTCGGACTAGTTGAAAGATACAACGATAGACATGGAAGTACATTTAAAATTGCATAAATTATTCCTGAACTGACCAAAGTATTTAAAAGGACAAGGTTACCTTAAAAACATACATTTCAACATTAGATGTTAAAGTTTGATGTTAAATCCACTATAGTTTTCTACAGTCTATAAAGTATTTACAGTTGAGGTCAAAAGTTGTAGGAAACACGATGCATTAAGAGCCGGGGGTGAAAACTTTTGAACAGAATGAGGATGTGCACATTTTTCTTATTTTTCCTAAATATTCAAATTCAAAAAGAAAAATGTACACATTTTCATTTTGGTCAAAAGTTTTCACCCCCGGCTCTTAATGTATCTTGTCTCCTTCTGAATAATCAGTGAGCGTTTGAACCTTCTGTAATAGTTGCATATGAGTCCCTCAGTTGTCCTCAGTGTGAAAAGATGGATCTCAAAATCATACAGTCATTGTTGGAAAGAGTTCAAATACACGAAAATGTTGAAAAACCTAAGAATCTGTGGGACCTGAAGGACTTTTCTAAAGAACAGTGGGCAGTTTAACTGTTCAGGACAAACAAGAGTCTCATGAACAACTTTGACTAAACAAAAACACAGCTGTGGATCGTTCAGGCAACAACAAAGTATTAAAAACCAAGTGTATGTAAACTTTTGAACAGGGTCATTTTTTAAATATTCAACTATTATTTACTCTTGTGGACTATATGTAAACATCTTTTCAGAAAGGCAGGGCAGAGAAGAGCAACAATAATGTACGGTATGTGGAAAATAATGTGCTTTTTTTAACATTAAACACCAAATAGACAAATTTATGCTCCTTTTATGCCTCGTTTCCACTGAGCGGTACGGTACGGTACGGAACGGAACGGTACGCATTTATTTGCGTTTCCACTATCAAAAGTTGTGAATGGTACCAAAATGCCGAACTGTACCGTACCACTTTTTGGGTACCCTTCCGTTGTGGTACCTAGCACAGTGGAACGGTACTAAAGGGTGGAGCTAGACTCACTGCAGAGCGTTGATTGGTTGACAGAGAATCGTCACTTGCGCGTGCTACAGAACGACAACGCAACACAAGAGGCGCCATTTTTAAAACACACACAACACCTTGCAAAACAATGCCACCGCGAAACATAACTCGCGAATGTCCTCCATTGATGTTTGCGGTCTTAGCTTTCTTCTTTGCGCGAGAATGACGTCAAGCTACTTTCCGTCATACACCACGTCTATCAAGTGACGTTATCACTACTTTCCGGCATACACCACGCCTATCAAGTAAGGGTACTGTCGGCAGTGGAAACGCTAGCCAATTCATGGTTTTCCGACCCGACCCGTACCGTACTGTACCGTACTGTACCGTACCACTCAGTGGAAACGAGGCATTAGAAACGTCATATGACCCCTTTAAGACCCCTTACTGTTAATAAATTATACAGGACAGTAATTATTTACTTAGTAATGCATCACACCCAACACTGTTTACCGCCACAAAAAAACTAAATGAACTCTGGTTGGTCGCTTTACATGACGGTCAGACAGTCTCTTCCTGTATAAGTAGGCGTCTCTTGACCAAAACAAGGTGAAAAGTGACGCTGATAGTAAAAACTTAAATGACTACAAAAATGGCACACAAGTGCTTTATTGCTGCTGCTGCTTTTAAAAGTTTGACAAGCTGAAAAGACGAGCACAGCCTCATTAAGAGCTTCATTAGGAGGTAAACACAGGGTGATCTTCATAAAAAAACACTGAACAGTGAGAAGTATTTTCATGGCACTCTGAAGTATATAAACCACAGATGCAACCCCACAACAACCAAGATTTACAGTGACCACAGCAGCTGGTCTTTGTCTTAACGTCACATTAAATTTGGAATGTTTTTCCATGCTGTCATTACGTTCAGATAAATATGGCATCAAATTGGCCGCGATGTACACAAAGGCCATTCAGGCACAAATGGATTCCTTGACACAAACATCTGTCCCTATTCATCTCAACTTCACACACTTCTGTTCCAATAAATGATAACCATGACGGTATGCTAATGTCAAGGTAATGATCTAGCTATGTACAATACATATTAACAATGTGGTTTTCGGCTCTGACCAATGTTACTTCCTCATTTTAGTATTTCCTGAAACTAAGAGGATCTTGCTCGCAGAAATCTATGTTTATGTTTCAAATAGATGATTTAAAAGAGAAACTCTGGAACATGATTTTAAGGGAAAGCTAAAAAAAGCATTTCATTTCATTTCATCTCTCTGGCATTTCATTAGTTTGTGTATTTAGAGATTTTAAGTGTGTATAATCTATTATGTTGTGATTGTTTTCAGTCATGGTTTGATATTTGGTCAACTTGGTAGATAATAGATAGATAGAATGACAATAGAACAGAGGCTAGATAGAAAGACGGATAGTGACTGACAGACAGGCAGATGATAGATTTTATGTTTTGACAGACAGATGACAGATAGATAGACAGATAGATAGATATTATAATGGTAGATAGATAGATAGATAGATAGATAGATAGATAGATAGATATTATAATGATAGATAGATAGATAGATAGATAGATAGATAGATAGATAGATAGATAGATAGATAGATAGATAGATAGATAGATAGATAGATAGATAGACAGACAGACAGACAGACAGATGTACAAACAGACAAACATAAACTCCTGGATGGATAGAACATGTTCAAAAAACATTCTATCTATCTATCTATCTATCTATCTATCTATCTATCTGTCTATCTATCTATCTATCTATCTATCTATCTATCTATCTATCTATCTGTCTCTATCTATCAAAGCATAAAACGGTTAACAAACACAAGGCTTGCTTTGAAAGGGTGTTGGATGCTGCTGAAGTACTTCCTGGTACCGATCTAAAGCTACATCACCTCCATCTGATGAACAGAATATTAATTGGTTACTTCTTGACTAAGTTTGACTCTGATGGAGCATTTTAATACGAGTTTACTTTTTAGTGCACAAAAGACGCTTCAAATAAACAAGTGATGCAACTCGTCGTTTCAATACACTCGCATTGAAAGAATAACAGAACAGCACTAGACTAAGTTAAGTCAAAGTTAACGTAAAGTCAAGTGAGTTTTGCTTCACATCGCAGCGTTAGGACTTAGAAAACGTTGCAACGAACTTAGAAAGGTTTGTTGGTAAAATGTTCAAACATGCGATAAAGAGCGATATGTGAAATACTCACATCTTCCATGATATAAAAACAAAGATCCCGTTATGCGCAGAACAAAACGCTCGACGCAGGAACTCTATCTCGGGTTAAAACGGTTGATCTCTCTTCGTCGCAACTTTCTCACATCCAACATGACGATGAAAAACAAGGAACTGTGTATGAGGCTGAAATGTAACGGGACTCTGCTGCTCTTTTTCCTCTTTCGACTTTCAGCAGTTACAAGTTTCAGGCTTGAAGAGAGAGAGAGAAAAAAAGTTTGGTTTCCGGTAAGTCCCCAAAAGCCTCTGCCGCTGCCAAGAGACACCACGGACGCGTCTCAAAACACAGCGAGCTGCCTATCTAGACAGCCTCGGAACGCCAAGAATGCGGTCTCTAAACTCTTGGACTCTTTCGCTTTGACAGACGTAGGCTATCGCGGGAGTTCTAAAATGAATTTCTAGTTAAAAGACTTTTGAATGGAATTTGTATAGATCTATTTTGGTCCATCTCACGCAACCCGAATTGTCTCTCTGCGCCTCTAACATGTCAACTATATGAAATAAGTTGCATGCACACTAAAGTCTTTTGTGATAAATTTGTAATATTTAAAACTACAATAATGTGATTTATTTTTGCACACCCTTGAAATAAACTAAAAAGTGCTCAAACAACCTGCTGTTGCCATGAGTATTGCATTTTCTCTCACAACTGAATATTTCCCACAATTCTTAAATTCGAATGTAAGATTTAAACCCGCAACTGCTAGAAAACAGTCAGAATTGTGAGATAAAAAGTTGCAGTTACTGAGGATTCCAAGTATATACAGTCAAGCCTGAAATTATTCATACCCCTGGCAAATTCTGATAATAAGATGATGTACAGGAGGCATTATTGTGGAAAAAAAATATATTTCTCAGCTTTTATTTACATTTGAACTAAAAGTGGCATGTCCAAAATGATTCATACCCTTTGCAAACTGTCACAGTCGATGGGAAAATCCAAAGTTCTATACCATTCCAAATAGTCCAAGCTGTTCTAAAGCATCCTAATTACTCTGATTCATTGGGAACAGCTGTTTTAATCAACTCAACAGGTGAAAAACAGAAGCTCTCTGCTGTTGGTTTGTGGACAGTCATGGCTAAGACAAAGGAGCTCACTGAGGACCTGCGGCTGCGCATTGTGGCTGCTCACAAGTCAGGAAAGGGCTATAAGACCATATCTAAATGTTTTGAAGTTCCAGTGGCTACAGTGCAAAGTATTATTAAAAAATACAAGACGTTCCGCACTGTGAAAAATCTCAGAGGACGTGGTCTGAAGCCTAAAGTGACACCTGTGCTGGCCAGGAGGATAGTGAGAGAGGTAAAAAAGAATCCCAGGATCACCTCCAAGGCCATCCTGATGAATCTGGGCTCTGCTGGTGGCAACATCTCAAGGCAGACAGTCCAACAGACACTAAACACCACTGGGCTCCACGGACGCAGACCAAGGAGGACACCACTTCTCCAGATAAGGCACACAAAAGCCCGCTTGGCCTTTGCAGATGCTCATCTGGACAAAGAAGAAGACTTCTGGTGTTCTGTTTTATGGTCAGATGAAACAAAAATGTAATTGTTTGGCCACAATGATGTAGCCTTCATTTGGCGTAAGAAAGGAGAAGCCTTCAACCCTAAGAACACCATACCTACTGTCAAATATGGTGGTGGGAACCTAATGTTTTGGGGGTGTTTTTCAGCCGGTGGACCAGGGTACCTGAGTTAAGACCAGAGTCCTGACTTAAATCCAATTGAGAATCTGTGGAGGGAGCTAAAGATCAGGGCAATGGCAAGGAGACCCTCCAACCTGAAAGAGTTGGAGCTCATCGCTAAAGATGAATGGGCAAAAATACAAGTGGAGTCATGCAAAAAGCTGGTCAGCAATTATAGGAATCGTTTGATTGCTGTAATAGCCAATAAAGGCTTTTCTATTGATTATTGAGAAGGGTATGAATAATTTTGGACATGCCACTTTTTGTTCAAATGTAAATAAAAGATGAGTAATATTTTTTTTCCACAATGATGCCTCTTGTACATCATCTTATTATCTGCTGATAGACGTCTGTGTCATTTCTAATAATAAAAAAAAAAAAACTTGCTGGTTGAATAAAAGTAACTTTAAGTCAGAATTTGCCAGGGGTATGAATAATTTCGGGCTTGACTGTATATCGTGGAGAGAGTAACAAGTGGGGGGAGTATAAATGATGACAGAATTTTTGTTTTTGTGTGAACTATCCCTTTAAGACCCTCCATTTGAAGTCACATACTTCCTAAGATTAGGAAAATATGCTATATATGGAGAGAGAGAAAAACTAAAGTCATAAGTTTCAGTAGTAACCAAAAGTAAAATTCTCAGAAGCATAAATGTGTTTGCATGATGCAAATGCGAGTTAAACTAGCACAGCTAGTGTAACTACATGCTATGCAAGTGTAAATATAACTGCAACACAGTAAAAAAAAAAAGTGCAAACATATATGGGCCATTCTACAAAATTGGTGCAAACTGCTTTCCCACAACCATAAAACACATTTAAAAAGCATGTATTCAAATCTTAAGATGTTTACTAAGATGTCATCATTGTTTCGATAGTGACAAAACGCAACACATAATCCTTTATTTGGGGGAAATAAATACAATTTTAATACAGTTATGCAAATGTTTTAGTAGTGTTTTAGTATGTGGGTTAAAATTCTGTAATGTGATGTGGTCACTACCAAAATGTGCTGTCATGACTGACACATAGGAAGTTTTGTCAAAAATAAAGTATACTGAATTATCAACAAAGATGTTACGATAGTTTTTGGTTCAGTGTATTACTATACAAGCTGCACATTTACTACTCTTAAAATATATCCAAGTTTCATTTCTATAATATTGTCCCTTGAGAAGATATACTAAAATGGTTGCTGAAATGTGAGATACTGTATGTAACAGCTGCATATATAATGTAACGCAGTTTGTGAATAGTTTATTAATAAAGTACTGATAGAAAAAGCACTTCTGCATGATGCACATACAGTATGAAGTAAAAAAGCTCAAGTAAAGTGCAAATAAGTATAAAAACCTTAATTTAGACTTCTCAATGATTGCACAAGCAGGCCAAAGGATATATCTGCAGAGATGTTGCACTTCCTGGGGGTGTAAAGCACGTCAGCGTGTGTCATACCCGAGTAGGAAGAGGATGCAACCAGTTTCCTAATAATCACGCATCGCATCACAAACACAATGACAGGTGATGTTAGTTAGTACCTTTTTTCTGTAAGTCTGCGACCCCAGTGAGAACAGGAAATTTTCGTGTGGCAACCAATATTTTTAACTTACCCACTTCATCTGCTATTTATAAAGACGACCACTCGGTTTCTGTTCGCGTAGGCCTGAGGTGAAGATAAAATTGTCAGATTATTTTTTTCTTTGACCTTTGTACAAGATGAGGGGGTTAACTTAGAAAACTTACCGCTGAATAGTCGCTTTCTGGTTTCCAAAAGTCATCGAACCAAATTGGGCCTTCACTCATTTAGTGCACTTCCCTTTTACAAGACTGTCACAGAATCTTGTGATACTCATAAGTATAAATATTACATTTTGCAAGCTATGTAGCATTCTGTCTCCGACATCAGGAACTTAATACTACGGTTTCCCCTCGATATAGCAGCTAGTGCTTCTTCTGAGCCACAAAACTCAGACCACACACTATTCCCATATGCTGGGTTTTAAACCACATACGCTTTGTACTTAGCCTCAGGTTTCTTTTCTAAAATGTGTCATACCTCCTCTGATGGATGGCTATCAGGTATGCATCCTTGCACAAAATCAACATTATTGTTTAATGCATTAAAAGTAGCACACAAAAGGAAGTAATAAGATGGCTGATGATTGTCAACTAGTGCGCTGGTTGAAGTTAATATTTCAGTAATATTGTTGGTGTGTGGCCTCACTTGTAGAAAGAGTAAAGAGGGAGGAGTTCCTGTTTCACAGAGAAACAAAACAATTAGTCAACATGAAATCTCTAACCAACGAAACATCAACAAAGATGCATTATATCCAAATGAGTTCCAAATGAGTTTTTTGTTTATATTTGAATACATTTGAATATGTTTACATGCATGTGTTACTTTTATACTATTTAGACAGTAATGCATTTTTTTTTTTACACTTTGCACAGTTATATTAGAGTGGAAATAACACTAAATATGCAGTGCGATACATGTGAGCATGCATGTATTAAAATGATGTGCTATATGAATGTTGCACTGATGTGAAACCGCACCCATCCGTAGTGAGAGGACAGGCGAAGCACACAAAGATCCTCCTTTATTTTTCTGGCTGGAGTTTCTGAAGTGTATTGCGCCCCCTACTGCTCCTTATAATTGGTTCATATAAACATTTGTGGTTTGAAACCTTTTATGCACCTTAAGGCTTATTTACAACGGGACCAAAACAAACAAACAAGAAATAAATAATAGTTTTTTTAATAAAAATAAAAACTATTATTATTATCATTATTGCAAATAATACATTAATAGTAATTATTATTAGTTATGTTATGTTGAATAAATATTAAAATACTTTATTATTTATTCCTATAATATCGAACATTTATATTAATAATAATGATAATAATAATAATAGTAATTATTATTATTATTATCATCATAATGAACTTTAGATTTAATAGGAATAAATAAAGTAATTAATTATTTTATTATAATGAATTATTAATATTTATTCAGTATAAATAATTATAATAACAACAAAATGATTACTGCAAATAATACATTTATAATATTTACTGTTATTTATATTGAATAAATAATAATATACTTTATTTATGAATGTAATATATAATGGAAAGTCTAATAATAATGATAATAATAATAATAATTTGATAGTTATTATTATCATAATCAACTTTACATTGTTTTATAGAAATAAAGTATTTAATATTTATTTAGTATAAATAATTATAACAAAAAGATTGCAAATAAGATAATAGTAATTACTATTATTTATATTGAATATTTTTATTTATTACGATAATTTACAATAAAAAATGTAATAATAATAATAATAATAATAATAATAATAGCAACAACAATAGTTATTATTATTATAAAAAAGAAAATTATTATTATTATTATTATTATCACAATAAATTATTTACATTATATATAATAGAAAAACAATAAAATATTTAATATGTTTCAGTATAAATAATAACAACAACAAAATGACTATTGCAAACAATACATTCATAGTAATTACTATTAATTATATTGAATAAATAATAAAATACTTTATCATTTATAATGAAAAGGTAATTAATAATAATAATAATAATAATAATAATAATTATTATTATTATTATTTAATAGTTATTATTTTCATAATTAACTTTACATTTTATTTAAATAAAGTACTTAATATTGATTCAGTAAAAATAATTATTATAACAACAAAATGATTATTGCAAATACAGTAATAGTAATTACTATTATTTATATTGAATAATTTTATTATTTATTCCAAAAATATAGAATGAAAAGTTAATTGTGAAAATACTATTTTTTATTATAAAAAAATAAATAATAATAAAAAAGAATAATAATAATAACAACCAAAATGACTATTGCAAATAATACATATACATTAATAGTAATTACTACTATATATTGAATACATATTATTTATTTCAATAATATATAATGGAAAATTAATTGTGATGATGATGATAATAATAATGATAATAATAATAACAATGATTATTATTATTATAAATCACAATGAACTTTGCATTTTATATAGTAAAAATAATAATAAAATATTTAATATTTTTTCTATATAAATAATAATAGTAATAACAACAGCAGCAGCAAAATGATTGCAAATAATACATTACTAGTAATTACTATTACTATACTGAATATTTATAATAATATTTATTTATTATTTCAATAATTATATAATAGAAAGCTTATTGTGATACTACTACTAATAATTATAATTAATATTATTATAACTATTATAATCACAATGAGCTTTACATTATGTATATTTAATATAAATAAACAATAAAACATTTAATATTTCTTCAGTATAAAATAATAAAAAAACTAAATTCTATAAAAATTCTAATAATAAACTAAATTATTGCAAACAATACAACATTAATACTAATTATTACCATTACTATTATTATCATCATCATCACTATAATTATTTTTATTATAAGATGGTAACACTTATTTTACGGTGTCCTTGTTACACGTTATAATAAATTATGCATAATTACATGTAACTAACCCCAAATAAACCCTCATCCTTACCCTAACCATATAGTATGTATGCAGTTAATTAATATTACTCACTACTTAAAAGCATAATTATACTTTAACAGTGACATGTAAAAAAAGAGGACCTGTAATAAATAATAAATAAAAAAATAATACATTAAAATTAAACAGTTATAATTAAATTATTTCCAAATTCACATTGTATTCAACATGCACAAAAATTAAGTTAAATTTTATGTTCTATAAAGAAAAACACACACACACACACATATATATATATATATACACACACACACACACACACACACACACACACATATATATACACACACACACACACACACACACACACACACACACACACACACACACACACATATATATATACACGCGCGCACACACACACACACACACACACACACATATATATACACACACACACACACACACACACACACACACACACACACACACACATATATATATATATATATATATATATACACATACACGCGCGCGCACACACACACACACACACACACACACACACACTTATAGATATGTAATAATTCGTTTCTGGAAGCATCTTTGTGATCACGAATGCAATTCCATTCATGAACATAGCGGCTTTGCACTTTGTTCTTATCAATCATTAATTATATATTCACATTATAAATGAATAAGTTTTAATATACCAGCTGCTAACTTGGAAATTTCAAGATATGTGAGCAAAAATGCTCCTGATAGTTCAGCAATTTGACACAAGCAAGAG
This sequence comes from Garra rufa, assembly GCF_049309525.1. Lineage (NCBI taxonomy): Eukaryota > Metazoa > Chordata > Actinopteri > Cypriniformes > Cyprinidae > Garra > Garra rufa. Next base: position 57,337,302 of record NC_133363.1, read on the forward strand.
TTAAGAGCTGTTTTTGTTTCGTTTCTGTGTTCGAATCCGAATCCACGTTGGTTTGGGCGAATCACTGATTCACTAAGCCATTCATAAAAACGAGTTAATACCACATCTAAATACCACTTCATGCAGCTTCTGTGCAGTGCTAAGATGTTTTGTTTACATTAGTATACAGAGAAAATTCTTGTCTGTTTTCATTTGCATCTTTTTGTTTATGAAATTGATTATGTAGAATTGAATGATAAATTAACAGAATACTGCATGGCATCGTGATACTTCAGCTGGTATAAAAAAAAATATATATACACACACACACACACACACACACACACACACACACACACATGTATCAATGTATATGTACAGAATATTAACAAATTCTAATGAGTACATATGCATGCACATATTTGACCAGCAGGTGTTAAATAAAACAATTATTCACCCAAATCCTTTTGAATGAGATTTATTTAAATAGGACATTTTTATAAGAATGGTTATAACACAGGAAAGCCACCGTAGATGAACATTTCTCTAAATCAGAGACTGTTCACTTTTTAATTCATATATTCACACTTTGGTGAAAAAAATCTCATCTGTCAGCACAGGCAACACTGCTGTTTCTCAGCTGTTGTTGTAGTTTTTTCTGTTCCGATGAGGGATTAATAAAACATGAGCACAATCTCCAAGTGCCAATCATGGAGGCCATAAAATGTGACATTAGAATTAGTTCGAAACTACCCTACAAACTGAGTTCAGATGCACATGTTTGATGCACTGAGAATGAATACCATGCACTCAAACAGGATGAAAATAATGACCTACAGAAAAAAAAAAACGGTGACTTGAAGTAAACAGGTGTCACATCTGTTCACATACTGTACTGAGCTCGCCGTCTCTCGCCATTTCTGATATTAGTGTAAACACAGCGCTCATATTTGCCCTATTAGTTTAACAGAAAAGGCCAAGTTTTTGTTCATAACAGCCAGCAGTGTTTGGCTTGGATCTACTCCACATAGTGCTTGATAGTCAGTACCAGTAAGCCTCGTAACCACTTGGCAGTCGTGTGAAGAAATACAACAGTGCTTTCGATTTATCATCTGCCTCCTCTCACACTACAAAAGGTGCATACGTTTAAAAAAGGAAACGAAAAAACAGGTAAAAGCATGAGACTTTAGTTGTTAGTGAGTGAATGTCACTCAAGGTTGCTCTCATGGAACATCTGGTAGTGTGTTCGCTATAACAGCTGTTTTTTAAGACGTTCAGCCAAACATCAACTAAGACGAGATGGCTCATAAAAACAAATGAGTGCATGTTCCAGTCGATCTTAGCTCAAACCAAACACCTAAAATGTCCACTTCCAGAACAAATAATATTTTGACAATGAGAGCAATTTGGCGAATCTCGTGTAAACGGTTGAGAACATTTACGGGTCATATTTCACCTCAAAAAATGTAGAAAAAAAAAAAGTATATATGATATTATATATTATATATATAACAGAAATAAACAATAAAATATTTAATATTTATTTAGTATGAATAACAAAAAATATTATTGCAAATAATACATGAATAGTAATTATTATTATTATTTGTATTGAATAATTATTTAAAAACTGTATTTATTTAAAATATTTTAGTATTTATTTCGATAATATAATAAAAAGTTAATAATAATAATAATAATAATAATAATATAAATCACAATGAACTTTACATTATATGTAATAGAAATAAACAAAATATTTAATATTTATTCAGTATTAATAATAATAAATTATTATTAAAAAAATACATGAATAGTAATTACTATCATTTATACTGAATAAATATATTTTTAAAACTTTATTTCAATAATATATAAAGTTAAGTGATAATACTAGTAATAAGAAATATTACTATTTTAATAATCACATTGAACTTTGTGTTATATACACAACAATAAAATATCTGATAAAATATTTGATATTTATTCAGTATAATATAATAATAGTAAAGTTATTATTGAAAGTACATTAATATGAATTCTTATTATTTATACTGATAAATATTAAAATACTTTTATTTCAATAGATAATGTAAAGTTAATAGTGACAATAATAAATATTATTATAAATCACAATGAACTTTACATTATATACAACAGAAATAAACAAGCCATTTAATATTTATTCAGTATAAATAATAACAAAATGATTATAGCAAATAATACAGAAAATAAGAAAATATTTTAGACCATTAAACCTCTAACTCTCATTACCATAGTGCAAAAAATAAATAGATTTTAATACTATTGATAGTACTAATAAATGTTAATAGTATGTTATTTTAAGTATATAAAAGGACAACTTTTTTATTACTATAAAACCCAAATTAATGAATTGAGAAATTGGTTTTCATTTGAATGAATTTAATGAAACTTAGTGGTACATAATTGTCATACTGATTCTAAAAATAGGCTTAATTTTCCTCATGCAAAATATACTTTACATTTTTTTTTCCTTTTGATTTTGGAGTGAAATATGACCCAGATGTTTTTTGTGAGAGATTCATGCAATTCTACTTTTTATCCATTGTATATTTGCATGTAATTAAGGCTACTGTTACCCTGCTGTTACTATGCCTCTGATTCAGGTGTGCAACGTTCTGGAAAGGTTAACCTCCAGCAAAAAAACAAAACAAAAACAAAACAAAACAAAAACACAAGGCAAAAATGTCTTGTGGCCTCTTCTCATGTTGTTTAAACACATTCTTGAATATATAAGAATAAATATTTTTCCAAAAAACAAACAAACGAAAAAAAGATGCATCCCACTCCATGTTCCATGCACGTGTGCTATTTACAGCTTGAAATACGCACTTCTGCATAAAGCCACCCGACCAAGCATTCCCAAAACACAACACACTCCGCATGGCTCAGACCTGTAAAGCTATGCTTAAGACAAGCCAATCTCAACTCCAACTATAAAAACAACTTCAGACAAAAAAAAGCACTAAAAACATAAAATAAAAACTGACTACTGAAAAAATCTCCACAGAAAGCCTGGAGAATGGAATACATTTCCGTGCCGTTTTGACAATCAACTCTTACAGACTGCAATACTGACGTAGGAGTTTTATTTGAATATTCTACCTTTTTATTTCAGTAAAATTAACTTAAACGCTAAATAATAACAAAAATCCAGATGCCACGTAAAAAGGATGCAACATGGAGAGGGGCTGCGGTGATGGCCGACTGGAGACAGCAGCGCGTTCGCTGCTTTTCTATGCTCCGAAGCTCGTGACGCAGCACTTCAGCTCAGTCTTCAATGTACTCCCACAAGTCTTTCTCATAGCCCTCGTGAACGTGCTGTAGCAGCACTCGTCTCCGGCTCTCACAGTATCTATACGGGACGAGAAACGCAGAAAAGTCCTTAAACGTGAGCAGCGTTCAGCACATTTCTGATGGGAATGTTTTAATGTTCCGTATTTCGCATTGAGGATTGGATCTATAGAAGTCATTACAGTGCAGACTTTTTCGTAAGGGTATTTTCACTGGAGAGATACAGTTGAGCCCTTTTAGAATCTGCAAAATGTTCATTATTTTAGCAAAATAAAAGGGATCATATAAAATGAGTAGACCTGAATAAGACATTTCACATAAAAGATGTTTACATATAGTCCACAAGAGAAAATAGTTGAGTTGTTCAAAAGTTTACATACACTTGATTCTTAATACTGTGTTGTTACCTGAATGATCCACAGCTGTGTTTTTCGTTTAGTGAACAGGTTAACTGCCTGCGGTTCTTTAGAATAATCCTTCAGGTCCCAGAAAATCTTTGGTTTTTCAGCGTTTTTGTTTATTTGAACGCTTTCCAACAATGACTGTATGATTTTGAGATCCATATTTTCACACTGAGGACAACTGAGAGACTCATATGCAACTATTACAGAAGGCTCAAACGCTCACTGATGCTTCAGAATGAAAAATTATGCATTAAGAGCCCAGGGGTGAAAACTTTTGAACAGAATGGAGGCGTACATTTTTCTTATTTTGCCTAAATATTTATCATTTAGTACTGCCCTTCAGAGGCTACAGAAGATACATGTTTCCAAGATGACAAATAAGTTCAATTTATCCTGATCTTCAAATTCAAAAAGTTTTCAGCCCCCGGCTCTTAATGCATTGTGTTTTCTTCTGAAGCATCAGCGAGTGTTTGAACCTTCTGTAATAGTCGCATATAAGTTCCTCAGTTGTCCTCCGTGTGAAAAGATGAATCTCAAAATCATACAGTCATTTTTGGAAAGAGTTCAAATACACAAATGCTGGAAACCGAATTTCTGGGACCTGAATGATTTTTCTGAAGAACAGCAGGCTGTTCAGGACAAACAAGAGACTCATGAACAACTATCACTAAACAAAAAAAACACAGCTATGGATCATACAGGTAACATTTTGCATATTCTGAAAGAGGGGTGTAAACTTTTGACCTCAACTGTAAAATAGGTCTGAACTAAGGATGCACCAGAATTTATCAGCATCAGAAATGCCATGAAATGCCACAATAACTTGAAAAATGAATGGACACTAAAACTAAAACAGATTGGGTAACCAATTATGACCAGACGACAATACAGCATGCACAAAATAGTTAAAATCATACTTAAAGTGATAGTTAACCCAAAAAAGAAAAGTCTTAATTGTTATCAATTACCTTAATTGATTTTAAGTGTGAAACAAAGTTGTTATTTTGGTTTTCTTTGTGCACAGAAAGCATTCTAGTAGCTTTGTAAAATTACGTTTGAACCACTGGTGTCACATGGACTTTCTGTGCCTTGATCATGGAAGTACCCTTGCTGTTTATGCAGGGCCAGAGAGCCATCAAAAATATGTGATGAACGATGCACGAAGGTCTTACGGGTTTGGAATGACATGAGGGTGAGTAATTAATGACAGAGTTTTCATTTTTGGGTGAACTATCTATAATGAGATGCTCACTTGGTCTGATTTGTGAAGAGAATGCATTCATGTGAAAATTCACGCGTGGCTTCAGATTTAATTGTACTATTGCATATCCTAATTATTACTGCACACAATGTGACAATAAAATACTTAAAAATATAAAATATTAGCAATTTTCTAGATACTCTTGTTGGATGCTGGCTGACACTAGTGTGTATATGGTTATCTTATTTTCCATTCTGCATATTCAAATGGGTGCTTTACAATGGTATTTTGCAGTCAATGATATCAAACCTGCCCATCGGATTCAAAAATGGTGCTTTTTCACATATTCAAATTTAAAATTTGGGTCTGTTCACCACACAAACCAACTTCAGATGACTTGGAATATAGTGCACAAGTTCGGTGTTATTACTGTAATACTTAAAAATAAATTAATGCTAAATGGAAATATAAAAAAGGCAAAAGCACATAACACAATTACTAAAAATAAAAATAAAAGCCAATTCAAAATACAAATAATTACTATAATAGGATATAAATAATACTAAAATATCTGCACTGCACAAATTGTATAAGCAGCAGCCGACAATACAATAATTTCATGCATTAAATAATAAAAAAAACAAAAACAAAAAAAAAACAGATATAGACACACAATATTGTGATTTTGGACAAATCTCTCACCTATACTTATCCTGAACTTTCTGTTTGATATCTTGCAAAGAATCCTGGGAGATATCTCGCTCTAGATAACCCGAGAGCACTTCTGTAGCGTTCTCCAAATCAGCCTGATTGTTCTGGGAAAAAAAAAAAAAAACAGCAGTAAGACATCAGTGTGTTGATTTCTCCAACAAGTGTAAACGATGTAATGCTATGAAAATATAGTTTGAATGTTAGTCCTACTAAGTGCAGACAGGTAGAGTGTTTGGGAAACCTGTCTGAAAACAGTCATTATTTTTCCAGCTATAAAACAGTCTAACACATGGGTTTCTGCTAGGGATGCACCGAAATGAAAATTCTTTGCTGAAGCCGAAAACAAAATTACACACTGGGCCGAAGGCTGATTACAGAACACGTTTTTTCGCGTATTTCCCCCCATGTATTTTGACAATTTGTTCACCATTGCATAAAATAAATAATATTTGCTTTCTACATTTTTGTCTTGCTTTTTAGAGAAAAAAAATCTATTACAAAACAACAGTTTAAAAATATTTATTTAGCATTGAACATTTTTAACATTCCAGTAGACATCATAGCCTACCAACAAAGCACAATTTAACTTAAGTTAATAAAATAATATTCTTTGGCTATTTTTAAGACCCCCTTCTTGAATCAGGCATGTGTTTTTTAATGTACAAACAAATGCAGCCTTGCTGAGCAAAGGAAAATCTTATAATAGCTAAATGGAGAGCTGTTGTAATGATTGTTATCATTATTTTTGTGTTACTTTTTCATTTTATTTTACAGAACAACAGTAAAATTACAGTTTTTTGGACAGTTTTAAATGCTTCCACACTGCCGACGTTTGCTGCATTAGTGTGCACCTCTATTTGATCGCGTCACGTCATTTTTCGGTATAATTTATTCTGGTCCTTTCGCTTATTCCGGTTATTAATTCCGGTTGCCGAACATTCGGTGTATCCCTAGTTTCTGCAATAAAATTTTTTTTTAAAAAAACATGTTTTCTCCCTCACCTCGAAAATGATGGACTGGTTGTTCTTTTTGAGGTAGAAGGCAAAGACGTAGGTGAACATGAGCGTGGAGCGACACTGGCACAGCACATCTACTGCCTTCTTCAGGAACTGCACCTCGATCCACGACATGTTGTGCTGCTGCATCTCCTCCATCTTCTGCTTCACCTGCGCGTACAATTTGTGCTCAAAGCGCAAACTCTGCATGTGGTTCATGTAGCGGTTGCAGTAGAAGAGGTAGCGCTGCAGGGCTGCACGGGATCGCTGTGCATGGACAAAATGCATTAATTCCAAAGGGAACAACAGTTACAGGTCATGGTTCAATCTGAACAAATATAAAAAAAATATAAAAATATAACACCATATACACTATTATGCATTGACTCTTATTAAAGCAACTGTATTAAAGTTCTTCAGTCAAGACTAAGAGCAGCGGGTGATTTTTCCTTTGTGTTTTGTTTTATTAGCCTACCATCACCCAAAAATGACAATTCTGTAATCATTTACTCACTTTCGAGTTTTTTTTTTTTTTAATAAACCATGTTGAACATAAAACTTATTTTGAAACTTATTTTGAAGAATGTGGGTAATCAAACAGTTGCTGGCCCCCAGTTATTTTTTTATATAGAACTTTAATTATTTACCTGTTATCCACATTTTTCAAAATATCTTCTATTTTGTTAACCACAAGAAAAAAAATAGAGGTTTGGGACGACATGTGAGTGAGTCAATCTTTGGGTGAACTGTCCCTTTAATGACGATCGGCAGCTTGTTTAGTTCTGTCGCTTTAAGAGCTGCACACATCTGATATACAGGCGCGCATCTTTTTTCTCTCAACTGTTTACTTTCGCTTTAGACATAACCAACTGTGTTTATATGTAATCCTTGTGTGTTTTTGACAGCATTATTAAATCAGACACAAAAGCTTGGTCCAGTAATCAGGCACTGCTTGAGATACTTTTATCAGGCGTGCGCTTCAGGTGTACACGCTCATAAAGGTCACGGACGAAATAAAGTTATTTAACAGCAAGGCTTTGTATGCAAATAATCTACTTTTGTGATTACGAATAAGTGCAGTGTCCCGTGAGTGAATGTATGTCCTGTTGTACAGTATATTGAGACGGAGGCACGCTGTAGCACGATAATACAATATTTTTTCAAAAGCAGATCGTGGAGACATTTTAAACGTCCATGATCAAAAATCATCATATCGCACACCCTTACTTGAAAAGACAACGAATGACAGATGACTTAAAATACCTCTTGTGCATCTCTGGCTGCCTTGGCATCATCTTCATTGTAGCGATTGCAGTTGTACCTGTAATCAGTGTGAAATGTACATGCTATTATAAAGTTCTTCAAAAATAAAAATATAAGCATTAGGGATGTAACAGTATTATCAAATCGTGGTATTGCGATAGTAAAACTCTCGATATCATTGTAGTCACACAACGATAAAAACGAGTCTTCTGGACAAAAAGTGTATTTTTAAAAAAATTTTTTACATAAAAGGTCTTTGTGTATCTGTCAAACAAACTAAAAAACACAATATGGCTTAATCCCTTTATCAAGTCTGTTTTTTCGCTGCAAGTTTCAAAGCGAAGTGCGCACTTCGTTCAGGCGATCAGCTCGTGATCCGGTGTTTTCTGCGCCTCAGAACGGCTCCAATCACGGTCAATGCAGTGAACTCATTTATTATGAGTTTATCACGCATTTGGAAATGCAACAGCCACCAGATATGTTTTATATTCGTGGGCAGATAATTACAGCATTTCACTAGATTTGTAGTGAGATGCATTTTTGTAAGCCTGTTTTCACTGAAGTTGGAGTATTCCATCAAAATAAAAGCTCTTCTGCAGTTTCCGTCAAAATAAAAGCTAAAAAGTGCAGTATAAATTGCTGACAGCTTGTAGTTTAAATGGGTAAGGTTACTGCAGTCTAAATTAAAAATATCTCTTTCAAGAGTAGAAATAAGGAAAGTAGTATTGTAATTTTCCTTTTTTTTTTTTTACACTGTAGTGTAAAGCAGAAATAATATTCATTTTCATTTATTTTAGAGTGCAATTGTTTTACAATATATTACTGTCATAGAAATAAAAATATAAAATTGTTGTTATCATTATTATTATTATATTCTAATTAGTTTGGCTTCCTAAAACACCAATGTGAATGTAATTTAGACTGAGAAAGTATACCACAAATAAAAAGAGGGTTGAGTCCCCTTTAAAATCCAGGTACAAGTCAATTCACTGACTTTTCTCTGACTTAATTTTTTGGAGTTAAGAACATGGGTTGGTCAAAAAGGGGCTAATTTATGGAGTAAGTGGAAATAATTTTTGGACTCTGAGAATTAGCAATGTTAAAAGAGATATAATATAACTATGCAAGGTCACCATTGCACGGTGCCTTACCCTGCTGGTATGTTTAAATCATTTATTTATTTCCCCTTTCCTTTTTTATGGTTCTGTTTTCTCTTCCTTTTCCTTTTACTCTTTATTGCATTTCATTCAGGTTCTGTAAGCATTATAAAAATGTATCCTGAAACGTACAGGAAGTCAGCTGAATTGAATGCAATTCATTTTTTTGTCTTAAATCTTTTGACAAAAAAATATATATATAATAAAAAAAAGAACATGGGTTGAACCTCTTAATTTTTTAAACTCTCAAAGTGCATTAATTAAATTTTAAAATGTACAATTTTAAAGTTGACTTTCCTTTTTTTCCCCCAAGTCTTAAAGGGATGGTTCGGAGTAGAATTGACTTCATTGCTATGCACTCCGAAGCCCATCTAAATACCCCATCCGAAGTTTTTTTTACCTTAGTCGAACATTTATGAAGATATTAGAGTTTTTCGAATTGCTTGTTAAAGGAGTGAATGGTACATGTAATGTATCTCGTAAATTGCACCACTAAACGTGCAAGTAATCTTACCAAACTTGTGCAGTAGTGTAAATAGGTTATGTACTCACAAAACGCTGCATCAGAACATTTGTAAGTCCACCATGAGTGTTTTAAAAACACGTTTTACCCGAGAACTACTAGTCTCAGAAACTACAAGTCGACATCGCTTCCCTGGTTTGAAAAAAAGCACGTAAAAGTCCTCCTACTACATCTGTGTGCATGTCAACTTGTAGGAGGACTTTTACATGCTTTTTTCAAACCGGGGAAGTGACGTCGACGTGTCGCCATTTGTAGTTTTTGAGACTAATAGGGATCGGCTAAAACAGGATTTTAAAACACTCATGGTGGACTTACAAATGTTCTGATGCAGCGTTTTGTGAGTACATAACCTATTTACACTACTGTACAAGTTTGGTAAGATTACTTGCACGTTTAGTGGTGCAATTTACGAGATACATCACATGTACCATTCACTCCTGTAACAAGCAATTCGAAAAACTCTAATATCTCCATAAATGTTTGACTAAGGTAAAATAAAACTTCGGATGGGGTATTTACATGGGCTTCGGAGTGCATAGCAATGAAGTCAATTCTACTCCGAACCATCCCTTTAATGTGTCTTTGTTTTAAATATTGCAATAAATATCATACTGTGGACTTCATATCGAGATATTATCGTATCGTGATATTTTAATATTGTTACATCTCTAATAAGGATTAAAAATAGGTGAAGCAGACTTACCAAGCAGATCCGTGAGGCTCCCAAGGGCCGAGACAAACCCAGCAGAACTCTGCTTTACAATTCTGGTTTCGACACACCATATGATTACAGCCACCATCTTTTTCAATGGTCACATGACATTTGGGACATTCCTAAGAAAAACAGGGACACCCAAATGAATTAAAGAAATATTCTGCATCTGTGACATGCTGCTGATTACAACAGAAAATAAGTCATTTAAATAAAGAGTTGCATTGACAAAAGTTCACAAAGATTTGAGAAATTTCTATATTCTCACTCTTTTGTCCTGCATATCTGTTTGTTGCTGCCAGGCAAATAAATGTCACTTAATTTGTTAAACAAATGGCCAGACCTGTTTAACAAAGTCCCTATTCTCTCTGGACACAGTATGGGTTTAAATAGTATAACCTTATCTTCATCACAATAGCATTAACATACATACATAAAATCAAGTGAACCGATTGTAAAAATCTTCATAGACCTCCGAGCATTTATGAATTCTTAAGTACCTTGGTATTTGCTGCAATCCAGTTGGATGTTTCACTGTCATCATCACACTTCTTTATCCACTTCCTCAACCACTTCAAGAGTAGAAACATTTTTAAGAAAAGGAAAACCTCTCAGGACAAAATCTAATCTGGTAATATCAATATCAACAGTGAAAATAATCTAACTTAAACATAAAAACGTGCCTAATTAGATGCTAACATACCTTGCATTTTACAGGGTCATGCCAGTTCTCTCCACAATTGAAACTATTTATTGAAAAAACAAAACAAAAATAAATTAAAGGGAGTCATTCATCCAAAAATGAAAATACTGTCACTACTTATTTCCCAGCATGCAACTGCAAAGCCATATGCTGTTATTTTTCTTACATATTAAAAATAACAGCAAACAGCTGATGTTGAGTCAATAATGAGAGAAAAGGTGCACAGCAGAACAAACTGCTTTAATATATACAGCTGAAGGCTCTGCACTGCATGCTGCATCAGAGTCTTACCAGAACTGTCTCCCGCATTTGCAGCGAACAGGTTTGGCATCAGGATACTGAACTTTGACCACATGGTGGCAGTCAGGAGCTGGACACCATTTCAACAGTCTATTACACTGGAGAAGAGCAGACAGACAACCATTGAGAAAGACCACAAAACAGTTCACTATATACCACTATATACCGAATATATACCATATATCATTTTAGCTTTAGCAGCTGGATTGTTCATTAGATTATTGATATTTCCTGAGTAAGTTAAATAAGTCTTGGACACAAGTTAGTTAGCAAACTGTTAAAGGAACCGTATGTAGGATTGTGGCCAAAACTGGTACTGCAATCACATTCAAAATACTGTAGAATGGTGTTTCCCCTCCCGCTCCCCCCTGACTCGAGGTTGCCAGCTAAGCTGCAGGAGTAGGCTGCAATAAGGAGCTTCCAACGGCAAGTGACACACAGTAATTTGTTTTTCTTCTGTTAATTATGTTTATGCTTCACAAGAGATGTTTTGCGAAGTAATTATGTATCGCAAAAATTTACAGATGGCGATTAGCCAAATATTTCGCAAAGATGTACTGTAATACCACATTTCAGTCGGAACATAGGTTGTTTTCCAACCCTGCTAGTGGTGCGATATAAAGCTTTTTATGAACGCATTTAGCTCGGCCGACCGCGGAAAATCCACTGAGTACTGAAGCAAAGTTAGCCAACAGTTTATCCACAAATAAACATTTGCTGAGAATTCACTCTGCCTCAGGCCATCCAAGAAGTAGATGTGTTTGTTTCTTCATCAGAACAAATTTGGACAGATTTTGGCATTACATCACTTGCTCACCAATGGATGTCCTACAGTGAATAGGTGCCATCAGAATGAGAGTCCAAACAGCTGATAAAGCATCACAAAAATCCACAAGTAATCTACACCACTCCAGTCCAACAATTAACATCTTGTGAAGGGAAAAGATGCATGTTTGTACAAAACAAATTCATCATTAAGATGTTTTTAACTTTAAACCATTGCTTCTGTCCAATGAAAGAATGCTTGGATTACTTTCCCTTGTAAACTATGCTTGATCTGTGCATATTTTTCTCCTGATTCAGATGGGTTGATCTTTTTTTTTTTTTTCACTGGAGAAAGCAATATTATGGATAGATGACTTGTATTTAGCTAGGAGCAACAGTTTGAAGTTTGAAACAATTTTTAAAATCACAAACATGCATCTTTTCATGTCACAAGATGTTAATTGAAGAACTGGAGTCAGGTGGATTACTTGTTGATTATTATGATGTTTTTTTATCAGCTTTATCAATGATGTAATGCTAAATTTATCCAAATCTGTTCCAACGAAGCAACAAACTCATCTACATCTTGATTCTTGAATGTACACTACCAGTCAAAAGTTTTTGAACAGTGACATTTTAATGTTTTTTAAATAAGTCTCTTTTGCTCACCAAGCCAATATATTTGATCCAAAGTACAGCAAAAAAAAAGTAATTGTTTTTATATTTTACTATTAATACTTTTATTTAGCATGAATGTTTTAAATTGATAAAACGTGATATTTCAGATAATGCTACTCTTCTGAACTTTCTATTCATTAAAGAAACCTGAAAAAAAAAATCTGCTCAGTTGTTTTCAACATAATAATAATAATAATAATAATTGTTTTTTGAGCAGTAATTCAGCATATTAGAATGATTTCTGAAGGATCTTGTAACTGGAATTCAGAAGAGACTTCTTGACAAAAAAAAAATACATTTTTTGACTGGTAGTGTATTCTTTTTTTTTATTAAAATTCTCAAATACTAACTGAATTGATATTTTTGTATTAGTATTTGATATTTCTATCCCAGCTTATTCATGGAGTCACAAGCAAGTCAGTAGCATTTTAGACAATTTACGAAACAAAAATTAACTTCTTACCTCTACAAAACTATTTGTAATTAAATGCTGATACTTCAACTTCACTTTGGAATCTGTGATCAGTCGCCTACAAAAGAACCCATAAAAATATTTTAAAAGAAATTACATTACAAAAAATTTAAATAAACAAGCTAAATTCTCAAACGCACTTACATTACAGTGTTATCGTCAACCAAAATATCACAGTTGTGAGCAGGACACGAGATGGTCTGGAAGATCAAAAGCAAAAATAAAAACCAAAATTAAGTTCCAAAAGTAACATCAGGCAGCGATGAGTTAAAGAGGAACCCACCTGTCCCATCCCTTCCTCAATGATTTTGGTGGTTAAGTAGTCGCCCCAGCACTGCATGCAGAACTTGTGTCCACATTCAAGACCTGTGAAATACTAGGAAAGGAAACACACATTCCTATCGCATAAGTCATAGAGTTGTACAAACTGAGTCACTTTAATGGACTTTTGTTATCACAGGCCTTTCTAAGGAACTGTTGCAGATTTAGGAGTGAACAAGATGACATTTGGCTTTAACTGGAAGACTGACCGAGTTTGGGTAGTTGAGATAGCAGATCTGGCAGGGCAAATCCTGACTGGAGGAGCGTGTGCTCATTGGTCGCGTTTTGGGCTTTTTACTGGGGTTTATGACGTGGCACTCTGAAAACAACTTGTCCAGATTTCCATCAAAGTACCTGCAACACCATTTAAATGTTGCTCTTTCAAACAGCACACAGATCGATTATAAATGTTCATTCATATCTATTATCACAATGTCCTTTAAGCCAACTATGCATATCTTTTATGACAATGTTAAAATTAATAAATGCAGTAAAAAAAAAAACTTGCCTCTCCATGAGCTTCTCTTTGTCCCAGTTGAAGTGACTGAGGAGTATTCTGGTTATTGTAGCTGGGTTCTGAAAAGAAACAATAATGGGTGACAGGTCTAGATAAACCAAAGTCCCTTTCAAGGAAAGTCTGTTTACTCTGCAGCCATATTTGCGACGCCTCGGGCAGCTATTTCGGGCATCCAAGTCTTATCTGACTGAATGGTGAAATCCTGAAAACTGCTTGCCACACTTAAAATACAGACATAAATTGTCCCATAAATGCTGTTCTAAGGCACAAATAACATTACAAAATGTACATTTCAGCTTGGTCTATATTAAAAGGCATAGTTCACCCAAAAATGAAAATTCTTTAATTAATTAGTCAACCTCAAATCGTTCCAAACCCGTAAGACCTTCGTTCTACTTCGAAACACAAATTAAGATATTTTTGATGAAATCCGAGATCTCTGACCCTCCATAGACAGCAATGCAACTGACAAGTTCAAGGCCAAGAAAGGTAGTAAGGACATCATCAAAATAGTCCATAGGACATCAGTGGTTCAACTGTAATTTTACAAAGCTACGATCATGCTTTTTGTTGCACAAAAAAACCTAAAATAACTTAATATGGTTGAACCACTGATCTCACATGGACTATTTTGCTGATGTTCTTGGTACCTTTCTGGACCTTGAATGTGGTAGGACCCTTGCTGTCTATTCAGAGTCAGAAAGCTCTTGGATTTTCATAGATGAAGGTCTCACGGGTTTGGAACGATTTGAGGGTGAGTAATTAATGACAGAATTTTCATTTTTGGGTGTACTATCCCTTTTAATATAGACCAAGCTGAAATGTACATTTTAAAATGTTATTTTTGTGCATTAGAAACAGCATTTATGGGACGGTTCATGTCTGTATTTTAAGTGTGGGAAGCAGTTTTTTAAATTTCAGGATTTCACCATTCAGTCAGATAAGACTAGGATGCCCAAAATAGCTGTCTGAGGCATCACAAATATGGCAGCAGTGTAAACAGACTTTCCTTAATGAAAGAATTTACATTTGTGACCCTGGACCAAAAAAGCCAATTATAACTGAGATTTATACATCATCTGAAAGCTGAATAAATGAGCTTTCATTGCGTTGATATATGGTTTGTTAGGATAGGACAATATTTGGCTAAGATACAACCATTTGAAAAATCTGTGGGTGCAAAAAAATCTAAATATTGAGAAAATCACCTTTAAAGTTGTTCAAATTACGTTCTTAGCAATGCACATTACTCAATCAAAAATTAAGTTTTGATATATTTATTGTAGAAAATTGAGAAAATATCTTCATGGAACATGATCTTTACTCAATATGCTAATGTTTTTTGGCATAAAAAAATATTAAATAAAAATACAAATATACCCATGCTACTCAAGACTTGGTTTTGTGGTCCAGGGTCACATTTTTGGGTGAACTATCCCTTTTAAGAGTTTTGTTAGAGGAGCTTGGTAAAAAGAAACCCAGATTTATCTGGACTTATTACTCTAGATGTGTTATATAGCCTTGACATTTTATTTCATTACTCTAATATAATATATTAAAAAAAAAAATGTAAAAACACAACTTTGCTAAGATGGTCTTTTTCTGTCTAAGTGGGTGGTGCTTGGTCAGGATAAGCCTCAAAGTGAACTAAACTTGGCTGTTGTATCAATCATCTGGCTACACAAGATTAGGTTTTTCTCACTAGACTGCTTACAAATCAAAAGGCCAGGCTATTTGTCTGTAAAGCTGTTTATCATTCAACTGCAACCCTGACACTAAATGGGTGCACATCCAAAGCATATTTTTTTAGTAATTTCACTAATAAACACACTTTATTATGATTAGTTTCACCATTAAGTCTTTAACAGCTCAACTAATGGGTGTTATAAAAAAAAATCAAGGAAGACTTCTAGTATTATGAAGACTGATTTGTGAGGTATATTAAGTCCCAAGACAACACTAATACTTTGATGTTTTCCATATGCTATACAAATCAGCAAGCTTTATTGTGCAATAATGCATGCTTAAGTGTTTTGTACAACATGTATGCCAGCAACTGACGCAGATTTCTCTAGCAGCTTTTTCATGTAAAAACAGCTCATGAGTTTTTCCTATATTTCTGATCTAAACACTTACAAAACACAAATGGTTGTCATTTATCCATGTAAGTTACAAATACTCATTAATCACATCTCACCGATTTTTTCTGATCTTCACAAAAGCTGCAATGCTAGTTTGTTTGATAGATGTGTTCGTGAGTTCAATATATGTTGTCAACCCAGAAAAATAACTTTAAATTATTGTGTGCAGCCTAAAACGGTCAAAATTGTAACAAATGTGTCATGTAGCATTAGCTGAAGTGACAGCGCTAAACTTTAGCCTGCTTCAAAACAATAGCAAACACATAAAACACACTGCCGAGTGATTCTTTACACAATTTTAATACAATTTAACACATACGATAAGTTTAGCTACCATCCATAAAAGCTGTCAAATAAAATGAAGTCTGTGTAAACTGGGTCGCGCTAGCAGAACTAGCTAAATTGAAAGACGAAAAATCACTTAAATTCACTAAAATAACATAAAAACACAAGGCACCGAAACACAAACACAAAAATAGCAACGTTAAATAAATCATGACTAAGGTTTAAAAACAAATGGTTAATTTCGCAACAGTCGTCCTCTCATATCAGTTAGCGGCTAATGCTAAGTGCTAACAGCATCAGTCCTCCACATAAACAAACTTATAAACTCCCCGGAAAATCAGAGGAAAGCTGTTTGTTCCCTACCTGTATGACCTCGTTGACCTCTCTGATGCACTCCACCATGTGCTGGAGGATCTGCTCGGTGGTCAGCACCTCGAAGCGGTAGTCCTCATCATCCTGTCCGGGCCCCAGGCCGCCGCCGCTGCCGCCGCCGGTGTCAACGCAGTCGTCGGGCTCTCCTCCGGCCACGGCGGGGTCCAGCAGCTCCACCTCGCCCAGGTCCTCATCCTCGGCCTCCTCTTCCCCGCTGTCCTCGCTGCACTCCTCCTCCTCTTCTTCCTCCTCCTCTTCATCATCAAACTCGTAGTTGTAGCCCTCGTCCGAGTCCATGTCTCAGTGTTGTACAGGTGAATATAATAAAGTGTCAGTCTGTGAGTGTGTGTGTATTGCTGCTGTTTGACCTGCGCTTTACTGACTGAGCGGATCCTTATTAGAGACCCGCCGCGTCACTGCTGCGTCACTCACTACAGTCGACCAATACAGAAAACATCCTCACAAGAAATTTTCCTGCTGCTTCTAGTAGCTAGGCCCTACATGTAGTATACATAAATGTAAATATGGTGGAAATTAAATCTTTTTATTTGACAAATTTGAAAGCTGTACTGTCTACTACTAGTTTGATAGTGTGTGTGTGTGTGTGTATATATATATATATATATATATATATATATATATATATATATATATATATATATATATAGTGCCTTGCGAAATTATTCATACCCCTTCATTTTTTCACATTTTGTTGTTGCTGCCTTATGTTAAACTACTTTAAATTACTTTTTTCCAACATCAATCTACACTCCCTACTCTATAATGGCAAAGCAAAAAATTGGTTTTTAACATTTTTGCAAATTTATTACAAATAAAAAACTGAAAAGATCCCGTTGCATAAGTATTCACACCCTTTTCTGGGACACTCGAAATTTAGCTCAGGAGCATTCATATTGCTTCTAGATGTTACTGCACTTCGAGTGGAGTTAAACTGTGGCAAATTCATTTGAATGAGGCACACACCTCTCAGAAAAGGTCTAACAGCTGAAAATGCATATCAGAGCAAAAACCAAGTCCTGAGGTCAAGATAACTGCCTGTAGAGCTCAGTGACAGACTTGCGTTAAGGCAATGATCTAGGGAAGAGTTCAGAAGAAAATCTGCTGCATTGAAAGTTCACAGAAGCATTATCCATAATGAAAGATGACTGGAACAACTAGGACTCTAGGAAATGTCTGCCAGCCCCCATCCAGGCTGACAGAGCTTGAGAGGTGAAAAGGTGAGGCAAAGAATGCAGATAATTGCCAAATGCAGATGTGCAAAGCTTGCCACATCATACCCAAAAAGACTTGAGGCTGTAAAGGTGCTTCAACTATGTACGGAGTTAAGGGTATGAATACTTATGCAATGCACTTATTTCAGTGTTTTAGTTTGAATAAATTTGTCAAATTTGCAAATCTGGTTTTTGCTTTGTCATTATTACGCTGTATGGAGTGTAAATTGATGTGGGGAAAAACTCATTTAAAGCAGTTTAACATAATGCTGCAACTAAACTAAATGTGAAAAAAATGAAGGGGTATGAATACTTTTGCAAGGCACTGTACATAGTTTTTTTTTTTTCAACTTTTTATATCTTTCTTTCTTACTTTTCCAAGGCAAAAACAGACTAAAAACACTAATCATAGGGTTATTATAGATACAAGATTAAAAGCTGTACTTTAACTTGGACTTGATGTTCTAAAATGACTAAAACTGAAATGTAAAAGAATAGAAATTACATTATACAGTTGAGGTCAAAAGTTTACACCCCCTTTCAGAATGTGCAAAATGTACAAAATGTTATTGTTTATTTAGTACTGCGCTGAGTAAGATATTTCAGATAAAAGACGTTTATATATACAGTAGTCCACAAGAGAAAATAAAAGTTGAATTTATAAAAGTTTACATACACTTGATTTTTAATACTGTGTTGTTACCTGACTGATTCACAGTTGTGTGTGTTTTTTTTTTTTTTTTTGGTTTAGTGATAGTTGTTTATGAGTCCCTTGTTTGTCCTGAACAGTTAAACTGCTTGCTATTCTTCAGAAAAATCCTTAAGGTCCCATAAATTCTTCTACATTTTTGTGCATTTAAACCCCTTCCAACAATGACTGATTTTGAGATCCATCTTTTCACACTGAGGACAACTGAGGGACTCATATGCAACTGTCACAGAAGGCTCAAACGCTCTCTGATGCTCCAGAAGGAAACACAATGCATTAAGCATTAAAACTTTTTAAATCTGAAGATCAGGATAAATGTAACTTATTTTGTCTTCTGGGAAACATGTAACTTTCTTCCGTGGCCTCCGAAGGGCAGTACTAAATGAAAAAAATATGATATTTAGGGCAAAATAAGAAAAATGTACACACTTTCATTCTGTTCAAAAGTTTTCACCCCTGGCTCTTAACACATTGTTTTCCAATCTGAAGCATCAGTGAGTGTTTGAACCTTCTGTAATATCTGTATATGAGTCCCTCAGTTGTCCTCAGTGTGAAAAGATGGATCTCAAAATCACACAGTCATTGTTGGAAAGGGATCACAAAAAAGCTGGAAAACCAAAAAATTGGTGGGACCTGAAGAACAGCAGGCAGTTTAACTGTTCAGGACAAACAAGGGACTCACCAGCTTTCCAGAGAATTGCACTGCAGTGTTTTTTTCCCAGATCGCCCGAAAAACCTAAGACTAGTTTTTTTATTACATTATATGATATGAATATCGCCTATATGCGCGAAAAGCAGGCAATGTACAATTGTTTTTGAGATATGCAAATCATTTGAAATATCCCAGTGACTCTTGTGCCACTTTGAACCAAGACCATGTACAGTGATTTTCAAGTTGATAGGACAAATGGTTGCGTAGTTATAGCCATTTTTATGTTTTTCTAACCCTAAGTGGCCAAAGCTCAGTGATTTTGCTCCTGTGGCCTCAGATTGAGCTCTTACATAAGTGTTATGAGTTTGGCGAAGATATCTCAGTCCGTTCAGGAGTTATAAGCAATTTACTAAAAGTGGCCGTGCCCTTTTTGAATGTGCCCTTTGTGATGGCGAGTCAAAAGTTGTATGTTTTTTTTTAGATAATTATTGATATTCACTCTCCAGATACCTAAAAACCTAAGACTAGTTTGTAAAAGTAGGTTTTTCAAAAAATCAAAAAATACGCGAAAATTTCGCCAATTTCAAGATCAAATCTGAGGCATGCATTCTGTCCAGTGTGTTTTTTTGGTCCAATTTGAATTTTGTCTGAATTAAATAGTTAGGATGATGAAAGCCATGACCTCTGAGGCGGGACAGACTAAAATCATTGTGATACAGACATTTTAAATGTTGGGGGAAAAAAAAAAGGTCAATGAAAAATGCATTTTCCCCATAAACTCAAGGGAAAAAAAAAAATAATAACGTCATGCTATAGAAATATTCCAAATAATGAAGAATATTTTTATACTCTGTCTTTATTTTTAAAGTTTTTTGTAACAAAATAAAAAAAAATGGCCCTTAAAATAAATAAAAATTAATCCAAATGAACTGAATATTGTGTAAATTTTAAGTTAACAAAACATTCAAGCACAATTGCTCTAGACAGCTTAGTAAACAAAGTCAAGAGAAGCAAAGTCAGTTAGAGATCCATGTTTTATTCTATTACAGGCAGGGCAGTGTATGTGTGCATTTAAATACATTCTCATTCTTGAAAGTTGAAAGACCGGCAGGGTAGTAGTGACAGACATGAATAGAGTTTTCTTTTCTTTTCCTCTTTTTTTAAAGAATGAATGTTCAATCGTTATATATTGTCTGAAGTCAGCAGATGGCCACAGTATCAGATTTCCGTTCCTGAATATCATAATTTTTCTCTACTTATAATTTGATAATAATGTAGATATATCAATATAGCTATACATTTGAGATAAAGTCATCACTATGGTACATAATAGAGCTTTTTTTATTGATAAGTCCCATTGATTTTATATCTATTTTCCGAACACAACAACTGGAAACAAGACAGTATTTACACTCACGTTAAAAGGCAGTGCTATACACAACTTTGTTGTGAAAAAGTACAGCAGTCACAGCTTAGATTATTTAGTAAAAGAAAATAAGCTCTTTTTTTGCTATGCGCCAAACTTTTGTATCATTTACATCAGAAAAAGTCTCAACCGAAGTGATAAGTTTGGTTTTGTCACATGCAGAACCTATAACCAATTATTAAATTACTACATGCTACAAAACAGTTGACAGCATACGAAATAAAACACTTGACGCATCCGTGACCTGCGAAGCTCAAACCGCTGTACTTTTTCACACAACCACCCAAAAACTCAAACACTTCATCCTGAAACGATATATAAAAAGCAAGTCTAAGTTATTAAAATAGTTCGCCGTTGAGATAAACCACTATTTATTGTAATATAGCAACAACAGTAGAAATGATTTTTAAAAAAAGCAGATGAGAAGAAATCTCTCTATGCTTATTTTGCTACTGATTGCACGCCATACCCATACCGAATGAGACTTTTCTCGAAGGACGCGTCTCGTGCTGCGTAAAAGACATCGCAGATTCAGGCGAGCCATTTAAAGGGCACATTTCGTCTCGTACCTTTCGACAACTCTTCCTGATGTCGTTTGCATTTATGGGCAGTGGTTTGTAAAAATAAATAATAATAATAATAATAATAATAATAACAGTAATTATATATATTAATTTCACAGAGTTCAAACATTTGACTTGTACGAAGTTGGCTTTTTTGGCAATCGGTGGAAAAGGAAACGATATAAAACTTGCATGCGTCAATTCAAGTGGATTTATGTAAATAATAGATGACAAAAGTTCGCAAAATGAAACGTTTTACACGAGCATACAGTATTTTCTCATGCACATCGAGAACTCATAGATGTCCACCAACCGTCAGTGCCACCGATTACACAAACTCAGCAGGACATTCCACACAATCTCCGATTAAAAAATGAAAGAGTACAATCCAAACAAAAGGAATGATTTATTATCCTTCGCCTGAGACGTCTTCGTCCCATTCTTCAAGGTCCTGAGGAAATGCACACCGCTGCTTGTTGTTCGCACCCCTTCCCTTTTCCCCATCCCAGCCTTTCCCTTATATGAAACTGCCAACCTTTGTGATAGCTTGGTGTCAATGTAAACATAACCGTAACATTAGATTCAATGTGAACGTAGGGTCATTTGTGCAAGCTTCTCGATATGCTAGCAACATCTTAAGTGTTCAAATGAGCCTGCCAGGCTCTGGTGTGTTGCAGGCAGCGATTAGGACACTTCATAATGGTGGTGCACAAGACACAATGCATTCAGACATGTCTTACAATAGTACAAAATGAGGTCTTCTGTTCTTGATGAATCCGTAACGGTCCATAAGTCTGGAAGTCTCGGACTGGCCGCGTTGCTACGCATGCATGTTTCTACAATCCGTTCAGAAGAGTGTTGCGAAAAGAAACCGTAGGGTAAAATAAATAGTGGGCCATTACACCATAGACGACAACACAGTGTCCTTAGGGGTTTCAGTTCGAAGCGCAGACGTAAGGTTAGGGGGTAACACTCCGTCAGCAGGAGAGAAATCGTTGAGTTCTCCGGAGGATGAGAGCGGGAAGGAAGGAGAAAGCGAGATCCCGGAGGACGGGTCGGCAGAGCCGGCAAACGTGCGAGGAGGCTTGGGAACCAAGTTGGGCTCTAGAGTGGCTCTAGCCAGTAGCTGCCTATCCTTGTCCGCATTTTTCACGCACTGATCTGCGTGGAGTCCCTCAGCCTGGCTGTACGATCCCCGTCCAGATTCGGATTCTGCATCGGACAGCTCAAGAGGTGGAGAGCTGCTGCCGTCGAGCCTAAATAGGGAGTCCAGGTACTGGGCGAACTCTAGGACCGCCTGACTGGGAGTCCCATTGGACAGCGGCGGAACTGGTGAAAGAGTCTTGGAGCGACCAGTCTTGACCTCTCCTTCTTCAAACTCTGTATCCTTGGGGGGCGTTTCTGGCGTCCGGGATGCTACTTGATTGTTAGGAACAGCTGATGGCTGGCAAGCCACAGGTGTTCCTAAAGACCGCCTGTAGTTCTGGTCACCCTGGTTGGCCGGCTGATCCAAGTTGGTTTGTCCAAGTGAGAGCGGAGAGAAGTTCCCAATGTTGCACGTGTTAAGTTGATCGTAGGAAGGTACTTCCAGTTCTGGAGGAGTAGGGCAGTATGGGCCGGCCTCTCCGAGTTCATGGTCCAAGCCGTCTGCGGCCAGCAGCTCTGTTCGAGAGCTTAACGACGGATTCTCTTCTGGGATGGGGGCATCCAATGGGAAAGGTAGACTCCCCAGACAGGGCGAGCCTCTCAGGGCAGCAGATGATCGGCGGGAGTCCAAGCTGTAGACGGATTCAGCGTCAGATAGGCTTTCCATGATGGCTAAGGGGGCTTTGCGCTCCCGCAGCTCCACAGCCAATCGCTCACGGGCGCCGGTGAGAACCACAGGCACAGGAGGGGGTGGACACTCCGCGAAGCCATCCAGAGAGATCTCAGAGCGGGCACAGGAACTACAGCAGGACAGGAAGTGGGCATGGGAGTAGAGTAGTGTGTGGAGAAAATAAACAGAGAGCAGAGACAGACAGCACGGGGGGAATTTAAAAGAAGAAAAGGATGATGGAAGAAAAATAGCATGGAGAAAAAAAAGTTTATAAAAATGGAAAATGGAGGGAAAATAAGAAGTGTGATAAAAGAAAACAGAAATAAATCATAATAAATTATATATTGTAATAACGGAAAAAAATAAATAATAAAGTTATTAAATATTTCATATATATATATATATATTTTTACATTCATATATTGATATAAAGATGACAAATAATGTATAGTTAAAAAAAAAGGGGTTAAGGTAAAATAAAAATAGAGCAGAGAACAGGGCAAAGGAGGAAAAAATTTGTAAGAGGGGAAAGAAAGGGAGGTTTGTGGTTAGGCAACACTAACGTGACTAACGTCTAGGCGGATCTTTTCTACTAAACCAGAGAGGACGAGGGGGGAACTGTATAGTACCATACACTGTACCTCTGCAGTCGGCATGAGTGAGAAGGACAGGCAATAGAGGTAAAAACAAACCATGAGAAATGCTTAAAAACACCTAAAGAATATCTACAGTCAAACCAAAATCTATTCAGTCGCCTTCAACATTTCTAACGATATCATGTTTTTTCTTGCTACAGTTTAGAAAATGGTAATACAATATGACAAGAACTCAAGAGTTAAAGGAGAAGTTCACTTCCAGAACAAAAATGTACAGATAATGTACTCACTCCCTTGTCATGTTCATGTCTTTCTTTCT